>NC_030828.1:62134131-62449488 GCF_001704415.2 Capra hircus
AAGTAAGGAGTTTGGACAAGCTCTGTTTCCAGACATAGGAGGCAGGGGCCAGCTCCGGCCAGGGAACTGAGGAGGCTCATTTTAGTGCGTCTTTGCCACCCACTGGCAGGCGATCCATGGTGAGCCTCTGCTCTCTTTCTGGGCCAGCACACTCCCCATCTGTTTACTAAAGGTATACGTGAGAGCTCTCAGTGTCCTTTATTCCAGAGTAGGGTGCTGAAGGGTGCCAGTCTGTTTCCTTTGGTAGCTCTTAGAATGGTGCAATCGGGAATTCCACTGAAGGCCTTTTAGGTCTGTGGATGGAGTCTGCTCTCTTGAGGGTCCCCATGAGGCAAAGACTCAACACCAAACCCGTATTCACCACTCCAGCCTCTCTGGGTCTCTAAGCCTGAAACTGGTGGAGGAAATGAGCCACCTGGATGTTTGGAAATGACTCTGAATCACTCTGATGTGTGCTGCTGATGTGTTTCCTACATCTCCACAGTGCCTGGGTGATGGAGGTCCAGTCAGTTAGAAATAGATGACTAACAGCCCCTGGTCTCATGATCTGCACAGCCTTCATGCTGTCACCTCTCCTCCCAGACACCCTCTCCTTGAATATTCTCCTCAACTCCTCCAGGAGGGCAAGCTGGAAATTGCAGATGTGGCTGTATGACAGAGGCAGGCCTTAGAACCTTCCAGCATTGCTCAGCAGAGGTGGAAAAGCTGAGTTTCAACTCAGGGCCTCTGAGGCTGGTCCCCTGGGCAGGATGGATTTAGAGCCTCCTTCTTTCAGAGGGAAGCAGGTGAGAGCTGGACTATAAAGAAGACTAGATGCTTTTGAACTGTGGTGCTAGAGAAGACTCTTGAGAGTCCCTTGGACAGCAAGGAGATCAAATCAGTCAATACGAAAGGAAATCAACGCTGAATGTTCACTGGAAGGACTGGTACTGAAGCTGAAACTCCAATACTTTGGCCCCCTGATGCGAAGAGCCGACTCATTAGAAAAGACCCTGATGCTGGGAAAGATTGAAAGCAGAAGGCGATGACAGAAGATGAGGTCATGGGTGGCATCACCAACTCAATGGACATGAATTTTAGCAAACTCCTAGGGATAGTGAAGGACACGGGAGCCAGGTGTGCTGCAGTCCACGCAATCCCAGAGAGTCTGACGCGACTTAGTGACTGAACAACGACAAAGTGAGTCCCTGAGCTTCTGTGAAACTACGTGCCGTTCTGACCAGTGGCTGGGCCCGGACACCGCTTGCTGTTGTAAACCTACAGTCATAGATCATGGGGAGATATTGAGAGAACCTGGAGGTGAAATCAGGTTCCTCTTCCTTTTTTCTTGTGAAGCCAGAACTTGCGCAAATTCACCTCCTGCAGGCTCACAGTCCTCCTTTGCAACAGAGAAGGGAGTCCCTGCCCTCAGGCTTGTTTTGAGAACAGAAGCATGGTAATGAAGCACTTAAAGCAGATGCTCCCGTGGTCATTTTCCTTTCCTTATAACAGCTTGTAAGAATGGTTGGAAATAGGCAGAGAGAAGGACAAAGCCTCCTGTTCCTGGGCAGGGAATGAGCACTGAGACTGGTGAGCAGATGCTCCTAACAGATGTGAGACTGGTTCTCCCCAGATGACTGTTTGGGATGGTGGAAGCTTCTGCAGAAAGTAGGGAGGCATGTTGGCTGAGCCCATGAGAACCTGCACGGAGATTCCAGAGCCCAAGGACTGAGTCTTTCTCTAGTATCCCCTTCCACCCAGGCTTCTCCAGGTCCTCTGTTCACTCCTGGCATGATACCCATCCCTTCAGCCAGGCAGGGAGGAGGTGGGGTTAGGGGAGATGGTAGATTCCTGCCACTGAAGGAAAGAGGCCAGGCTTTGTCCCCTTTTATGGTGGGGTGGGTGACTCAGGGCTCTTGCTTAGTTTAGCAAGAATTATGTGAACTCAATCCCCCCACCCCCACCCTCCAGCTTGCAGTCCCAGACATCCCTCTATGTGACTTTCCCAAAGATGGTGATTGATTTCAGAGTTGGGATGGGAATGAAGCTGCCAAGTGCCATGAGACAGGGCAGGGCCTGCAGAGAGCTCAGTGACTGCTCCCTCCCAGGGTAAACAAAAGCAGCTGCCAGGGGACCCTGCCCTCTGGTGAAAAACTGACCTCTTGTTATCTGGCTCTTTTATTTTCTAGAAAGAAGAGAAGCAGACAAGGAGCTCACAGGGACCTGGGAGCCATGGGTTCTCCTTCCCCTCCTCCCTAACTTTAGGTGTGACTTGAGATCAGGAGTGAGTGAAAGTCACTCAGTTGTGTCCAGCTCTTTGTGACCCCATGGACTATAGCCTTCCAGGCTCCTCTGTCCACAGGATTCTTCAGGCAAAAATACTGGAGGGGGTAGCCATTCCCTTCTCTGGGGGGGTCTTCAGGGATCGAACCCAGGTCTCCTGCACTGCAGGAAGATTCTTTACCATCTGAACAACCAGAGAAGGAACTCAAGTATAAATTAAGAATTATCACTTAAGATCAGATGCTATAAGTCACATTCAAAGCACCATTGGCGTGTGCTCTTTTAAAGAAATTAGCCCCGTTTTTCCAAGTTGTTTTGTAGCAGCAAATTCACTCAGGCCTATGGGGGCAAAGCCCCTGGTCTCCCTGCTGAAATAGAAATGTTCTCCTTAGGGTTTGTGTATTTCCTTTTTCTCCTTGTTTATTGTCACTTATCTTTCCTGCCAAGAAGAATAACAACGGTGATTAATTTTACTGGGTTCTGACAATGAGTCAAGTCCTGTCTAAGCACTTTCCCTGCCCTCTTATTTACTCCCCAGCAGATTCATGAGGTCGTGGCAATGTGGGTGACCATTTACAAATGAGGTGACCACAGTTCAGAGGAGGGAGATGCCTGCCCAAGCCCCCACTCTCGGTCACTTGAGAGCCCAGCTCTGTGGCCAGCTCCTCTGCTCTCAGGGACTACCTTCTCCTTTGGAGCACCCAAGCCTGGGGTCAGCCTGAGATCTTCCCCTCGGGTCATCTGGGCTCACAGAGTGGGACTCCCAGTCTCCCCGCTTTCCTACTGGGCTCCAAGCTCTCAACACCTGGGGTGCCTTGGGAAGTCCTTCTGGTCTCTGGGGCCAGGACCCATCATTCCTGCAGGGGCTACTGCCAAGAGCTGCTAAGGGCAGGGGCCTGTGAGAGTCTTCCCTAGAGTCCTGGAGAAAGTGAGTGAGGACGAGGGGAAAGTGGGGGCAAGGGAAGGGGTTTTACTGTGCATCCAAAGGCAAGCATTAGTATCTAGATTTTAAATAGAAGCCAAAATGCCTCCAGAGGCTTCCCTGGTGGCTCAGTGGTAAAGAATCCACTTGCCAATGGGGAGTCACCAGAATGAATAGCCCGTGCACCACAACTGGGGAAAAGCCTATAGAACAAGGAAGACCCAGCACAGCCAAAAATTAATAAACAAATGAAATACATCCAGGAAGGACCATATTTGCTCTGGCTTCCAACATGCAATGTCACCAGAGATGCCAAGGACTTGAGGACATTCCTATTCTGAACCTCAATTAAGTCAATAGTCTCGATGAAAAGAAACAAACAAACAAACAATCTTTGTAACTGAGTTTATTACAGAAAAAAGTTGAGGGCTGTACTCATTGACAGGCAGATGCCAGAGGACTCATAGTGTTTCTTAAAGGATGGAGTAAATGGATGAACTAAATATAAATGATTTAGATTATTAATAATTGGCTTTAGTCTTTGTTACATTCTTACACATGGCAATGATTTCAGTCTTGTGAGAGGATGAGGTGTATCTGGAGACTGAACAGAAAGGTGGCCCTTCTTTTCAGACTGGACTCTCATGATGAAACGTCCGGGGTTGGTGGGAGGATGCACTAGCTGTTGGCCAAACCTGCTCTCAAAATTTGGCTCTTCTGCTTCCTAATTCTGAGTCTCCTGAAAGTCATTTAAACTAGTCCAAGTTTCTTCATTTATAATACAAATTACTTTTAGAAGTTCTCTTGTCATTTTGTGAGGACTCAAGGATTCTAAAGCATCCAACTCAGAGCCTGAAACACAGTCCTATATAGAGAAAGATAGGGGGATCAAGAGCGGGGATCCTGCCTATTAGCCTAAATAGTTATAGTTATAGGTATAGCCTAACTGCCTATTAGCCTACAGTTCCCGGAACTGTATCACTCAGCTGCCTTTGACTATTCTGGGTACAGGACATGTTGAGTCCAAAAGATTAGCAGATTATTTGGTTTTTCATTCACATTGGATTCTGGGAGCTTGAACTACTGAGATGTCAGTCAAGGGAAAGTGTTGGATGCTCAAAATAACACACCAAGTTGTGTCTCTCTCAGGGTTCTCCATCTATCTGCTTGCTTGTCCTTATCTCAGGCTGAGTCAGAAATCCAAACACCAAGGCTGCCCTAAGGCTGAAGGGATGAAGTCTATCAAGTGAGTAAAGCACTGGACCACCTATTTAAGGATGCTGGGTCCATCCTTAACTACCTATAAGTATTCGAAAAAGTCATTAACCTCCCTGATCCCCAGTTTCCTCATCTGCAAAATGGATTTGATAAAGCTGATCTCCTAGGGCTACTATGAGGTTAAATGTGATGAAATATTCAAAAGTCCCTATCTCATTAAGGTATCAAAAATATCCTGGCAACTTGAGTATGTTTATGAACAGATCTAAACTTTATACCTTTCATAAATGATTTTCCAATGTGAGGTCTGTGGGAGCCAGTCTATGAAATGCACCTCCATTTCTCAATTGAGTTTTCAAGACCAGGATTCCATCAGTCAGGCTCCACTGCGCAGATGCGGAAGGAAGTCAGAGGGTAACAACTTGCCTTGGGCACATGAAGAAGCATTTTGAGAGTCAAGGCGAACATTCATGACTCCCAGCCCTCCGTGGCCTAAGTTGCTTCAGTCATATCCAACTCTGTAACCCTATGGGCTGTGGCCCCAGACTCTTCTGACCATGGGATTCTCCAGGCAACAATACTGGAGTGGGTTGCCATGCCCTCCTCCAAGGGATCTTCCCAACCCAGGGATACCTTCTGCATGTCTTCCATCTCCTGCATTGGCAGGTGGGTTCTTTACTTTTAGCATGACCTCGGAAGCCAGTTCCCCTATAAAGACCACCTCCTGCTGACATAGAAACTCATAAGGAAAGCTTGGAGTCAGCCAGGATTTACCCTCAAGGTGGGCTCAAGTTCAACACACATAAGAAATATTTTTAGCTGTTATTCTGAATTCTTTCTCATCTTAGCTGATTCCTCCATCCTGGAAGGCAGCAAGTAAATAAAAGAGACATCACCCAGACTTGCCTTCACCGTGAGCTCTTGAAAACCTGCATGACCTCACGCATCAGAATTTACTCTCCTGAACCTTAGCATCTCACCTCTGAACTGGGAATAATGAAACGTCTTTAGGGAACAAATGGTATGAAATGTGTAGAGTGCTTAATGAATGCCCCTGCCATACCTATCTCTTGAGATGGTCACATTAAAAAAAAATTGATTTTTAATTGAAGGATAATTGCTTCCCAATATTGCTTTGGTTACTACCATACATCAGTATGAATCAGCCATAGGTATCCTTATGCCCCCTCCTTCTTGAACCCCCTTCCTATCCCATCCCATGGCTCTAAGTTGTTACAGAGCCCTGGTTTGAGCTCTGTGAGTCACATAACCAATTTTCCCCAGGATGTCTGTTTTGAATTCAGAGAACTTATCGAAGCTTCAGAACCTCTCCAACTTGAAAGAGCCTGGGAAGCAGCTGGGAGGTTTGCGGATTTGGACTCTGTGATCTTGGGTAAGACCTGAGGCCGAGACTCTGCATTTCCTACAAGATCTTGGGATTCTAGTGGCTCATGACTTCCACCTGGAGTTTTGGTGACTTCTTGGATGATGGCAGGTAGAACCAGGAAGCACACAGCCAGGGCTCTGATTTGTCTTCAGCTCACAGGGGACCTCCTCTTTGTATGCACAGAAGCACAGACACACTCCTGGAGACACACACACTCCTGGAGACACATGCAAGCATGTCTTGGTGCACACTCAGCTGTGCACAGATGCCCACTGCACTAGGCCTCACCAAGCTGGCCGACTCTGTACTCTTCTCAGAGTCGGAGTTCCAGCTCCTACGCCAGCTGCAGTTCCCGAGCACAGGATTGGTCCTGGAGCCCGTCCTGGAGCCCGTCCTGGGTGTGACAAAGCTCATTACACACATGGGAAATCTGAGTGCCATAGACGGAGTGCTTGTGTTCCCTCAAAATTCATATGTTGAAATCCTGATACACTGCTACCCACCCTTCCCACTCCCTGCCTTGAGATGATATTAGAACCCCGGAGCCTTAGGGAAGTGATTAGGTCATGAGGGTGGAGCCCTCATGAGTGGGGTTAGTGCTCTTATAAGTGGTGTGGTAGTAAAGAATCCTCCCACCAGTGCAGAAGATGCAGGAGATGGGGGTTTAATCGCTGGGTCAGGAAGATACCCTGGGGGAGGAAACGTCAGCCCTCTCCAGTACTCAGTCAGACACAACTGAGTGACTAAGCACCCGCGCAGCACACACACACACTCATCAGAGAGACCCCACAGGGCTCTCTGCCCACTTCTACATGCATTGTCATAGAGAGAAGACCGCTGTCAATGAGTCAGGAAGAGTGTCCTCCCCAGACGCCAAATCTGCTGACACCTTGATCTCAGACTCCCCAGCTTGCAGAACTAAGAAAGATATAAATTTCTGTTGCTTACAAGCTACCCAGTCTGTAATATTTTGGTATAGCAGCCTGAATAGATTAAAACACCAAGTCTTGGGCCCATAGAGAGAGATGGCACAAGCCTCTCCAGGGGTAAGTGGCAGCTCAGAAGTTGTACCTGTCCTGGCTGACAGGACACTGTTACTTGGTCTTTCCTTCTACACAGGAGTCACAAAGAGGAAGATAAGAATAAATTCTGAAGAAACATTCGCATGTGAGAATTATAGATGGTCATAGTGAAGGAGAATTTATGTAGAAGATAAGAAACTTGGGCCCTCATAGGAGAAAAAGCTTGACTGACACTTGGAGGTCATGGGGCTCACCAATGACCCTGACATCGCTACATCAGTCCATGGGATCTTCTGCAGGCTGGTGCCATGGTGGAAGGTGGGCTGCAAGTCCTGTTCTCAACTCACAATCCTTTAGCATGTAACACACATACAAGCACATATACACACAATCACACACGAAAGTGAGTGGTGGGAAGTGTTGAGTCCATTTCACTGAATCTAAACTTTGTGTGTGTCAGTTGCTCAGTCGTGTCCAGCTCTTTGTGACCCCGTGGACTGTAGCCCACCAGGCTCCTCTGTCCATGGGATTCCCCAGGCAAGAATACTGGAGTGGGTTGCCATTGCCTTCTAAAGGGGATCTTCCTGACCCAGGGATTAAGCCTGGGTCTCTTGCACTGCAGGCAGATTCTTTACCAACTGAGCCACCAGGTAAGTCTATCTAACCTTTGTAAGGCTGTTATTTCAGCCTCTGATCCTCTGATTGTCAAAGGCAACCTCTAACTTCACTATTTGCAGAGAATCAGGCTTTGGTCTCATACAAGTCTCACCTGGTTGTTCACATGGGAAAGTTCATGGAACTCAGTATTTTGGGTACCCTGGTGTGATCTAGCTTCATGCTCATACCCTCTTGTTACATTATCCATTTCATCACCAAGACCGACTTCTCAACGATGCAGTCAGATGTGGATTTTGGACAAAGGGATTTCTGTGGAGAGTCAGGCTGCTTCGTGATGAAATGTTTATAAGGTGATATCTCTACACATGGTCCTCTCTCCCAGATTCATTGGTGTTGTGATAAAAACCACACTGATCCACACCTATTTGTCTTGTTGTCTTGTCTCCTTCCCACTCCTCACCATCTTTGCTTACAAGCAGTATGGTTTTCCTTGTAATTCCCTAATTCAGTCCCTCTGTTTTTAGACTTCTGTGCTCTTCCTCATCTATTTGTTCTGCTTGGAATGCCATCCTTTCATTTATAAGAAAACTCAGGCATCCCCTGAGCAAGCCCGACCACAGCTCTCCTTTTATCCAAAGGAGTTTATCTGCACGCCTGTCCACCACTGTGCATGGGTTTCTATCTTAGCCCCTTTCTCCATCTCTTTCAAAGATTTTCTTTGCATTGCATTTCCTCTCTAGGCTCAGGAGTTCCTGGAGTTGATGAGTTTCCTATTCATTTCTGTAGTTCTAACACAGAACATAGGGCCTGGTATGGAAAGACTTCCATGTGGCTGGTTCAGTGAGTGAACAAGTGGATGGATGCATGGATGGATGAATGGATGGATGGTTGGATTGGTGAGAAGGTTAAGGGGGGACAGCTAAGTAGATGTCGGGAGATTTGCTCCACCATAGTGAAGGTTGCTTAGTCATATCCGACTCTGCAACCCCACGGACGATACAGTCCTGAAATTCTTCAGGCCAGAATACTGTAGTGAGTAGCCTTTCCCTTTTCCAGATCTTCCCAACCCAGGGATCGAACCCAGGTCTCCCGCATTGCAGGCGGATTCTTTACCAGCTGAGCCACCAGGGAAGCCCTTGTCCCACCATAGTGAAAAAGTAAATCCGCATGGGGGAAGCTTCACAAAGCTGAGCAAAATTCATTTTTAACTGAAATTAGCAATGAAGAGTCATAGACACTGCTTGTGTAGGAAATAGATTAGATCAGAGCAGTCCACAGGAAGAACTGCAACTCTGGAATCACAATTCTGCTGTCCTGATCATACTCTCCATTGCTTGCCATACCCCAGCCACGCTAGTGGCTAGTATTCCCCTTGAGCACACTGAACCTGAGCTCCTCTTCTACTAAGCTGCTCATCAGCAGCTGCTTTAAAACTGGAACTCCAACACGGGGCTCCTTCTTATCACTCAGGTTCTAACCCAGATATCACATCCTTGGAGAGGTACTTGAGCTCCTCCCTTGTACTACTAGTCCATCTGCCACTCTCTATCATATCACTCTGGTTTATTTCATGCACAGTACTTTTCACTACTCAGAAATATCATGTTCTTTTTTTCCTGCTTAACTGAACCCCTGAACCCCTCCAATAAGAATGTGGCTTTTTATTGACTTCAATTTGGTTTATCTTGTATTCAGTACCAGGATTGCTTGGCATAAAATAGAAGCTCACTTAACATTTCCTGAATGAATGGATGAGTGAATGAATAAAAAAGAGATGAAAATGTCCAGAGAGTAAAGACAAGACATCAGTTAGGAGGCTGTGTTAGCTAATAGCCTTGGGAAAAGGGAAAAGTCTCCGAGAGGGGAACAGTGGCCATTGGATAGACTGGATTTGGTACTACATTTCAGTTCCCAAGGCAAGGAAAAATCTGTTAACACTCCCATAGCCAATGCTTGTACTGGTGAATGGACAGAGCCCCTAGGGGTAGAGAGAAAACTCAAGGAATCAGCTTTGCAGATGAAGAAAAAGGGGTTGCAGAAGGAGGAGCCCAGTACTCTTTGATGGAAGAGTCATGCATTTCTGGGTGTGATTGAATTGTCAGCTGGAAATATGGGACTGGAGTTGAGGAAAGAGATTTGAGGCTGAAAGTAATCATTTGAAAGGTATTCATTCATTCCTTCATTTATGATCTGACACTTTATAAAATCCAACTACAAACTGAAAACTTACTGAGACAGGTATTGAAAAAGCAAAATGAATAAATAATTAAACAGTGACCCTGACCCTGTCCCCAGGGAGCTGACAGTTTCATTGGTCTTTCTGAGGTTGCACATTTTCAGATGAGATTTCTGAGGATTTGGGTAAAGCTAATAAAAGAGAAAGAGTTTGCTGTCTACTCTGGGCAACAGGAGAGATGGAGGGTGGGGGGAAAGGAGGCATTAGAAAAAAAAAATTGGAAATAAGAAAACAGGAGAATTTACTGTCACAGAAGATAGCGGAATCCCACTGAAGAGAGATGTTTCCTTTTGTTTGTGAATGGTTGCATTGTATTTGATGCTGCGGTACCTTAAAGGTCCACAGAACAGATGCTGTTGAGTGAGGCAGCCCTACATTGGTGTCCCACTCCACCAGTGAGCTCTCCTGCTTCTAGAATGATATCAAGACTTTTATACGCCTCCTCTGGTCCATCCTGGAACCAGAATAAGACATAGAAAAGGGAAGGTGGCCAGGTCTTTGCCCTCACAGTGGTGGCTTTTGGTAGATCAGAAGCTCTGCCCACTAGCAGTTTCGGCTGGAGTCTTGAGTCGCATAGCTTGACAGCATCCTGGCACACTTGATCCCATCTGACCTCACATCCTCTCTATTTAAGTGATGTGAATTGATTCATGAAAAGCTCTTGAAGCAACGCCTGGTATACTGTACACTCTTAAAAACAATATTACTCTTGCCCTTATTATTCCTTGTCGATGAAATCTACAGCCATCTCTAAAAACTGTGTAAGTCTGCCAGGATCCTCAAGCAGTCAAGTCACACTGAGGAACCCCCTTGCTCAAAGGACCTCTTTGTGATCCCAAATCAAGGCTCTGTTAAGTCGTGATGCACAGAAAAACTCTTTCAGCCATTGTGGTCCACAACTACTTAATTTTTTTAAAGTATATATAATGACTGGTTCCAAATAGGAAAAGGAGCACGTCAAGGCTATATATTGTCACCCTGCTTATTTAATTTATATGCAAAGTACATAATGAGAAATGTTGGGCTCGAAGAATCACAAGCTGGAATCAAGATTGCCAGGAGAAATATCAATAAACTCAGATATGCAGAGGATACCACCCTTATGGCAGAAAGTGAAGAGGAACTAAAAAATCTCTTGATGAAAGTAACAGTGGAGAGTAAAAAAGTTGGCTTAAAGCTCAACATTCAGAAAATGAAGATCATGGCATCTGGTCCCATCACTTCATGGGAAATAGATGGAGAAACAGTGGAAACAGTGTCAGACTTTATTTTGGGGGCTCCAAAATCACCACAGATGGTGACTGCAGCTATGAAATTAAAAGACGCTTACTCCTTGGAAGAAAAGTTATGACCAACCTAGATAGCATATTCAAAAGCAGAGACATTACTTTGCCAACAAAGGTCTGTCTAGTCAAGGCTATGGTTTTTCCTGTGGTCATGTATGGATGTGAGAGTTGGACTATGAAGAAGGCTGAGCACCAAAGAATTGATGCTTTTGAACTGTGGTGTTGGAGAAGACTGTTGAGAGTCCCTTGGACTGCAAGGAGATCCAACCAGTCCATTCTGAAGGAGATCAGCCCTGGGTGTTCTTTGGAGGGAATGATGCTGAAGCTGAAGCTCCAGTACTTTGGTCACCTCATGCAAAGAGTTGACTCATTGGAAAAGACTCTGATGCTGGGAGGGATTGGGGGCAGGAGGAGAAGAGGACGACAGAGGATGAGATGGCTGGATGGCATCAGTGACTCGATGGACGTGTGAGTGAACTCCGGGAGTTGGTGATGGTCAGGGAGGCCTGGCGTGCTGCAGTTCATGGGGTCACAAAGAGTCGGACCCGACTGAGCAACTGAACTGAACTGAACTGAACTGAACTGAATGACTGTTTGCCTTTATCAGATAGGGTGCTATACATATCTGGCAATTATATTTGTCCTTTAAATCCAAGTAGGTTTTTTCCTGAACTCTACATGGAACATCTCACATTTGTCCTTTAATGCCAGAGGAGGGAAGAGGTGGTTCATTTTATTAGCAAGAGGGACAATTAAAAACATCCCCTGCCCAGCTTTATAGCTCTCCTAAACACTTCCAAACACACTTGCAGTAATTACATGTGGTTAGTATTAAATGCTCCATGTCACTAGATGGAATCATGGCTCAGAAAAGTTGTATGATTTGCCCAAACCCACTGAGCTAGAAGGACTTCCTTCATAGCTCAGCTGGTAAAGAATCTGCCTGCAGTGCAGGAAACCGTGGTTCGATTCCTGGGACAGGAAGATCTGCTTGAGAAGGGATGGGCTACCCACTCCAGTGTTCTTGGGCTTCCCTGGTGGCTCAGCTGGTAAAGAATCCACCTGCAATGTGGGAGACCTGGGTTTGATCCCTGGGTTCAGAAGATCCCCTGGAGAAGGGAAAGGCTACCTACTCCAGTATTCTCGCCAGAGAAAATCATGAACTATACAGTCCATGGGGTCTGCAAAGAGTCAGACACGGCTGAGCGAGTTCCCTGAGTGAGGAAGTGATTAAATGGGGCATGGACCTTGGTTGTTTCAATTCATAAATTATGTTCTTTAGAATATTTCCAGGTGCTTCTAAAATTCAGAATTGCATTTAATTTTTAATTTGTGACTCAGTTTACTCATATATATGCTTTTCAGTGGCTTTCCTGGTGGCTCGGTGATAAAGAATCCACCTGCCAAGCAGGAGACAAGGGTTTGATTCCTGGGTCAGGAAGATCCCCTGGAGAAGGAAATGGCAACCCACTCCAGGAATCACATGGACAGAGGAGCCTAATGAGCTACAGTTCACAGGGCTGCGAAAGAGTTGGACACAGCTTAGAGACTAAACAACAACAAGCGTATATATTTATGCATGAAAATAAATCCCTACCAATGTTCTGTGTAGTGGAAATAAAACACTCTATAGCCCATGGAAGGGGCCATGTAGGCGGTTATCTGAGTGTGGGGTTGTATTCACTAGTCCTGGGCTTAGGTGCTAGAAGATTCTCCCTTGGAAAGAGAAGGAGGTGCCTGGAGCTTAAACAGATGGGTTGTTGGCCTCTCACTGAAAAGAACAGCACCATATCAGAGTCTGCTGGGGTTTCACAAAGCCCAGACAGAGGCAGAGGTTGTGGCATAACCCATAGGAGAAAAATTAAGTGAATGCTGAAAACTTTCTTGGAGAGCACGGCTTCCATGTGGCAAGTCTTGGTTGGTTGGTGGCACCTCCCCTCTCCTCGATGGCAGGGTTCCGCCCGACGCCCCAGGGCCTGCCTGCCCATCATCCCTGAGCCACCCTGTTGCGGGGCCGCCAAAGCGCACAAGCACACATCCCTGTGCTCCCGGCCCACAACCCCCTAAAAATAGCCTCTTGCTCTCTGAGTCTTGAGAAGAAAATAACTTGGTTCACTCGAGGCATTTTGGGTTGTGCTGCACTTTGTGGTTGTACAGTTGTCCTGTTTTGCTCACTGAAAAGAGAAAGTTAACATTTGTTCCTCTGCACGAATCTCTTCTCCATCTGGAATCAATGGGGGTGGGGCCTCAGCAGATCACCCCGAGGACTGGCTGATGTTTATAAGATCTTAATCCTGGGGGGACAGGCTGGCTGAGGAGGCTGGTAATAGGATAAGAAATCTCTCTTCTCTAGGGTACCAGCTGGAAGCCAGCCCAGCTCCTAATGACGGGAAGTTTCCAGCTATCACGAGGTTTTTTCTGCTGAATGGGATGGAGGGCTGAGTCTAAGGTAGCTTCTGTTCCATCCCCCACCCCATTCCTGTTTCCGGGTTCCATGTCAAGGATTTCCACTCGGTGTCAAGGAGGCACTGGGGCCTGAGGGCATGCTCGCCATGATCAGTTTGCAATGGACACGATATAGGAGAAATGGGAACATGTTTTCCCACCAGACCACCTACTTGTGCCAAATGTTCTGCAAGGTCAGAGAACACGCTGTCCCAGTTAGCCCTCGGAGCCGTCCCCTGCTTCCCAGATGGCAGCAGTGGTAAAGAACCCACCTGCCATTGCAAGAGACATAGAGGTACTAGTTCAATCCCTGGGTTGGGAAGATCCCCTGGAAGAGGCCATGGCAACCCAATCCAGTATTCTTGCCTGAGAATCCCCATGGTCAGAGGAGCCTGGCAGGCTACAGTCCATATAGTCACAAAGAGTCAGACACAACAATGATTTAGCATGTATGCCATCTTCTGCAGATGGCAATGGTACCTTGCTTGCACAGATGGGGAAACTAAGGATCAGAGAAGGGGTGTAATTTACCCAAAGCTGTACAAGTAAAATGCTTTCCTGATGCCAGAATCTGTCATCTTTTCATTTGTCATTAATGATACAGAATTAGGAGAAGGGGTGCATGTTACAAAAAAGAGATTGGAGTGAGTTAAGGCCTGGGGTACAGAGTGATTCTGGAGATAGTGAGCAGTCTGGCACGGGGGTGTGACCCAGAGGAAGATCAAGACCAGCTTAGGAAAAAACTGAATGCTGGCCAGAGGTCTCTACATGTGGTCTACAGTCTCCACTGGGTTTATACATACCCAAATGCAACTGGAAAGGAGATTTGAAATTGCATCTCCAGTGATTGGAAACTGATTTTTGGTAAGGGAGAAAAACACGCACGTGGGGCTACAGGAGAACACGTGCTTCTGGAATCAAGTGGGCCAAGAGGGCCTGGCTGTAGCGATGGGAGAAGGCCCAGGGGAGTGAGACATGCAGAGCAGAAGGCGGAAACATGCAAAATCTAAGATCAGCCCAACCTTGGTGAAAACATGCACCTCTGGCTGTGTGACCTCGGTCCAGTTACTTAACCTCTCTGTGTTTGAGCTTCATCCTGTCCTTTGGCTCTGGGTGAATTCTGTGGACCATTCAAGGATATGATAAAGGTGACAAGGAGGCGGTGCGAATGACACATGTAGTCTGTGTCTGAGGTCTGTACACGCGTGTGCTCTGTTGTGTCCAACTCTTTGTGACCCCCATGGGCTAGAGCCCACTAGTCTCCTCTGTCTTTGGGATCTCCCAGCCAAGAATACTGGAGTGGGTTGCAGTTCCTTCTTCAATGTCAGAGTAGTATTAGGACCTTAACAAGCACAGGAGACTTTCTCTTGTCGACAGTCAAGACATGTGCTTCATTCAGAGCAGAGCTGTTGAATTCCCCCCTTGCTTGCAAGGGCAGAGCATCCTACCTTCAGCTGGGGTGGGTGGGATGATGGGAGTCCCATGAGGACGCTGCAGCCTTCCTTGGGAAGCCAGGAGGAGACATGGTCCATGTCTATACCACATTCGGTCTCTGCACATCAATTCTTGAGTCTTTCTTGAACACCCCAAGCCCAGTTCTCCCTCTGAGCAGGTGCATAGACTTTCCTCACTTCCAGAAATATCTCTCATTTCTTCTCTCCTCTGAAATCTCC
Source organism: Capra hircus (assembly GCF_001704415.2). NCBI lineage: Eukaryota > Metazoa > Chordata > Mammalia > Artiodactyla > Bovidae > Capra > Capra hircus. The sequence goes on from NC_030828.1 coordinate 62,149,201, forward strand.
CATGGCCCAGACCAAAGGCTACCTTCTTGGTGAAAAGTCTGCTGAGCTTCACCTCTGTCATTCATGATGGTCCCACTCTATGTAGTCACATAACTGCATTGTTGATTGATGTCCCTGTAGCCACCCAGAAAACCCAAGTTTCTCAAGACCAGGTTTGAGTTACCTTTGTGAAAAATAGCTGCTGACATCACGTTTCCACGTTTTGTGCAGATTAGGTACAAGTGATGGTACAGATTGGAGAATGAACAGAATCAGAGATAAAATAGACACTGTATCTTGGCTGCTGTATACAATCCTGGCCTCATGCTAGGAGTTTTGTGATTAATATTTATTTAATGTTATTTTTTATCTAATATTTACAATGCCCCATCGGTAGATGTCATTTTCCTTCTGACAAGAAAGGAAACTGAGGCTCCAAGTGACAGAGCACCGCAAAATCTGCATTCAAAGCTGCCTGCCTTTCGAAGCATAGGTCTTCAAGCAGACCGTCTCTTTCCCCAGGACCTGGAAACAGCAAGCACAAACAAACATCCTCCTTGGCTCTGCTCCCTCACACAGAGCTATGCTGGGTCTGTGGGACGTGCTGAGCGATGTCCTTGGGGTTCATTGTGGTCACCCTGCCCCACCGGCAGCCTTAAATGCACATGGAGGCTGAATGCCCTGGTACAGCTGAATTTCTCCTGCACTCGAAGGCTCCTTCACTGACAGTGATGAATTCGAAAATGGAGACATCTTCCAAAGGCACACATTTGAATGGGGTGGGAACAATAGCGTCATCCTTGAACCAAGGGGCGGGCAGAGTGACTGCTTCGAGTGTCTGGTTTTTATTCTGTGTTTTAGTCATCTCAATGCTGCATTTGGACAAAGGAGCAAGAAGCGTCTCCCCGCGTGTGCTGTCCAGCTGCACAAGGCAGAGGCGGCCGGGGGGGTGGCCCACCCTGGGAGGCAGCAGCTGTTTGTAGAAAGCCACTGAGCCCACATGATGAAGTCCTCAGATGGGCAGGATTAGGGCCGCCCAGAGATGCCCCGATCCTAGTCCCAGGAGTACTCCTAGGACCCAGGAGTACATTACCTTTGGTGGGAAGGGGACTTTGCAGGCGTCTTTCAGATGCTGAGATGGGGGAATTATTCTACATTATCTGATTGGGGTCCTAAATGTAATCACAAAGATCCTCAAAATCAGTGGACCTTTCTTGACTGAGTTCAGAGTCAGGGGGAGAAGTAACTATCGAAAACTCAAGAAGGATGTGATGTTTATGGCTTTGCAGAAGGAGGAAGGGGTCCTTGAGCTGAGGGATGAGGGAGACCTTTATAAACAGAAAAAGGCAAGGGAACATTTTCCCCTAGAGGCTTCAGCAAGGAACAAGCCCGCTGATACCTTGACAGTGGCTCAGTGAGACGGAGATAGATTTCTGTCCTACAAAATCGCGAGATCATATGTTTGTGTTGCTGTATGTCGCTCAACAGATGCAAACTGGCTAAAATGATAACAGAAGACTAACACAAATATCCGCTCTTCGGTTTCCCCAACAACAAACTAACTATTCATGAAAGGGCAGCCAGCTCACCTTCAGCTGCGGCTTTCTAGCACCAAAATGCTTACAGCCCAGGATGCCTTTGACATCTACAGAAATGGACTCTGTGACCCTAAGGATCATAGCTCACCAGATTCCTCTATCCCTGGGATTCTCCAGGCAAGAATACTGGAGTGGGCTGCCATGCCTTTGGGGGATTTTTCCAACCCAAGGACTGTGCTTGTACCTCTTATGTCTCCTGCAATGGCGGGTGGGTTCCTTACCACTGGCACCACCAGGGAAGACCTAAATAACCAGTGCTGGATCCCAAAGGACAGCATGGGACACGGGAATATTCCTGGGGTTTGCAGTCAAACCTGCTGTGTTCAGATTCTGCTTTATTCATTCACTGGCCTTCTGGCCTTCAATGACCTTGATCAGCTTAGTCTGAAAATCATAGCATGTGACTTCTGCTTATGTTGAGGATCACACAAGATGGTGAATCTATTATCTAACTGTCACCACTGAAACCTAGGAGAAGTTCAGTAAATTTTATTCTTTTTATTATTTTGCTGTTTTTCTTTAGTGTATACCTTTATTTCCCCCCAAATATTGGAACTAAATTATTCAGTTACCTCATATGAATGTCAGTGATAACCATCAATCCAATATTCCCTTTTATGAATTTCTGAAATTTTTATTAAGTAGTAGGTGGATATCATTTTAAAAAGTCAAATGGTAGCACAAAAATTACCACACAAATAAACAGAGTTCTCTACTCAACACAGACTCCAGACTCCTGCTTTCTAGAGGCAGACATTATTTTAATTTCTTTAGTCTTTTTGATGATATTTACTCCTCATTTTATAAATAATATTCTTATAATACCATTACAAGTTGATTTTCTCTTTTGTACATACTGTTATATTTAAAATGAATAGCCAACAAGTATCAGACTGTATAGCACAGGAAACTCTGTTTAATGTTAGGTGGCAGCTTGGATGGAGAGAAGCTTGGCGAAGAATGGGTATAAGTATTTATATGTCTGAGTCCCTTTGCTGTCCACCTGAAACTATCAAAAATATTGTTAACCGGCTATGTCTCACTGTAAAATAAAAAGTTTAAAATAAATAAATTTTAGCTTCCTAATACAAAGAGTGATTTAGCTCTCTTAAAATATACACATACACACATACATGACTTCCTATGTAGTTTTAATAGAAACTTTTCATAAATCATAAGTGTTTGAATAAGTTAAATACTGAGCCACTTACTGATTACAATTTTATATTCTTGGTGGTGAAGCTATTTTCCCTGAAGTAAATGACTATTTTTAAAATTATTATTTAGTTTGCTTAATTTTCTGTATCACTATTTATTTATCTAATTTTTATCTTAAAAATTGTAATATGGTTCACATTTGGTTGAACACTGGTAGTTTACTAGAATTCTTTTTTTTTTTCCTTCAGAAATATCCATTCTCCATTTCTTTGTCATGCTTCAGTGAGATAGGCTATTTCAGAGGCTGACTTCTCAGCTTTGACTGAGAAGTCTTCACCCTCAGCTCAGAATTTCTCTCTGCCTCCTTCTCTATTGCATCCCCTTGTCTTGAATTCTGTCTTTGTTATTATTGGTTTAATAATTTATTCTGTTGGAGAACAAACTAGTAACTTCCTAAGGCAGCTTATGCAAGTTCAAATTTCAATTTCTTTGATGTCTGAAAATTTCTTCATTTTACCTTCATACTTAAGAGTTTGAATGGAAGTCGTATTCTCTCATAATAAGAAAGGCATGGCTCCTCCATCGTCTAGTTTCATTATCACGGCTGAGAAACCCAATTTTCTCATCATTCAAATCTAGTTGTTTTTCTTTTTTTTTTTCCTGTGAATGTACAGAATGCTGTATTTATTCCTTGTGTTGTGAAATTCTATGTTGACGTGCCTTGAAATGGATGGCTTTCTTGGAACTGTGTCAACCACTTTGGAGAGAGAGTTGTTGTTTAGTCACTAAGTCATGTCTGACTCTTTGTGACTCCATGGAGTGTAGCCTGCTAGTCCCCTCTGTCCATGGATTTTCCAGCTAACACTGGAGGGTTTACCATTTTCTTCTCCAGGGGATCTTCCTGACGGAAGGATCAAACCCTTGTCTCCTACATTGGCAGGTGGATTTGTTACCACTGGGCCACCTGGGAGACCCTTGGAGAGATGGAATAGCTTTCAAATGGAAACTTACGTATTTTCATTCTGAAGAAAATTTCTTGTATTATATCTTGAAAAATGTTCTTTTGTTTTCTATTCTTGAAGCTCATATGGAGAAAATACTGAGTTTCTTAAATTTATCTATTTATCTTTATTACCACATTTTCATATACTTGAATTTGTTATTTATCTTGAAAATTTTCCCAATCTAATCTTTAATCTCTTTATTGGATTTTTTCCCTGTACTTATGCTTTTTGAACTCAAAGAGTTCTATCTTATTCTCTGAATATTATTTCATTGTGTTTTAATGTTTATTGGATGCAATTATTTTTTATTTCAGTCAGTATAGTAATTATGTTTATTTGCAACTTTCTTCTGGTCAATGCAGTCTCCATTTCCGGTGGTTTTCTCTTGTATTTGTTTGTTTGTTTTGGTGATAATATTCCATGCTATGAGTTTTTATCTAACATCTGGAAGTACTTGGTTGTCAATTTTGACTTGGGAGCTTGTGAGTAAATACCTAAGAGGAAACATTGTATGGTTGGATGGAACCTGTCCACCACTGAGTCTCGCTGTTGCTTAAATGGAAAGTCCCCTGGATTAAGCTCCTATAGTCTTTTCTCTCAGGTCAGTCATTATCTCCTGAGAGGGTACCCAAGGATGATGCTTAATTGCCAGTACTGTGACTCAAGTGTGAGAATATTATTTTTCAAAGACCTCTGATTAAGATTCCTATAATTTTCAAGGCTTGTTGAATTCATATAGAAACATAACCCAGTGTTTCATTTGGTTTTTTTTCCACGAGAAACCTCTATTTTCAATACCTGTATTATATTAAACAGTTATGGCTTCAAACTTTCTCAAAAGTCCAGAAACACAAGCGGTATTTTCTTGGCATCAATCTCCGGGGTCAAGGAGGAAGAGACTGTGGGATCAAGGTCATAAACAGGTGCCAGAATTTATAGTGAGCAACGCGTCTGCATTCTCTCTCATTTGGTCCTGCCAACCACTTGCGGCAGTTCTCCTTACCCCAGTCAGACAGATGAGGAAGCCGAGGTCAGACGACCATATGGGGAGGTCACCTGTCCCTGGCTGCATGGCTAATCAATGGTCAAAGCCGGTTCCAAGGGAAGGTCTGGCTAATTTCCTCTGTTCATCACCTTCCCACCACTCTGCATTCTATTCTTGTTGCTATAGTAGATTTACTGAAGATGTGTGTCTACATCAATACTTGGAGCTAGGAATCATACTTATCATTACCACTTTATAACTGTGAAAGCCTTCATCACATGGAAACTTGATATAACTTGATTAAGACCATGCCACTCATGGTGAGAGAACTGGAATTCAAACAGTCACCCAGATTCCACAGACTGCAGTCTGCACTGTTCACCACTGGGCCATAAGCCGTCTCCTTTCTTTCTTCTCTTTACTCAAAAGTCTGATATGCTAATTAGTTAAAGAACAAAGTTCAAACTTTTTAGCAAAGCATGCAGTGTTCTTTATCTCTGGCCCCTGCAAATCTCTTGTCCCCCTTTCTTGCACATTGTATGTGCACCAGATTCCTTGCAGATTCAAGAACCTGGCATGCTTTCTCTTTTTATAGATTTTGCTTGTGTTGGTGGCATTCAAGCATCCAGTTCACCCACACGTCTCATGTTGCCTGGGTATTATTGACAGATCTTTCAAGACTTAGTAAGAATGTCAGCTTCCCTGGGACAATTGCTATGCCCCTTCCTTGCACCAGATGAGGACTCAACCCATGATGAACTGGGGGCTCACAGTAGGCTCCTTGGGAATCCACCATATGCTTTGTACCACACACACACATATGTCCATTCTTAATTCTCTTTTATTGGCTGACTATCTATCACCCCATATTATAAGGTCAAGAACTGTCTGGTCATCTCTACTTTCTCCATCTAAACACAGACTTTGGCACTTAGAAAGTGCTTTAAAATATCTTCAGAAAAAAAACGAAAGAGAGAGAGAGAGAACAGGAGCTAGAGAAAAGACAAGAATAAAAAATAAATAAAACATAAAATGTGAGCTGCAGTTGCTTGGCTGGTTCGAGTTTTTTTATATATATATTCATGTTAACACACATAAATACTGGGAATTCCCGTTGTTAAATTCAAGTTTGCAAAGCTTTGGTCTTTCATAAGATTACATCATTGGAGAGGAAATCACTACATTTTTTAAAGAGGAGCCAGACCAAATACTGAGAAGTGCATAATGGGAGAGAAAATAATAAACTCCAGAAAGCAATTGCCATAAATGTAGTGTTCACCTCCCCACAACACACGCATATGCCAAAAAGGCTCTGCTTTTGCTGAATTTGCAGTAGCTAAAGTCATTAATTAAAACCATGTCCAAATCTACATTGACCAGGATAATAATGTCAATAAGATTAGCCATGCTAATCCATCTTTTATAAAAGTTTTAAATACAAAAATAATAATAATAAAAATAAATCAAATGGAAGAAGAAAATGTAGGCAGACATAGCCCTCTAACCACTAAAAAAACTTTTTAAAAAACTGATTAAATAAAAAAAGAAAGAAAAGAACCTTCCAAAGTGGTTGAACCAGTTCATCATGGTCTGTTAAGGAAAACACATTTTTTGTGTGTGTCATATGGGAAGGCGTTTCTCATGGTATGGTCTAGGCGTTCTCTCCAGAGCATGCTGTGTGAAACATTCTCAGGCTTTATTTAGCATCAGGTCATATTCCTCCTTCCAAGGTTGACCGCTTGTTGTAAGAATAGATTACGCTGAGCAGTTTGTTCTGAGATGGGCCCACCCCTTTAAAGCCAGGATGGAGTATGCTAAGTTGAAACCAGCCAAACACACAGTGGAAAGAGTAAAGGACACCTTCCTACAAGTTAAAAAAAAAAAAAAGAAAATCAAGAGATGGTCATCCTGCTACCATCTGTGTTCTTGCTGCAGCTCCCAAGCTAAAGTCTGAGACAAGCCCTAGGCCTTGTGAAGCTCTTGAAGTCTTAAAATCTTCATCACTAGGCTCTTCCTGTGTTTGACTTGCTCTCACACCATGATGTACTGTGAATCCTCTCTGGCCCCTTTACAGATCCTTTCCCGGAGGGCAAGTGGAAAACTGGGCAAGGTTTTAGGTTTGTGTAAAGACCTGCTGAGAAACCCTAACATTTGATGCTTCTGGTTCCATGAAAGAGTGTTTGAAGTAGATTCCAGGTACTAAAAGTTAGAAAAAAAAAAAAAAAAGATCTGATTTTTCTCTTGCATGCTGAAGGGAGGAGGACTGGTTATGGGAGTCTGACTTTATGTCTGTGTGTCTCATATTATAAGAAATCTTGAAGTTTTGATAGACTTAATCCTTACCACAGGAGCGTATAAAATAGCAGAGTTAAACTGCCAACAAAAACCAGGGCCACACCAGGAAAGCCATGGGCTTTCAAGTGGCTACCTGCCATGTCCTGCCTGGCAAACTCCCAGCTAATGAATGAATGCTCAGGATCCCAGCCTATCAAGCTGGACTTGGCTTTGCCCTGGTCCAGGTGAGGTCTGAGGTGACCATCACTATTCAACACACTGTCTTTCTTGGACGAGCTTCTCTATCCTGTGGAAGATACACACGTGAAGAGAAGCTTTTGCTGGAACCCGTCTCTGCATTTCCAGTTGCCTTGTAGGCTTTATCAGTTCTTCTGTGTATTTGCGTGTGTTTGTCAGTACTTTTCTCCTACCAAAATGTCTTTACGAATTATGACAACTCACAGATCTTTCTTTGTCTTTTCCTAGTTGCTGCCGTTCAGACCGATTTTCGTCCTGCATATGATTTTAATACAAGCTCTTGTAATATGATTACATTAACTGTTGAGCAATATCGCCTCACACAACCAAACCACAGGGCTTTTTTTAACTGCACTGGGAATGCCAGGGCTGGCTCTACACTTTCAATTCTCCATTAAAGTTCATCAGAAAGAGAGGTTGGCTTTAAAGCCGTGTGTAACTGTGAATTTGGATGGCTGGGTGTAATGGCTCAGAAGGGCATGGTGGGGAGGTAAATAGTGCTTTTTTTGTTTGTTTTTTTGGACTCAAAATAAGTTTTCCTCCTTCCCTTCAATGATTCTAGTGACTTCCTGGAAATGTGCCCTCTTTCAAGTTTGGCCTTTGGAAGTTTGGATAAAAGTGGGTTCTTTCCTTTTACCAGTTTTCCAGAGGGGAATTCTAGGAGAAATGTGAATTGTGGCTAATGGACAGAGGGAAGGGAAATAATCTGCTGTGGTTTATAGGAAGGAATGCCTCTGAATACGATTCTGAAGGTCAAATTATGATGATTATGATGACAACGATAATGATGACAAAGAAAAGCAGAGGAGAAGGAGGAGGGGAAGGAGATGGCTGGATTTCGTTCACCCGTGTGTGTGTGTGTGTGTTTTAGAATTGCATGTGATCAGTATAGAAACTTTATGTTCCAATTGTCTTATTTGGTTATTTTTGGAACAGTGTGATGTCAGAATTTCCGTGCCATATTCTTTAATAAAACCAAAAGGATTCTACAATCCCACTAATGAAAGAATAAAAAGTATAGCCTCTAACTACCTCTTGACATGGAAATATTCCAAGAATTGATCTTCTCAGACTGTGTACCTACAATTTTTCTCTTGGCTCAGAAAATATCATGATCCTGTCATCAAGGGAGGATGTGTATGTGTAGAGAGGTTTTATACTGGAGGTGGCAGACATAACCCAAGGTATATTCTGATTAGGGAAACAGCACAAGCCACTCAAACTTTTGGTCCATTCTCAAACCCTCAAACCCAAATGGATAGGATGTGTTTTTTTTTTTTTCACTGTTATTTTTTCCTCAACACATTATGAGTACACAAAATATGAATATATATATATATATATAAATTCGGTCTTTTTTTTTTGTTCCAGGTTCAGATCTGATGCTCTTTGCTTAGCTTAGAGAGGATACATCTTATGAGGGTGGCTAAAGGTAACCATTCTTATTATTCTAGAGCATATGTTAATGATTTTGATGCTTAAAAAAAAGAGCTGCTCATGGATCTGCCGTTAGTATGATTTCATCCTCTCCCATTCTCCATCTTCTTGTCCTTTGATATCAGGGCAGGAACCTCTTCTGCTCTGGGCTGATGTCATCTGGAAATGCTCTCTTTGCTTGTTCTGGGAGGCATGGCCTGTTTCCAGGCAAGAACACATTTCTGAACACCCTACAGGACTTCCGTGGTCAGTGGCCCTGGTCTGCTGAGACGAAGGGGACTCTGGCTTCCAGACTTTTAACATCAGCTTGTGCCGATGACAGACCAGGTATTGCTGTCCAGGGGCCCATAGTCAGGACCTACTGGGAGACCCATGGTTTTAAAATGCCTTGGAAGATGATTTAGCTTAAAGTATCCTTGAACTTGCTTTCTTAGCAATGCCTGCTTCTATTTCCCAAAAGGGTGAAGAGTGCTTCCTTGTAAAGAGCCAAACAGTAATGAAGACACGCTATAATATTTTCTTTTGATAACATATGAAGACCAGAAGCAGAGGAACAGTGATGCGCCAGTGAAGTTTAACAACCAGAACTCTGCAAAAAAACAGCTGAATGGTGGTTGTTCAGTTACTAAGTCGTGTCTGACTCTTTGTGACCCCATGGACTGCAGGACATCAGGCTGCCTAGTCCTTCATTATCTCCCAGAGTTTGCTCAAACTCATGTCCATTGAGTCAGTGATGCCTTGACTGGTAGCAGTTTTTACTGTTTCCATGGTGTAATAGTCAAACTCACCATGGCTGATTTCAAGCTATCTCCCTTAATGTGAATTTGGAAAGAGGTGCCTATAATTGGCTCTTTTAAGTCAGGACTGAAATGGAGCAGAATCCTATGGTCCTTGCCCCTGCCTCCAAACTCCCCAGTCCTCAGCCTGCCTTTTGCTTGTGGAAAACTTTAGTCAAAGAACAACTTTAATCAGATAAATGAGAACATGCAGAAATGGAGGAAAACAGTCAAAGGGGACTAATTAATAATAATGTAGCCATTAAGCATAGTCAAGGACCTTTGTTCTTTCTCAAGGGCTATAGACATTATTCTGAGCCATATTCTATGAATTGTCTTATAGGTACTGAAATCCCAGGTGGAAAAATTAACTCATGATGACCAGACTGTACCTATGACGTCAGCTACCACAGTTCTGAGAACTGGTCTAAAAGATATGGAAACAAACCGAACTTGGAACTGAAGATTAACTGTAGCTAAAACAATCAGGATGACACTGATGAGACCACCAGTGATCGATCTGAAGATGGCTCTCAGAGCTGACTGTGCTGTTTCTGCATGTAGTCACCTCCTTCTGTCTATAAAAGCTCTTGTCCCACTTGTTGTCAATGGCAGGAGTTGGCCTTTGGGCAGATGCCCACCTTCTCCCCCCGTTGCCTGTATCTGAAATAGAGCAAATTTTCCTTTCCACCAACCTGACCTGTTTACTGGCTTTTGGATGGCGAGCAGCTGGACCCTACCCCATTCGGTAACAGGACCAACTTTAGCGCAGCCACTGCTTTAGGCTGTGGAATAGCAGATGAAGAGAGCATAGAGTTTGGAGAACAAAGAGCTGGCTTGGATTCCAAATGCACTTTTTCATGACTCAAGTATTGCCAAGTTACTTTTGGATCCTCTGTCGTTCATTCGCTAAGTCATGTCCATTGAGTCGGTGATGCCATGCAACCATCTCAACCTCAGCCTTCCCCTTCTCCTCCTTCCCTCAGTCATTCCCAGCATCATGGCCTTTTCCAGTGAGTCAGCTCTTCACACAAATGGGCAAAGTATCAGAGCTTCAGCTTCAGCATCAGTCCTTCCAATGAATACTCAGGGTTATTTTCTTTTAGGATTGACTGTTTGGATCTCCTTGCTGTCCAAGGGACTCTCAAAAGTCTTCTCCAGCACCATAATTCAAAAGCATCACTTCATTGGTGCTCAGCCTTCTTTATAGTTCAACTCTCTGCTGCTGCTGCTGCTGCTGCTGCTGCTGCTAAGTCACTTCAGTCGTGCCCGACTCGACTCTGTGCAACCCCATAGACGGCAGCCCACCAGACTCCCCCGTCCCTGGGATTCTCCAGGCAAGAATGCTGGAGCGGGTTGCCATTTCCTTCTCCAATGCATGAAAGTAAAAGTGAAGTTGCTCAGTCGTGTCCGACTCTTCCGCAACCCCGTGGACTGCAGCCTACCAGGCTCCTCCGTCCAGGGCATTTTCCAGGCAAGAATACTGAAGTGGGGTGCCATTGCCTTCTCTGAACTCTGCTAGTACCTCCAAAAAACAGAAGAATGTGAGCTTTTCCAGCTGAGTGTAAGCTTAGTAAGGAAATGCATGGGGAAGTTTCCTCTGGCAAGCGCATTATCTTCACCCCGACTCAACTGAGAGGTGCATGGACTGCTCCAAGAGTGTCACTGGATTCCTCTCATTTTTCCTACTAGGTCTTCTCACGTGTAAAATGGAAAATAGTTTTAATTTACAAAATAAAAACTATCTCTGAGAAGTGAAGAAATCCCCTCATAAAACTCATCCACTCTCGTCTGGATTTCTACACAGCCTTTTCATTGTAACTTCTGTGAGATGAGAAAGTATTTATTGTATACTAATGGATATCCCTTTAGAATTTTTTTTTTTGAAGGGAATTTCCTAAAGAGAGAAAGGTGGCAAGATCCTTGTGCTATACCAATTCAAGTATTAATAACATCCTTTTATCTCTTCCCTTCAGTTAAAGAATGATGGACTGTATACATAAGGCATTCTTGTGTTCTCTGAACACAGGATTGATTGCTTTCTGGGAGCTGTGAAGACAAGCTAGCCATGTCATTGACTTATTTATTTACATTCCACTTCTAAGGAAGGTAAAACATAAAGGTCATGAATTTGGGATTGCAAGATGCTGGCTTCTCCTTCCATCTCTTCCATTTACTGCATGGCTGACCTAGGTTGAGGCCTTCCTTTCTCCAGGAATCAGAAGAACCTCATCCGGAAACAAAGAATACTCATAAATTCCTCATTGAGTCTGTGTGTGTGTGTTTGCAAGACAGAATGCAGATAATGAGTGTAAACTCCCAGAGGGCCGAGTCTGCCTCTCCCAGTATTTCACCTTCAGTATACGTCTAGCGGCAATTTTGTTCCTATTTGATTAGTAAGTTGGTCAAGAGTCTGGAACAAAACCCACCAACAGAAGACACTTAATAAGTGTCCGTGGTATTGAATCCAGTCCCTGAGAGCCTATAAAAGCCTCCTCAGACTTCTGGAAAATGACAGCTCTATGGCTGTACCATTTCCAAATCAAGAGAGACACATATTTCTTCATTGTGCGCTTACTTTCAATGTGAAACGACTTCTCCAAAATAACCACCACAAGCAGTTAATAAATTGGGAATAAATAATGCACAAAACTGCAAATTGCATCCCTAATAATCTATCATACATACATCTACTCTGGATCATGCAAGACAGCCACGACACCTCGATTTAACTGGGCCAATGAGTGGCGGCATATGCGTTACGGTGGTCTCACTGACATCTTTTGCACCCAAGGAATCAAATGAAAGCCTGCTTGCATATTAAGTACTATGTGGTCCTTTCTCCCCTGGAAGTAATCATGTGTTGCTATTAGCCTGGGCGTGATGGCATGGGAAGAGAATCTTGGGGTGCAGTGGTGAGGCCAGGCAATATCCTATTGATTTCAGTGGGACCGTGTGTTCTTTGAAATGATCTGCAGTGGTCCCGGATGGTCTCTTTTTCGGTCCAGCTGCAGTGCTAATAAAAGTGCTTAGTAATAATGACCTAATCACATTCAGGGGCCTGAAATATTGCCACATATACCGTATCGTCTCCATCTTTGCCTCCGAACCACTTTGATGCTCTCCACTAGGAACAATACTAGAGACACCCAATCAGATGACCTTGGCCACACCTTAGCTGTGCTCATGAATGCTAAGCTGGCCAATTCCATCTCATTTGGCACCAGAAGGGCAGTTTAATTCTAGCTGCTTCAGTCCTGGGTCTCAGAGAGCAGAGTATCAAAGCAGTGGTGAGACAAATATCAGATTGAATACATTTTGCACCATCCTTCTCGAGGAGAGGTTAGTGTGCTGTTCTCTTCCATTGGAGGGCAGGGCAGGGAATGGAATCATCACGAGGTCCTTGAAGGGGAAGCACAGAGGGACTTGCTCTTCCTCCTTCTCTGAGGGCCGCTTGGCTGTGTCCAGCAAGCCCTCCTCCCCATGGTCACGCCTGCCCCAGCCTGCATTACACAGATCAATCTCTCCTACAAGCTTCTATTCACTGGCGGGCAGGAATCTCAGCCTTCCCAAGCCCCAAGCCTGGAAGCTGAGCAGCTCTAGGCAATTATCTGTTTTGAAGGAATACACTGATTTGACATTCTTAAGAAGTCACAGACGTCTGATTTCATAATATAATTTGTAGAAGTAAAAAAGGCAAGTTAAACATTTGCTTACACATATCATGTTTACATGTGTTCAAAGAACTTTCCAAAACTTTGCAGTCTCATCCAACTGCATCTTTTTTAAGCTCGCTTCGCTCTTGTAGGTTTGCAAACAAATTCCACAGCACATTCAACCGCAAATTGATTTACTTTTGGGGAAACTCCTTGAGTTTCGCGACTTTCTTCTTGCTGTTTAACGTACACACAGATGCAAAAAAGAAAAAACAATCTCCTAACACAGGAACACAAATCTGGCATCCGGAGGAGTCGATTTTTTTCATTTATTCTCAAAGTGAAGGGAAAGCAGCAATGGATGAGATCCAGATTGCCAAGGAGTGTGCAAATGACTTCTTGGTCCCCGCTGGCGATGTGACTGACAGCGTATCTCAGGGCAGGGTGGCGGAGGGAGACAGGAGCGTCCCCGCACGAGGGAAGACCATTTGTTTGGCATGTAACCTGGGTGTCTGGCCTTCCATCATCCAGTGAAGGGCATCACCACTCTCCGCCATTCAACTGCACCGTCTCTGGTACCTCCCATTGAGTAGTCAGCCCCTGAGGCTGAGCCCCACTGAATGGAATCCTGTCTCCTGCATCCTGAATTTTCTTCTCCATCCCTGATGCTTTAGCACTTGGATTCTGGCAGTACCTTCCCCCCGAATTGCGCGGACCCAGCCCCCTTCTGTCCCATATATGCTCCTCATTGCTACCAGAGAGAGAGATACAAGCTGTCCATCCGACCCCAGGGACATCCTTGTTAAACTTATAAGGACTCTCCCTCCTTCAGGATAAAGGGTCAACTCCACAGCATAACTTTGGAGGCCTTTTATGATCAAGCCCCTGCTTTCTTTGACTCTGATTTCCATGAGTATATCTCAAGCTCCAACCAAATTCTGGGTAGGTGTCTTTCTGTGCATCCCACAGGGCCTTAGCATATGCTGTTCCATTGACCATGAATAACCTCTTTCCGTTTTCGCCTGGAAGACGCCTATTCATCCTTCGAAATCAGCTCACATACCATGTCTGGAACATTCCTGAGTGCCACCCAGGACAGGGTTAAGACCTTCTTTCCTTGTCTCTAGCATCCTACACTTCTCTACACTAGTATCTGTGATTTTCTATAATCACTTAGCTCTTCACTGATGCATATCTCACTAAACTTGAATTTTCATGAGACTGAGCTGGTGTCCATTATAAGATCTGAAATCTGTATGTCTTTTAGCCCCGCACTTTGATCACTTCTCTACACACAACAACAAACATAGTTCCTGGAATGCACTAGATGCTGCAGAAAAGTTTCACGCAAATGAATGGATACATGAGGAGACAGGTCATGAAAGTGGACTGGTAAGCAGCAGCTCAAAATATGATGGCTCAGGCCCTTCTGCCTAGCAAAGGTGCCTCCTGAAAGAGCCTAGATTTATTACATAAAAGCCAGGCCACTGAATGCTGCGAACTCCGTAGACAGTGGGTAGGAAAACCACTTCCTCAGGGGCCTGAAATAAAGGCAACATCATTGCATCATTGCATTGGCCCCAGTCTTTAGACATTACCCTTCTTACACACCTACCACTGCATTGGATGGCTTGATTTTCTGCTGATGTTGGAGGGGGCCTCAGAGAAGCTGAGGGTGTAAGGAGAGGGCTAACACCGGGAAGGGAGCCCACAGGAGAGCCAGAGAGCCGGAGAGAGGGTGGCGGGTGCCCCCTCCTGCAGCTGAGTTGGCCCAGGGCTTAAAGGACAAGGATCTCTCATCTGTACAGAGCCAGTTTCTCCTTGGCTAGAGTTTCAGAATAACCCCTATCCTACAGTCTGTGCCATGAGAGGGGATGGGACCTTATTGACTCCCCAACCCCCACCCATCTGGGTCTCTCATCACTTTAAAGTCACCTCTCTCTGTTTGGCAAAAATGCCAAAGGCCTGGCCACTGATGACAGGCTCCATGGAAAGCAGCCTTCGTGGAGCACAATGAAGGACGCCGGAGTTTACCGACAAACAGGACTTTCAATCTGCCTGACTTCTGTCCGTGCGTAAAGGAGCATCTGCCCAGCCTCCCGCCTTCCAAGGTTTGCAGTTCTGTTTTTTGTGGGTTTGCTTTCTGAGAAGTTTGTAAGTATCCTAGTGTCCAGGCCGTAAAGGCTGACTCCGGAAAGATCTCGTTGGATTATAACCTGGTTGGCAGCTGGCTGCCCCAGGCTGTCCTTGTCTCCAGCCAGAGCTCTGCCATTAAGGCTTGGAAAGCCGCAGCGCTAATAGGAACCAGGCAGGGAAAGTGAGCTGAAACCAGGAATGTGCGGCCAGGACTTCCAGCTCTGCTCAGCTGTGTGGGGCCCGGCTCAGTCACGCATTGCTGCAGCTGGGATGCTCCAGACCAGGGCCTTGGCAACCGGGTGCCTGGACTCGGCCCCCAGTGCTTTCTAGGTGCTTTCGTCCAGGCTCTTGGTTGCCAGACACCCCTTCCTGGTTCCTGGGGCCCCCAGTGCTTTCTAGGTGCTTTTGTCCAGGCTCTTGGTTGCCAGACACCCCTTCCTGGTTCCTGGGAGGCAGCCTGGTGTTGAAACCCCGGCTCCTGTGGGACTCACAGTCTATTCTTCAGCTTGCAGGCTTTTGGAGTGCAGGGGGTGGAAGAGGCCTGGATACAGTAGCGTTATTTTGGCCAAGGGCTCCCTCCACCAGATCTGCAGACCTCGAGGTATGACTCATGGACCAGAAGGAAGCAGGCATGGACACTGACTATCAACATGGTCACCTAGTGGAATCATGGACAGAACGTTCATTGCAGGCTACCAAGGATTGATGCTTTAGAATTATAGTGCTGGAGAAGACTCTGAAGAGTCCCTAGGACAGCAAGGAGATCAAATCAGTCAATTCTAAAGGAAATCAACCCTGAATGTTCATTGAATGACTGATGCTGAAGCTGAAGTTCCAATGCTTTAGCCACCTGATGGGAAGAGCTGACTCATTGGAAAAGACCCTGATTCTAGGAAAGCTTGAAGGTGGGAGGAGAGGGGGGCAGCAGAGGGTGAGATGGTTGGATGGCATCACTGATTCAATGGACATGAGTCTGAGCAAACTCTGGGATATTGTGAAGAACAGGGGAGCCTGGTTGCTGCAGTTCATGGGATCTCAAAAAGTCAGACACCACTTAGTGACTGAACAACGACAACAACACATCAATCCAACTTCAAAAGCCCCCCGACAACTGTCCTTGGAAGAGTCACCTACACGCACATCACCTGAGAACTCTGATGTCACTGAGGAGCTCAGTTTGAATGCCCTTAGAAGCATCACCTTCTAAACTCCATTTCAGGTAAAGAATCCGCCTGCCATGTTGGAGACCTGAGTTCGATCCCTAGGTTGGGAAGATGTCCTGGAGAAGGGAAAGGCTACCCACTCCACTATTCTGGCCTAGAGAATTCCATGAACTCTATAGTCCATGGGGTTGCAAACTGTTGGACACAACTGAGCGACTTCCACTGTCTGTCACTGTCTAACCTTCAGCCTCCCTGTAGGTCTGACAGCTCTCGCTGCAGGCTGGACTGCCCATCCTGGAAGCTCTGTGCTGCCCAGGACAACACAACTGCTCTGGCCAAAGGGGTGCCAAGCTGGGGGTGGGGTGGGGGGCTGGGGCAAGAACTTTGGGAAATCTTAATACTGTTGCAGAGCATTGGTAGCACAGACAGTTAAGAATCTGCCTGAAATGCGGGAGACCTGGGTTCGATCCCTGGGTCAGAAAGATCCCCTGCAGAAGGGAATGGCAGCCCACTCCAGTGTTCTTGCCTGGAGAATTTCAGGGACAGAGGAGCCTGAAGGGCTAGTCCATGGGGTCACAGAGTCGGACACGACTGAGTGAATAACACAACAACAACAATACTGTTCAGATCATGACTAACCCTCAGGAGCTGAGGGGAGTGGAGGCTGAGAATGGGGAGAGGGTGTCTTCAGGACCTGGAACATATGTGGTACTAAGTTAAGTGAATGGCCTACCAGTGACTCGGTCCTCTAATTTTCGCTTTGTACCTGCTATTTTGGGTTTGTTTTTCCGTGGAAAAGCTGGTGTGATTCATACAACAGAGTTGGCAAGTGAATTGACAGCATGCATAGGAGGTGCGTGTGTGTGTGTGTGTGTAGAATACTTGTAGATTTGAGAGACAGGTATAGATATAGACACATATTTTTATAAGCATAAAAGAGAATTTATTCTTATTATAGGAAACCTGGAAGACATTAAATAGGTCAGTTCAGTTCAGTGGCTCACTCATGTCTGACTCTTTGTGACCCCATAGACTGCAGCACTCCAGGCTTCCCTGTCCATCACTAACACCTGGAGCTTGCTCAGACTCATGTCCATCAAGTCAGTGATGCCATCCAACCATTTCTTCCTCTGTCATCCCTTTCTCCTGCCTTCAATGTTTCCCAGCATCAGGGCCTTTTCCAAGGAGTCAGTTCTTTGCATGGTGGCCAAAGTATTGGAGCTACAGCATCAGTCCTTTCAATGAATATTCAGGACTGATTTCTTTTAGGAATGACTGGTTTGATCTTCTTGCAGTCTGAGGGACTCTCAAGAGTCTTCTCCAACATCCAGTTCAAAATCTTCCATTCTTTGGTGCTCAGCTTTCTTAGTGGTCCAACTCTCACATCTATTCATGACTACAGAAAAAAACATAGCTTGACTAAATGCCCTATTAAATTGGTAAGAAAATGAAAATCATTCATGATTGCATCATCCAGAGATTCACATCTTAACATACTTTGCTCTTCTAGAAAATATTATTTTACATGTTTGAAGTCACACTGAATACAAGATCACATCTGGCTTCTTTTTTTTTTTTTTCATCTAATGTTGTGTTGTAAGTAGGTTTCATGCCCCCTGCCCAGGACATAATTCTATTTTAGGTTAATTTTCATTTTGTTTAATAAGGATACATTTTTTCATTTCATCTGAGTTAGAGGGAGCAGGAACACTGACTCAATGGACATGAATTTGAACAAACTCTGGGAGATGGTGCAGGACAGGGGAGCCTGGTGCGCTGTAGTCCGTGGGGTCGCAGAGTTGGGGACACAACTTGGTGATCAAGCAACAACAGCAAAAAGAGAACAGAAACCCTGAATTTCTTTTAAATGTTTCAGCTGTTGATATTTGTCCACTCTCTGGATGTCTGCAGCCTCTTGGTAGTTTGAACAAAGAAAGAATAAAGGCACCTGCTATCCATGCCCAAACTATAGGTCAAGTGTGTGAAAGGAAGTTAACCACACTGAGCTGACTGGTAGTCTGATCTTCTTATAGTAGAGTCATGTGAGGCCTGTGGAGGCAGAGGAGGACTCTGGTGCCACAAAGAGTCAGGGGGCAGAAGCAGACATGGAGGGCCCTGTCCTGACAGCTCTGGTGAGGGGCTGCGAGCATGTTTAACTTCCCATTAGCTATTTCACTGCCATGTTTATTCTTTTATTCCTGTACAGAAATCTATGCGTAAGCGATAACCTTGCATGTCAGGCATACGTAATCATGGTGTTTCTTAGCCAAATTGAAAACATTCAGACCAGGGCCAGATAGAAGTGTGGTGGGGTATTTTCAATTGCTCATGCCAAAAATGAGACAGAGACACTGCTTTCTTTCTTTCTTGTATGCGTGTGAAGTTTGAGAGAAGGAGATACTAGGGTGTGGAGTAATGGAATAAAAGGCAAACTTAATCCTATTTTGACATCAAGCCTTCACTTCATTTTGCTAGAATTGGTTTGAAAAACAAAACAAACCTTTGCTTGGCTAAGCACCCAACTTGCCAATTTGTAGATCTGTATGGAGGTGTGCACATAGAGAATGGCTCGCTTTATCCAGGGACTCTTGGGAAAATTTCAAGTGATATTCTTTTATGAGCTGCTCGGTGTCACGTACCATCTCAGACAAGTTACATCCAAAGACCAGTTATGTCCTAGGCCTGCAGCCAGGCTCTTTGTATCCATATGTCAGTGGAAAAAGGGGATAAATGATGAGCAGTCAAGACAGACATATGGGGGGAATGATTTCTATTTTGGGTGTGTGTGTACTCAGTTGCTCAGTCAGGGTCCAACTCTTTGCAGCCCCATGGACTGTAGCCCGCCAGGCTCCTTTGTCCATGAGATTCTCTGGGCAAGAATACTGGAGTAGGTTGCCATTTCCTTCTCCAGGGGAATCTTCCTGACCCAGGGACGGAAATCGTGTCTCTAGCGGCTCCCACATTGTCAGGCGGATTCTTTACCACTAAGCCACCCGAATAATTTCTTATGTATCCTAAAGGATGATCATTATACTGAGAGATGTTAATGAAACAGAAATGGATTTTGTTGTCATGTAGCTGGATGGCCTTGGCAAGCCGGTCTTCACTCAGCACTGCAGTGTCCCCATCTTTAAAGTGAAGCCAGTGGCAATTTCTGCCTGTGAGGCTGTTGCGAGAGGTCGGTGTGACCATGAGCATCCCACCTGCATATATCAGGTACTCACCAAAGAGAAATCAGGGAAAAGAAAAATGCAAGCGTAGTTATCATTAACCCAGTGAAGGGCTCCATGTGGCTATAGCACTTGTGATTCTAATTCACAGCCATCCTGGTGACTTTTCCCATGGGTGAACTTCCACAGCCCAGGGATCGTACTTGGGCTGTGAAAGTAAGAAAATAAGAAACTCATCACAACACCGCCATACTGAATATCTAGGCGTCATGGTCTAAACATCTTTTCTCACCGATAGTTAGAGGTGTTGGAGATTTGAGAGGAGGACCAACCTGCCCACGCTCACACGCTGAGTAGGAAATGAGTCGTAGTTGAAGCCAAAGCCAACAAAAGTCTGGTCCTGTGTTCTGGGTACCACACCACACTGCTCCTCATCCTGACCCTCAGGGGACTGGTGAGTGGATTCCCTGAGATGATGCTTGCAAGTCAGCTGACAGAGGACCAGCTGCTGCCTATACCTACCAGGCATTCTTCCAGGCACGGTTACTGGGCACACAGTATGGGTCAGGATCTCTGTGGGCACTGGGGAGTAGAGCTGAATAAATCCTCATCATATTTTAAAAGATTCTATAACCCAGCGGAGAGAAGTCTGTAGACAAGCGAATGAAGCGTATACAGCGCGGACCGGGGAAAGGATGCTTTCTGTGCTCCCGACCACCTCGTCTTTTCTCCTGTCTAGATCATTCTCCTGCATCTCAAACTTCTTGTTAGATCTTGGCTTGGACAGAACCTTCAACTTTCATGTCCCGTTTAACTAAGAGGGTAAAGAGTCTGCCTGCAATGCGGGAGACCTGGATTCAACCCCTGGGTCAGGAAGATGCCCTGGAGAAGGGAATGGCAACCCACTCCAGTATTCTTTCCTAGAGAAGCCCATGGACAGAGGAGCCTGGGGGGCTACAGTCCACGGGGTCACAAAGAGTTGGCCATAACTGAGCGACTTTCACACACTTGACTTTACCCACAGCATTCTCTGTTTACTTACATTCCTACACCTACTGAAGCCCTTTAGCCAGGAAGTCTTCTTCCTTCCTGAAATTCCAGTGAGAAGCTACACAACCCACTTCTGAACATACACATGACCTTTTGGTCCTACAGTTGCTTTATATCTCAGTCTTGGCTTATTTTCATGGTTGTATTGACAGTGTAAGGTTATAAAACTCAAGAGGTCCATTTATCCCAGCAGAGTCGTCAGCACACAGTAGGCAGTTAGCAGGTGTGTTTTGATTGACCAGCTCTGAAGCCTCCTGAAAGTGAATCAAGGGGGGAAATGCAACTCTGGAGAGCCAGGAGCTGGGACTGCAGAGCCCAGCTGGTCAGAGCGCACTGTCCCCAACAGTTTGTGTGCCTGATGGGTTCCCTGAGATGCGATCAATGAGTCAGATCCAAGAGAGCCTTCAGGACTCTGGGTGAGCCTGGTTCAGTTGGTTGTAAGGTGAAAGGCAAGGGCAAGCTTGCTGTGCTCTTGAAACAAAATTCATCAGCCCAGCCTCTCCTGATGAGCAGACTAGCTCTGTGTTGGAATAGAATGTGGAAACAGTCTCCTCCGACTAAGTGGCCAAAAAGATAGGGTTGTGTTTGCTGGTTTGGGTCAGATTTGATAGCAGATCCCCTCTTTGCCCTTATTGATTGATGGATGTGTTTTGCCAATTCATTCGCCGCATGAGGCTTCAAGTTGTCCTGGTGAATCTCTGAGTATCAATCTCCATCAAGGGAACAAAGAACACTCTCACGCGAGTGAAACTCAGACTCAATATATTCACCATCTGGGCACTGATTCATTTGAAAGGGGGAGATCTGATGACTTCACCATCAGCCTGGTCCCTAGGAAGCACAGAGGTGTGGTGCCAGCTCAGAGTCTTGATGGTTCTGCTTATACCCCAACCAAAAGAAAGATCTACATGAATTTTTTTTTTAATTGAAGTATAGCAGCTTTACAATGTTGTGTTAGATTCTGGTGTCCAGCAAAGTGATTCGGTTATGCATCCGTATATATATTCTTTTTCATGTTCTCTTCCTTTATAGTTTATTACAGGGCATTGAAGCTAGTTCCCTGTGCTTTACAGTACGGCATTGCTGTCTATCTATTTTATAGATAGTAGTTTGTGTCCGCTAATCCCAAACTCTTAATTTATCGCGCCTCCACCCCTTTCCCCCTTTGGTAAACTTGTTTGTTTTCTGTGGCTGTGAGTCTGTTTCTGTTTCGTAAATAAGTTCACTGGTGTCACATTTTAAATTCCACATGTAAGTGATATCATATTGGTGCTTGTCTTGACGTAAGAAAGATCTAGACTAATGTTGGCTCCTAGAGATCATGGAGGTCCCTTTGGTGTGAGAGCAGTGAGTATGCGCACAGATCTGGGTGGAGGGCATATATTGAGTATATTCCATTTGAAAGGTTCCTCTGGGCAACAGTAAAACTCCAGGAAGGAGTTTCTTCCTTGTTTCCATTCACTTAGCACAATCTGCTTACATGGCAGATGTGTCAGGAACCATGTGGAGGGTTAATGAGGAATAAATTTATAGGGCAGTGCCTCTGTCTTTAAGATACTCAGGTTGCCCAGCAAGCTTGCGATGACCACACTCCATACAATAAAGGAGGGTTTAACCAAGATCCGTGAGGTATGGAATGGCTTAGGCTTCGAGGTCAGACAGATGCTGGGTCCCAAACCCAGACTTACCCTAATTTAGCTATTTGTCCTTGGGTTTAGTTTTGCTCCCCAAATCTTTCCTTTTTATTCCTTTCTTCTTTTTTAATCCAAATAATTATTAATTTGAGATTTTTTTCTTTTGTAACATGTAATAGTGGGTAGAGTGTGCCAAGCACTTAGCACCCAACTTAACACCTAATACTTGCTAAACACATGTAGGTGTTATTGTTACCATCATGGTTTATTATTGATACTTTCATCACCGCCATCATCATCGTCATCTCTATTTAGTGGATGAGAAAAGGCTTCATGGTAGAGGAAAAATCAAGTAACATTTTGAAAACCAGGCAAGGATTGTCAAGGTGCCTGAAGGCAGAATCACAACCCAGAGAGAAGAGTGTGAAGACTCAAAAGTGTGGTGAGGTGGGTGGGAGGACTGGGCTACTTTATGGGATCAGCAACCACTGAAATGCTGAGGGAAAAGATGAATTTCTGGATGAATGGGGGCCAAAGGGGTTAGAATACAGACCCTCAAAGAACTGAGTTGTAGCCTAATAGATGATGATCAAATCATGAGACATCTCAAATGGGATGGCAAGAAAGTAAGGAGAAGTGACTGATGACATTGGACCAAAGCTTAGCATGCTGGGCAGAGTGGACACTGGGCTGGAGGAAACTGGGAGATAAGCTCATCTAGAGAGATCAGAAAGAAATGGTACTTAAGGAAGGCACTCAGTACTAGAAGCAGCCAACCATCAGAAATGCAAGACAGTGGCTGAGGTTTATCTCTAAAGGTCATGAGATGGTCCTCTTGCCCCCTTGCACTCTGAAAAGGCTGTTTTCTTCTTTAGTTCTTGAAGCAATTAAAAAGCTGCAATTTGGATTTTTACTTGCAAAGGAAACTATGAGTGCAGAGCTGACAGCATTCCTGTCAGATTTAAAATACGGATTCTTCTGATCTCTCAGTTTGACGGCCATAAGTGAGCTGAATTCCACAGAGCTAAGAGAACCTTAGCTTCCAAGATCAGCTCCCTTCTAGCTAATGGCATCTGTCAGTCCAGATCTTTTAGAAAGGCTGAAAGAATTATTTGGGGGAAACGAAAAGGAAAACAAATATATAGTATAGAATTTCTTCTTCTAGTAATAGATCCTCTGGTTCTACCGAAAAGATATTTTAATTTAAACATGGACAGCCTCAACTTTTCAGGAACATTTCTGCTGTGTCATGTAACAGATTCCTGAAAACTGTTTCTAGGTTTGTTTTTTTTTTTTCAGAACTAGTGCTAGAAATATAGAGATGAAAAATTAGTGTCCCTGCCCTTTGAGGGCCAGAGTCCAACACAAGACACTGGAATTGAAAGTGGCTGAATGAAGATGATACAGCAACAGCAGCGGGAGCTCAGAGAAGCAGCTTCATCTGCCTGGGAAAGGAAGGCAGGGAAGAGCTTTTGAACGTGGGTAAAGAAAGCCTTCTATCCCATAGTGGTGAAGATACATCTGCCATATGGAGACCATATTTTTGAATCAAAATTGGGATAGATTATCTGACACTAGCTCTGTCGATGGGACAGAATATTTGAAATCAAGGCTGTCCAAAGAAACCCAGGACATATGGCCACCATAACCAATCATTATCGTGCTTACGGGGCCGTGGTTTGATCCACAGAATAACCAAAGCCAGGATTCGGGCAGATGATTTATGTTAATACTTAACTGCAGATGTGTAAGAACTATATTTCCTGACCTTATCTATCAGAATAGGCAAAGGCTAGTGTACTAACAAATTCATAGCATCCTAAACAAAGCCAGGCATACCAGAATGTTAGAATGACAAGGCTGGAAATACCTTTAGTGACCACCGGGTTTAAACTTCAGCCCTCTGCAATGGCTGGAAAGACTGAGGCTCATTCCTCAAAAGCATGTATCTGCCAAGGGACAGAGCTGGCACTCCGTGTCATCCAAAGCCCACTGAGGTATTGCACTTCTTTAGGGTCGAATTTGGGGATACACCAGAAAATCCCATGAATTATGGGAAACCCCAAAACACTGGTCTGGGCCCCACAAAGCTGACATTTAGTAGGCTACCACCTTGTCAAACAACCAGGCTGCCATATTTGATGATCTTGAACTCAGATCT
Source organism: Capra hircus (assembly GCF_001704415.2). Lineage (NCBI taxonomy): Eukaryota > Metazoa > Chordata > Mammalia > Artiodactyla > Bovidae > Capra > Capra hircus. Next base: position 62,173,640 of record NC_030828.1, read on the forward strand.
CACCAGGATATTGATAAGGCTCCCAAGCTGAATGTGAATACCAGGCCATTTACGACGCCAAAGAAGTGGTTGTGACAAAAGTTAGCAATGTCAAAGAGCCCAGGGTACCCAGTCCTCTCATATTTTGCTGACGATTCTCCATTGGTGATGAGGCGGTACAGAAAGGAGGCTCATCACAAAAAAGCGGGTGTATTTCGTTATGAGCATTCAGGATTTAGGAGTTCAGTCTCTGCTGGGCAAGCAGAAGGTCAAAAGTCCATAGGTTTCTCTCCAAGATGGCCCCAGGGAGGTCTGGGAACCCACTTGGTAACTGAATCCACTGATCTCTAAACTTTTTGACTCAGGAAGAGGCTGAGTTCTAGAACTGCACACTTTCAAGCAACACTGAAAGGATAGACTACCCACTTCAGTATTCTTGGGCTTCCCTCATAGCTCAGTCAGTAAAGAAGCTGTCTGCGATGTAGAATTGGGTTCGGTCCCTGGGTTGGGAAGACCCCCTGGAGGAGGACATGGCAACCCACTCCAGTATCTTGCCTGCAGAATCCTCATGGACAGAGGAGCCTGGGGGGCCTACAGTCCAATGGGTTGCACAGAGTTGGACAAGACTGAAGGACTAAGTACCTTCACTGCTGCTGCTGCTAAGTCACATCAGTCGTGTCTAACTCTGTGCGACCCCATAGACGGCGGCCCACCAGGCTTACCCGTCCCTGGGATTCTTCAGGCAAGAACACTGGAGTGGGTTGCCATTTCCTTCTCCAATGCATGAAAGTGAAAAGTGAAAGTAAAGTCGTTCGGTCGTGTCCGACTCTTAGCGACCCCATGGACTGCAACCCACCAGGCTCCTCCATCCATGGATTTTCCAGAGAAGAGTACTGGAGTGGGGTGCCATTGCCTTCTCTGAAGTACCTTCACAGCCCTCCAAAAATGCAAGATGGCACCTAGCATGTGAGAAGTGTAGACAGAGAAGTGGCTTTCTATCTGAGGCTGATAAATATCCACGCAGAACTCTGAGATTAAAATGCATGGCAGACATCCTCCTCCTAGTGTGGGTCTGGACTGGAGGAATGGTAATTAAAAAGGATAAATGGTGTGGTCTGTGCTCGGGCTATGTGTGTCTTCCTCTGGACTTTCAGAGCAATTCCACCTGGGGGCTGCAGATCTATTTGTGGGCCTGTGGTCCAGGCTGGAACCCACCAGGGCTTTTTGTCTTGTTTTTGTTTTCCTTTCCCCTTCTTTTCTCTTTTCTTCTTTCCTTCGCTTCACATCCTTTTGTTTTCATTGCTGCCTCTCTGGGCTGACAAATACTAGTGATTCTAGCTATACATCTTTCTTTGCCTAGATGCTGTCAGGCTCTAAGTTGCCCTCTCGATATGATTATTTTTATCCAGCCCTCCATGGATCCTCTTATCCATTCACCTACCCATCCATTTCTCTTACCATCCACCCAGCCAGGCATAGTATTTATTTTTCCCTTCACTTCAAATCAGCCAGTATTTCCTGAATCAAAGATAATTGTCAAAGACCCATGAAATCCCCTTTTCTAACAAAGATAAATATGACCTAGACCTTGAATTGGGCTTCCCTGGTGGCTCAGTGGTAAAGAATTTGCATGCCAATGTACCAGATGCAGGAGACACATATTTGATCCATGGGTTGGAAAGATCTCCTGGGGAAGATTATTTCTTGCCTGGGAAATCCCATAGACTGAGGAGCCTGGTGGGCTACAGTCCATGGGGGTCACAAAAGAGATGGACATAACTTACTGACTAAAAAACAATAGACCTTGAATTAAAGATATCACTTACAATCTAGGAAGTCGACTTGTAATTACATCTTAAGTGCTATAAGGGCTTGATCAGTGCTTGATAAGAGAAGTGTTTAGGATATATACTGTTTAGCCTTTCATTGAGCAGGAGTTGGCCATTTGAAGGTGGGGTGGGGGCGGGGGCAGGAAACACTAAGTTGAGGGTTGGTAAGGCAAAAGCACAGAAACAAGAAAAGCAACCAATAGCTGGATATTTCTAGAGGAGGAAATGTGAGGTGGAGGCTGATAGTGCCCAAACTGCAGACCTAAAAAGGGTCCAAGTCAGAGCAAAAAATAGAAGCTACTAACTTTTCTGACAAGTATGGATTTTAGGCCTCATCCCATCATCCCACATCTAGGGTGACCAATGGCCCTGGTCCCCCAGGACTAAAGAGATTCTGAAGATACAGGATTTTCACTTTCAAAACCAATGCAGTTTCAGACAAACTCAAATGATGTGTGTGGTAGGAAGACTAATGTCCCCAAAGATGGTCAAATCCTCATTTTCCAAACCTGTAAATCTGTTACCTTCATGGCCAAAAAAAGGAAAAGAGAAACTTTGCAGATGCCATTATTATACATTAGAATTTTGAAATGGGGAGATTAACCTGAACTACCCTGGGGGTTCAGTGTAACCACCAGCATCCTGAGAAGGGAAAGAGGAAGGAGGCTCCAAGTCAGAGGAGATATGATGCTGGACGCAGAGGTCAAATGATGTGATTACTAGAAGGGGCCACAAGCCAGGGACTGTGGACGATCTCTAGCAACTGGAAAAAACCTTCTCCTCCAGAGCCTCCAGAGGCCCATAGCCATTCTGACATCTAGATTTTGGCCTTGTTAGAACCGTTTGGCACTCCTGGCCTCGAGAATAAGCGTGTGCTGCTTTAAACCACTGAGTTTATGGTAATTTGCCATGGTAGCAATGGAAAACTGATATACTCTATTGCCCAAATGATATGTCTAAAAGATGGCTGCAGGTGGTGCCTTGAGGATTTTCCATGGCCACTGGGCAGACCCTGGTTTCTCCCCAAATAACATTATTTTGTTAAGTACAGGAGGTATTGTAGGAAAGAACCAGAACACCTTGAAAAGCCATCCATTTATTGATCACCGTGGCATGGTGGGAGGGCTGGAGTGGGATTCAGGATGCTTTAGTGTCTGCCTGGTTCTGTCTTTCCTGTCTCTGTGAGCTTGGCTCACTTCGCTGGACCCTCTGGTTCTTCTTTACATAAGCCACCTGCCCCGATAGCTCAGAGCTCAGATAGTAGAGAATCTGCCTGCAATGTAGGAGACCTGGGTTTGACCCCTGGGTTGGGAAGTTCCCCTAAAGAAGGGAATGGCTACACACTCAGTATTCTGGTCTGGAGAATTCCATGAACTGCATAGTTCATGGGGTTGCAAAGAGTTGGGCATGACTAAGCGACTTTCACAAAACAAATTAAATGATATAGATCTATCACTTCAAATTTATAAAGTTTTACATACTATTAAGTGACCATGCATTTATAATATATTTTTGGCAAAGCATATATTTTCAGGGAAAGGCAACATTACCCCTAAAATGGGCTAAAGTTGTTTCTTGGGGGAGTAGAGAAATTTCACTATACATTTAAAGCACAAGCATATAGATGGTACATAAACAAGTATTCTTTGGAACTCTGCATTCAGATGCTTATATCTTTCCTTTTCTCCTTTGCTTTTCACTACTCTCCTTTTCACAGCTATTTTTAAGGCCTCCCCAGGCAGCCATTTTGCTTTTTCGCATTTCTTTTCCATGGGGATGGTCTTGATCCCTGTCTCCTGTACAATGTCATCAGGCACTCTATCTATCAGACCTAGACCCTTAAATCTATTTCTCACTTCCACTGTATAATCATAAGGGAATTGATTTAGGTCATACCTGAATGGTCTAGTGGTTTTCCCTACTTTCTTCAATTTAAGTGTGAATTTGGCAATAAGGAGCTCATGATCTGAGCCACAGTCAGCTCCTGGTCTTGTTTTTGCTGACTGTATAGAGCTTCTCCATCTTTGGCTGCAAAGAATATAATCAGTCTGATTTCAGTGTTGACCCTCTGGTGATGTCCATGTGTAAAATCTTCTCTTGTGTTGTTGGAAGAGGGTGTTTGCTATGACCAGTGCATTCTCTTGGCAAAACTCTATTAGCCTTTGCCAAAGCTATGGTTTTTCCAGTGGTCATGTATGGATGTGAGAGTTGAACTGTGAAGAAAGCTGAGTGCCAAAGAATTGATGTTTTTGAACTGTGGTGTTGGAGAAGACTCTTGAGAGTCCCTTGGACTGCAAAGAGATCCAACCAGTCCACTCTAATGGAGATCAGCCCTGGTTGTTCTTTGGAAGGAATGATGCTAAAGCTGAAACTCCAGTACTTTGGCCACCTCATGCAAAGAGGTGACTCATTGGAAAAGACTCTGATGCTGGGAGGGATTGGGGGCAGGAGGAGAAGGGGACAACAGAGGATGAGGTGGCTGGATGGCATCACTGACTCGATGGACGTGAGTCTGAGTGAACTCTGGGAGTTGGTGATGGACAGGGAGGCCTGGCGTGCTGCGATTCATGGGGTCGCAAAGAGTTGGACACGACTGAGCAACTGAACTGAATTGAACCGAAACAAGTATTCAATATATGGTAGTATCAATATTTCATGGGGGGCAATTAGAAAAAAAGTCTCTGAGTATTTTAATGAAAATAAACAGTATTGAGAACCACCTATCTCGTGAATGTATACCACATATTGCTATCCATTGACATGCACACACTGTTATATTTAAAAGAGATAAACAACAAAGTCCGAATGTATAGCACAGGGAATGCTGCTCCTATACCCTAATAACCTAAGTGGGACAAGAATTTGAAAAAAAATAGGTACGTGCGTGTATTACGGAATCATTCTGCTGTACACCTGACATCAATTATACTCCAACATAAAATCAAATTTTTTAAAAAAAATCCCATGGTAAAGAAATACATGTATATGTAGAAATGAATCACTTTGCTGTATATATGAAACACAATATTAGTATCAAATAAGCTCAATATAAAATTTTAAACAATAAGTTTTTCAAATGGCACTGGGGAAGATGATGGAGCAGACAAGCTGAGGAACGTTATAGAGTTAAGCTGATTTAATTTCATTTAGTTTAATTTTATTCTTCCATATAGCTATGTGGTCCCCACCCCTCTGAGCTTGGTCTCTTTATCTGGGAGAGAAAGAATCCACTTATGATTGCTGTTTGTGATGGTGGTGGTGGTTTAATCGCTCAGTTAGGTCTGACTCTTGCAACTCCATGGACTCTAGCCCACCGGGCTCCTCTGCCCATGGGATTCTCCAGGCAAGAATACTGGAATGGGTTGCCATTCCCTTCTCCAGGGGATCTTTTCAACACAGGATGGAGCCCATGGCTCCCTCATTGCTGGTGGATTCTTTACTGCTGAGCCACCAAGGTAACTGTGTCAGTATTTAATTATATAATATAGATACAAGATACCTAGACTATTGGCTATAGACTCTTTGCAATCTCATGGACTCTAGCCCTCCAGGCTCCTCTGCCCATGGGATTCTCCAGGCAAGAACACTGGAGTGGGCTGCCATTTCCTTCTCCAATGCATGAAAGTGAAAAGTGAAAGTGAAGTCGCTCAGTCGTGTCCATAGCCAGTGACGAAGAGAAGGTTCACGGGGTGCCTTGGGCTTCCCTTATAGCTCATTTGGCAAAGAATCTGTCTGCAATGCAGGAGACGTGGGTTCAGTCCCTGGGTTGGGAAGATCCCCTGGAGAAGGAAACGACAACCGACACAAGTATTCTCTCCTGGAGAATCCCATGGACAGAGAAGCCTGGCAGGCTACAATACATGGGGTCACATGGACAGAACTCAGTGATTAAACCACCACGGGGTGCCTTGCCCAGTCTCCCCCTGCTGGTCAGTCCCAGTACTGCCACATACCCAGGGGTTCTGCTTATCAGTTCAGTTCAGTCGCTCAGTCGTGTCCGACTCTTTGCGACCCCATGGACTGCATCACACCAGGCCTCCCTGTCCATCACCAACTCCTGGAGTTTACCCAAACTCATGTCCATTGAGTCGGTGATGCCATCCAACCATCTCATCCTCTGTTGTCCCCTTCTCCTCCTGTTTTCAATCTTTCCAACATCACTGTCTTTTCAAACGATTCAGTTCTTTGCATCAGGTGGCCAAAGTATTGGAGTTTTGGCTTCAGCATCAGCCCTTCCAATGAATATTCAGGACTGATTTCCTTTAGGATGGACTGGTTGGATCTCCTTGCAGTCCAAGGGACTCTCAAGAGTCTTCTCCAACAGCACAGTTCCAAAGCATCAATTATGAACTCATCCAATTTCAGCTGAGGGTTCAGTACAGAGGGTCTGTTTTGCCTGATAGCCTCATATTATTACTGTTTTGTCCACATCAACACCGCTTTTGCTTCCAAAGACAGACTTTGTGTGGAATCATCCTTGCCTACACTAAGAAGTGATATTTTGTGGCTTGTTGCTGTTAAAATACTGATATCGAGTCCTGACACAGAGTTCCCTTTGTGGATACCCACTGTAGTAAAATCCATGTCTGGAACCAATGTTGGGGGGATAGAAAGGCATCTGAAGGGCATATTTTTCTTCTTTAATCTGATGACCACTATGGATTGTAATTCATCCTGGTTCCCCCTTTGCTCAGGCTATCAGGGAACTCAAACCCAAATTTGTGTTACGTCCCTAACATCTATGCAGGATTTTCCTTCTTTCATTTCTACGCTTTATGTATTTTCACTTCTCTCTTCTGCTGCTTCTCTATCCTTCCTGGAACCGTGATACACTGATTTTCTCTCTGAGCAACTAACACAGCTTTCCCTCCTGGCAGAAGACTAGCACTGTTCTTGCCATTCAACCTCATTTCTGACTCCATCAAAGGCTGTAGATCTGCCTTTCCTCACCAGCATCAATGTCACACTTAGATTGTGACACAGAAGTGTCACAATGGCTTAGAAGATGCCACTGAGATCTTGCTTTTTAACTTGACATTTACCTTTGAGGATGAACTACCCAAAGCTGTGTGCTAAGTCTCCGCAGTCCTGTCAGACTCTTTGAGATCCCATGGACTGTAACCTGCCAGGCTCCTCTGTCCATGGGATTCTCCAGGAAAGAACACTGGAGTGGGTTGCCATGCCCTCCTGCTAGGGATCTCACTGATCCAGAGACAGAACCCTCATCTCTCACATCTCTTGCATTGGCAGGTGGATTCTTTACCACTAGTGCCACTTTGGAATGAAGTGAAGTCATATCCGACTCTTTGTGACTCAATGGACTATACAGTCCATGGCATTCTCCAGGCCAGAATACTGGAGTGGGTAGCCATTTCCTTCTCAACCCAGGGATCAAACCCAGATCTCCTGCACTTCAAGTGAATTCTTTACCAGCTGAGCCACAAGGGAACCCCAAACTCCCCTAAACTCACAAGAATGGGAATCTTGCATGATACTGCTACACCAGTGGCACTTAAAAGAAAGTGCTGGAATTAACTCCAGGAACTCAAGTCTGGCTTAAAGTTCAGACCAGCAAATATATCTTGACCACTTAACGTGGGTGCTTTTCAAGCAGAACTGAACAGACCCTCTAGTTCTGAGCCTACAGTCTGGCTGGGGCGGCTGGCAGGAAAGCCGTCCGATGCAGTCTCATGAGCAGCGTAGCAAGAGAGGTGCCAGGTACTCCGGGAACACAGTGGCAGTGCCCACTCCCAGCCAGAGAGAAGCAGGCCACACTTCCTGGAGCTCCCCTCCCAACCCCCAGGCATTTGGGCTGAATTTAAAAAAAAAAGAGGAAGTTAAAAATTCATGGCTACATAAAAATCTGCACACCAATGTTTATAGCAGGTTTATTGATCACTGTCCCCTGGAGAAGGAAATGGCAACCTGCCCCAGTATTCATGCCTGGAAAATCCTTTGGACAGAGGAGCCTTGAGGGCTACAGTCCATGGGGTCACAAGAGTTGGACAAGACTAAGCACACACACTTTCTTATTTTCGCTTTATTGATCACTGCTAGAAGATAGAAGCAATCAAGCTGCCTTCAATAGCTTAGTGGATTAATAAAACCACAGTACATCTGTACACGGGAATATTATTTGTCAATGAAAAGAAATGAGCTATCAAGCCTTGAAAAGACATGGAGAAACTGCGAATGCATATTTCTCGGTGAAGGAAGCCAACCTGAAAAGGCTAAATCCTGGATGGTTCCAACTATCTGACATTCTAGAAAAGGCAAGACTATGGAGATGATAGAAAGATCAGTGGTTGCCAAGGTTTGGTGGCATGGAGTGAGAGATCAGAACAAAATAAAACACAGACAGGAATAAAAAGGAAGTCACGAAGAAAGAACGTTCCAGTTGTTGGCCAAGGTGTGAACCAAGACATAATTCTGTACAAACACAGAGCCCACTTCCATCATAACAGGAAGTGCTATGTTGTAGGAAGTAAAATATAAGGGAGGGATAACCCACGTGACCCATCTTGGAAGCTGCTTTCCAGAAGGCCTCACTGAAGAAGACCACTTTTCTTTGGATGGAGATGTGGTGAACTGTGGAGCAGAACTAAGCAGCATTTGCTATGGTGAAGGGAGAGCTAGGGGCTTCTCAGGAACCATGGCATACGGCCTGAGGATGCCCGGCCATCCAAGGACACAGAACGAAGAGACACAGAAGAACCAGATTCCTGGGGACATGATTGAGCCTCTTGATCAAGCCTCACCTGAAGTCAGAAGCCCCTGACCCTCAGAAAACACTGAGTCAATAAATTTAATTTACAGAAAGGTATAACAGATGCGTGACCCTGTGTATACATACAGTCAGCCGTAGAAAACTTTTTTGCCTCTTTAGATAGGGGTTAGATATTGGGTTGGCCAAAAAGTCCATTTGAGTTTTTCCATGAGAGTGAAAGTGTTAGTCACTTAGTCATGTCCGACTCTTTATGACCCCATGGACAGTAGCCCACCAGGCTCCTCTGCTCCAGGCAAGAATAGTGGAGTGGGTAGCCATTTCCTCCTTCATGGGATCTTCCCAACCCAGGGATCAAACCCAGGTTTCCCACATTGTGAGTAGATTCTTTACCGTCTGAGCCACTAGGCCATAAGATGTCACAAAAAACATGAATGATGGTTTTGGTCAACCCAATACAACTCTGTCTTATCATTTGTTGTCATTTGCTTGCTAATTACCCACATCAGTTTCGGGAGCTGAAACGAGGTGGCCACCAGCAGCCTCGTGGCTGGGTTTTCAGCTTCATCTGCATTCATTCATTTGCATTCATACTCCGTGGGAGAACTCCTGACAGCTTATCAGGAGCCCTGAGGTCAAACAGCTGATCAGGTTAAGGGCTGTCCACACCTGAGCACAGAGCCAACCCCACCCTGCCCTCCCCAACCCCCGGTCCCAGGGACTATTTCTTTTGCTGTGTTCACAGGTGGGTTTTTAACAAAATTAGTAATGAGATCTCATCTCCAAATCCCTTCTCCCTGGTGAATTCACTGCAGGGAATCAGCTGGTCTGCAGAGAGCTCACGTGGCCTGTGTTTTTCAACTGATGTTGAAACTCTACCTTCTGTCTGCTGTGCCCTTCGCCCGCACCACCCCCACACACACAGAGAACCTTCAACCCGTCTTTTCCTGTTTCACTGAAGAATTTGTCAACAGTGGCTTTGCCCCATCCCCTCTCTGTGTCTCAGACTCCAAGCAGTACCGATTTGCAGATAGTTACAGAGCAGTTACGGAGATGTATCTGTTATGTGGTCTTTTTTAAAGATTGTCACCTTCTTTTGTTTTAATATTTCTCTCTTCCTTCCTCTTACCCAATAAATGATGTCCAATCTCGCAGCTTCAAGTTAGTTTTCTGATGACAATTACAGGTGATGGAACCACACCGTCTGCTCTGGGGACTGTGACCCTCTCCCAGGTGGACACTTGGCTCCCCCACAACCTGTTCCACCTTGATCAACGAGGTAAGAAATAACTATTCCCCAGACATAGGGCGTCTGACTCACAAGGAAAAAAAAAAATATGGGAGGAATAACAGGAAGGGTGTGGATTGTGTTTGGTCTTTTATTTTTTCTTTTCATATTTTATTTATAGAATTTTAATGACTAAGTAGTAGTGAACCCTTTTGTTTACCTATACTCCAATTTTAATGAATTCTTCTGACTATAATTACCTAACTGTTATATTTTAAATGACTAGGACTCATACAGTTTGGAGAAAATTATATCTTAACATGATGGTAACATATAGTAGCAAATATTGTGTAGGTATGGATTAATCAATAAGCAAATTCAGTTCCTGTGAACTGCAGTTAGTTCTTTTAATTGAACAGGCTTTGATAAAAGGAGGACCAGGGTTTATTGCTACTCTCCCAGGATAAAAATCTACCCCATGAATTGGCTCAGTTCTCCTGTTATTTCTTTATCATACAGGGAAATGACTTAATATTGTTAAGGGTGGTCACTATAAACAGGCTCCCTTGTCCTGTTAAAACGAATTTCCTCTTTTCTGCACATCATTACATTTATCATGAAAAAAGTGGTCTAACTGTACACTCAAGCCATTTAATTCTGGAAAGTTCACAGACGATAAACACCAGAGACACCACTTCCAACAAAAGTGAGAAATGAGATCGTCCCCTCGTATGAATGTGGGTAATAGAATCAGGCATTTCAGCTTCTCAAGGTACCTGAGCTGCTTAGGGTGACATCAGTGACCGTCGCATCAGGTGCCACGTTTCCATGCTTCCCGAGGGGCTTCACTCCCATCAGCTGGGGTCCTTCCAGCATTGCTGCAGCGTGTAGGCTAGGATGCCCACTCCACACCAACCTGGCTGTGAAGCGTGTAGGATCTTAGCTCCCAACCAGGGATCGAACCCCTGTTCCCTGCCGTGGAAGTGTAGAGTCCTAGCCTGTGGACCACCAGGGAAGGCCTGAGGAAGCTCAAGCTCTGACAGGTCAGATCACCTGTTGCGTGCACATGCGCGTTGCCACTCAGTCGTGACTGACTCTTTCTGACCCCATGGACTGTAGCCCACCAGGCTCCTCTGTCCATGGAATTCTCCAGGCAAGAATACTGGAGTGGGTAGCCTTTCCCTCCCTCAGGGCATCTTCTCAACTCAGGGATCAAGCCAGGGTCTCCTGCATTAGCAGGCTGATTCTTCACCATTTGAGCCACCAGGGAAATCCTGTTATCACCTGTTGCAGTTACATATTTTGTCAAGATGCTAAGCCAAAGGTGTCCGATGTTTATTCTTTCTCTGTCTCTCCCACTCTATTACATACATTCCTTTTTATTCCTTTTCCCCCTTTGGAGGACTCACACCAAACCTTCCTCACATTCTACTAGGCAAGGCTCATTGGATGAAGGCAGGCAATTGCTTGAACTTCCCCATTTTTGCTGGGGCCCAGGCAGAAGCAGGCATGGACCTCTTGAGACTAGGAGGCCCCAGCACAGGTGAAAAGGGTCCAGGTGAGACCAGAAAGGGCAGGAGGTGAGGCAGCTAATGGACTCCTACCATCCGCCTACCGGGAACCCAGGGGGCCCAGGGGCTTGGAGTTGTTAGCCAGCCTAAAAGAGCATTTTCAGCTATCCCAGGGGACAGCCATTTAGCCAGGACAAATAGGCCATTTACACTGACCATATTTTGTGTTAAAACCAAGGGAATTCCTGGTTCAGCCTACCCCAGCTTTCTTCAGCTCACTGAATGAAGAAGCTAGAGAGGAAACAGGCATCTCTGTGTGGGCTTCGTGACCAGAGAAGATGCAGAGATGTGTTCCCCGAGGGTCCCGGCAAGGGCCTACAGTCATGGGAGGAAGGGAGAGGGGGCACAGAGCAGGAAATGGTCATTGAATGTAAAAAGAAAAGGTTATATTAAGGATGAGGGAAGGCAGAGGAGGCCCACAGGGTGAGACGTAGCCATCAACCACAGAACAGTGTGAAGGCTGGTTTGATGAGGTGATGACTGCCGCCGCGACTCTGGGTGACCACCTGGATAAGCTGGGGAAAGGGTGGTGGTGAAGATGACCCCTACCCAAGGCTAGAAGGCTGCCAAATGCCAAAGAGTTTTTAGGGCCAAGATGCAAGGGAGAGTAAGAAGGAGAACAAAAGTTTTCATGCAGTGTTCTCCTTAAATTTTAATTTAAATTTCATTTTAAATTGATGTTCTATTTCAAATTATTTTAGAATTAAATTTAAATTTAAAAAAGAATGCCTGTATGCATTTTTAGGGTGACCTTTCTAGGCGCCCCATGACCTAGATGGAATCACGCCTCCTCCAGGAAGTCTTCCTTGATGCTCCACATCTCACTCTCCATTCCTCAGCACTCTCTGGATACTCACAAATTGTATCTTGATTTCAACCTAGACCGTCTTTTTTGATGTGGGGATGATATCTCCAGCTCCACTCTGAGCTGTCAGAGGACAGTGTTCTTGCTGTAGAATTCCTCCAATTCCCCTGATAAATTCTGCTCATAACACTCACCAGCTAAATGTATAATTCCTGATGACTAACTTTAAAAATGCTAAATTGCCTGCTAAAAGAAAATAAAAACATCATCTCTTATTATAACATATTTGAAATCTCATTTTCTCGTAACTAAATCTCCTCTTCATTTTTAGTTAAAAAAATAAACTCTTCAGAACTTGCCTCTATGTCAATGTATGTTGCTGTTATTGTGTGGTTGTTATTTGCTAAGTTGTGTCTGACTCTTTCGAAACCCCCTGGACTGTAGCCTTCCAGGCTCATCTGTCCATGAGATTCTCTAGGCAAGTATACTGGAGTGGGTAGCCATTTCTTTCCTGATACAAATATCAATGTATAAAAAGTTCTAAAACTCAGATGCTTGACTTTTCCAAGATTTCTGAAGAAAATCGGATTGATTTACATAGAACTTTCAAGTATATAGAGAACTTCTGGAATCATTTTCACTTTTTCCTTCACAACAGACTGGGCTTGTATTTTCTACCCATTTCACTGATGAGGATGCTGGCACAGGGGACAAACAAAAGTGAGCTCAACAAACCACAGGAGAGGAAACGCACCCAAACTACCTAACATCAGATTCACGCTCATTTTACTATTACACACTGGCTCTTATATATTTTTTTCCTATTTTTACTTTAAAAGCAGATACAATAACATTTATTTTAAAACATTAACTGGCATGTATACTGTCATGTAAGAATTGAATCGCCAGTCCATGTCTGACGTAGGGTGCAGCTTGCTTGGGGCAGGTGCATGGGGATGACCCAGAGAGATGTTGTGGGGAGGGAGGTGGGAGGGGGGTTCATGTTTGGGAACGCATGTAAGAATTTAAGATTTTAAAATTAAAAAAAAAAAAATAAATAAAAAATAAAAAAAAATAAAATAAATTTAAAAAAAAATAAATAAAACATTAACTGGAAAACCCAATGTAATTTGGAAAGACAGGCAGGCGTTATCGCTGAGTAAGACATGAAAACACTGCGTTGTCATGGGGGACAGAGCACAGATGTATTTCTTAGCCTTTCTTCTTTCTCTTTTTAAAGTATTTTATTATTTTTATTTTGTGGGGGGCAGATTTTGTTTCATTTTGTTTTTCTTTTTCCTGGAATATAATTGGCTTACAATGTTGTGTTACTTCACGTGTACAGCAAAGTTATTCATAAACACACACACACACAAATAAATATTGTATATATATGTATATATATGAGCGAGTGAAAGTCGCTCAGTCATGTCCGACTCTTTGCGACCCAATGGCCTATACAGTTCATGGAATTCTCCAGGCCAGGCCAGAATACTGGAATGGGTAGCTCCAAGTGATCTTTCCAACTCAGGGATCGAATCCAAGTCTCCCAGATTGCAGCCAGATTCTTTACCAGCTGAGCCACTAGGGAAGCCCAAGAATACTGGAGTGGGTAGCCTGTCCCTTCTCCAGAGGATCTTCCTGGCCCAGGACTCAAACTGGGGTCTCCCACATTATTTCCCAGTATAAGCTATATCAAGATATTGAATATAGTTTCCTGTGTTTCCTATGGGCTTCCCAGGTGCATTAGTGATAAAGAAGTCACCTGCTAATGCAGGAGACGTCAGAGATTCATGTTCGATCCCTGGGTTGGGGAGATCCCCTGGAGAAGGAAATGGCAACCCTCTCTGGTATTCCTGCCTGGGAAATCCCATGGACAGAGGAGCCTGGCTGCCTACAATCCATGAGGCTGCAAAGAGTCAAACATGACTAAAGTGACTTAGCACGTGCACATATGCTAGGCTCTTCTTTCTCCTCTTTCAAGAAGTAAAATGGTGTAGCAAGGTACTGTGCTTTCCTTAAGCCAATTTCAAGGTGTTGCAAAGAGCTATTTAGGAGGGAACAAGAATGGTAGAACCACCTGTAGCTTTTAAATCAAAAGGTTCAAACCGGAAGATCAAAATCACCATTGAGAACACAATGCTTTCAAGTAAAGAGGGAATATGGAGTGAAAACTCAGGAGAGTGACCAACAGTTGGCTCTTAGGTTTGAAAGTGATTTACCAGCTGGGAAGGACTATGGCATTTGAGGTGAACAGGCTGAGCTGGTGGTGGCAGCACTGTCCTGAGTCACGCTGTGTTCTGAGGGAGGGAAGGGCTGGGAACTCCTGAACCAGAGGGGATCGGGCCTGGCTTTGATGCAACAGTTCCGTGGAGGGGGCGCCTGGACTGCCGTGCAGCTTTGGGCTGCGTGGTATGAGAAGGAAGGGTGAAGACTAGAAGGCATTCAGCCAAGGGGCCCAGGATTAATGAAAAGAAGAGTGAGATTACCTTTCATGGACAAAGACGACTATACTTAGTCTAAATGACAACGGAAGGAGACCAAGAAAATAACTGAAGGATCCTGAAGATCAAAGGGCTAGGGGATTTGCTCTCGCTTTGGCACAAGGGTCTAGAATTGCAAAAACCAGAACAAATGTAGGATGCTAAAATGCAGGTTGTTTGAAACCTTCTTAAAAAAAAAAAAAAAAGGGAAGTTAGCTTAGGAAAAACTCAGAGTTGAGGGACCATTCAAAATATGTTCATAGGAGCTCAAAAATATATGTGGAAGGGATAAAGCATGTATGGCCAGGAAAAGAACAACTTAGAGGATCTGCTAGCACAGATCACGATCATAATCACTTACCATGACAATGTGACATAAAAGTTAAAAAAAAAAAAGGAAAAAAAAAAAAACCAAACCTCTGTTCTGATCAGTCACGTGTGCGTTCTCCAACCAGAGCTTTGGGAATAGAAATAGGAAAAGATTGTTACAGTCCTGATAGAATATAGAGCATCTCGTTGGAAGAAATTCTGGCATAAGCTTAAAAGAGAAAGCAGGTATATTTCTAAATGTGTAAGCTCAGGGATATGCAAAGATACATCACAAGAGAACAGATTGGTGGGGAAAAAGACTGATTTTTGAGGAAAAGTCTTGCTGAATTAATTCTATAGCTGATCTCAAGAAAAAGGATACAATAAGTTGTTCAAAAATACGTAGTCCATTCATTTTATACATCCCTTCGTGAGACTGGTCATTTTGTAGTGGGCAGGGGAGAAGGGATGTTCTAAGAAGTACATTGCATACTGATGTCTGAAGGGTGGCTAGGAGTTAAAGAAGCTTGGGAAGAGACAGCAGATGAGAAGGCCGAGGCACAGAGCAGAGCCCAGGGCAGAAGTAAGAGAAGCCCAATAGGGCTGCAGGCTCTCAGGTGCAAGACACAGAAACCCAGATTTGACAACCCAGGTCAAGCTCTTTGTGAGCCATACAGAGGCTTTTGAACATCTGCCCCAAACAAGCAGGGGAAACGTTGAAAGCTGTCAAATAGAAAAATGGTGAGATAAACTAGGCATTTTAGAGCAATGGTCCTGGGTAATAGATGGAGAATGGATGACAAGGATAAAGACTAGAGACAGAGAGATAAAATAAAATAGGAGTTTGTTGCAGAAGTCCAGGAAAGAAACGATGATGGTCTAGACAGAGAGTGATGAAGGATGGTGAGGGATTGGAGAGACTGAACAAATTTGAAAACTATTGTAAAAGAAGTACCCAGGAGATTTAATCAGATGGGCAGATCAGTAAAGATGTCTAGGTTTCTCACTTGGACATTGAGCATGGATGTCAATGAGAGAACACTGAAATAGAATAAGAATTTAGGGATGGGTCGGTGGGGCTAGTGGTAAAGAACCCACCCGCCAATGCAGGAGATGCAAGAGACACAGGTTCGATCCCCAGGTTGGGAAGATCCCCTGGAGGAGGGCACAGTAACCCACTCCTGCATTCTCGCCTGGGAAATCCCATGGACAGAGGAGCCTGGTGGATTACAATCCATGGGATCGCACTCAGACATGACTGAGGTGACTTGGCACGCATGCACAGAGAGAGAAAAGTAAAATCAGCTTGGCACTATTGAGTTTTTGGGCTCTGGGAAATAGGCCATCCACAGGACTGTCAATACATCTGTGAATGGAAAGGTCCAGGGTGTAAGCAGAAGCAGGCAAGACTAGAGAGGGAGCTTCGAGAGGCATCAGCTAGCAAGTGGTTAATGCTGCCTGGGGAGTAGACGGATGGTCAAGACACAATTATGATCATGATATTTTCAAATGACATATGACCAAGCTTGAGGAACACCAACATGTAATGGCTAGTAGAGGAAGACTGATCCAGGAAGAATGGAGAATGAGAAGCATTGAAAATATAAGAAGGAAACCAAGATCCAGGGGAATAGATGTGAAGACTGAAAAATCCATGGACAGATGAGCGGGCTACCGTCTCCGGGGTGGCAAAAAATCAGACCTGACTGAGCTCACACGCACAGGCTATGACATGTCAGGCTTGGTTGATACAGAGATGAATCAGACAAATACAGTTTATTTCACTGCCCAGAGAAGTCAGGAAGACTTCTGAGAGAAAGCGACAATTGCTGTGTCTTGAAGGGTGAATAGAAATTGCTATAAAAGAGGTCACATCCTTCCCGAGGGACTGAGTGTGCCAAGTCAGAGTGTTGGCTCAGTGTGACATGTTTGAGGCATGAGAAGCAATTGCCCGTTGCACGTCCAAAGGGTGAAAGGATGTTTGGTGAAGGGCTGTTTGAGGGGACAGGGGATGTACCAGGGTCTGGAACAGGAGTCTGTGCTAAAGGTGAGGGCCCTCAGAGCTTTATAAGAATGTAAGGAGTATATCCTCCTGGTCTAGAATCATGTGTTTAGTAAATGCCCTGGATGCTACCGAACTGTACAAAGAGGAGATGTATTTAGGAAAGAGAATCGATAGCTTCTATATGAATGTGGGAGACGCAGCGGTGAGGGCTGCCTGGAGCTGCGAATCACCAGTGATGTTGCGGTTCGTGTCTTGTGCAGCTGGTGGAGGACTCTGCAGTTCTGGGAAGATAAGAGAAGCCCAGGATTAGAGGCTGGTGGAGAATAATTTAGTAAGAGTGAAACTAATCCTGACAAGTGTCACCCACACAGGTATTTCCATAAAAAAATAATCCAGCTGCAATGCAGGAGATCCAGGTTCAATCCCTGGGTTGGGAAGATCCCCTGGAGAGAGGAAGGGCAACCTACTCCCGTGTTCTTGTCTGGAGAATACCATGGACAGAGTAGCCTGGCGGTGTACAGTCCACAGGGTCACAAAGAGTCAGCCACAACTCGGCGGCTTTCACTTTCAAAAAAAAAAAAAAAAGGAAAAATACGTTAATTAATAAACCACTAGGCAATAGTGTTGACTGGATGCTAGGAATTTGGAGGAAATGAAAAAAATCCTTAAATCTTGGTGATGAATTTTTATTTGATTTCCTTAAAGTTGTACCAGAGATACCAGATCACGGCCCAACCTCCCTTAGCATCATCAGTGTCTCAGAGAGTCGTTGGTAGGGAGGAAGCTGCCTTATACTGAACACCCCTGCATTCTAGGAACATGAGCCATGTGATCAATTCATGTTTATGCTGACAATGAGGTTGCCCTCACAGGGGTTAATTAACCTGACCTTGGTCAGAGTTTGGCAATGGCTGAGTTGAATAGCCCAACTCATTCAGGCTCCCAAAGGGCTTTTTCTTTCTGCTCACTGATTACAGTTAGTGAAAGTAAAAGTGTTAGTTGCTCAGTTGTGTCCACAGTCGTGTCCGACTCTTTGTGACTCCATGAACTATAGCCCGCCAGGCTCCTCTGTCCATGGGATTCTCCAGGCAAGAATACTGGAGTGGGTAGCCATTACTTTTTCCAGGGATCTTCCCAGCCCAGGGTTTGAACTCTGGTCTCCTGCATTATGGCAGATACTTTACTATCTGAACCACCAGGGATCATACATAGAATTGAGCATTTTCCTGGCAAAACAATTGGCTGGCCCTACTGCTTCCCGACTTTTTAGCTGCTGGTTTGCTAAGGACCAAAGGAGAGGCTCCACATTGGTGGTGTGAGGTAGGGGGAATCAGTACCGGCATCACTAGTATGATGCTTCCTGCTGACATTGATGAAGACCTCACCTAGGTGGCTAGCAAAGGTCATTTGCTCTAATGACCTTTGATTTTTATCAAGGAATATGCATGCACTTGTTCTAGAAGCTCCCTTAAAAAGCCAGGACAGAGGGAGCAATTGGAATGGGACCGGGGTCCTCCTCACCTCCCACCTCTCCATATTTACTGAGCGCCTCCTGGGTGACAGATGGCACAGGGCATCCTTTTTCTTCTCAAGGTGATCAGGCAGTTATATCCCCATGGTACAGAAAACGAAAAAGAGGCTTGAAGACTACATTTTCCCAAGGTCGCATCTCAATCGGGGTATCCACAGAAGTAAGTGTATCGCTCTGAATAATCATTGACACATTTGTCTCCTCCATGATAGAATGAACAATTGACAGGAGAAACCTCCGTCTTCCATCTCAGAGGCCCCAGCGCTTAGCGGTTTGGGGGCGCATAGCACGGGCAGCTGCACAGACAGCTATGAAAGGCTACTATTTGTCAGGCATTTCATTGGGCCCTAGGGCTCCAGTAATGATGTTAATCACTCTTGGAGAGTTTGCTCCCCCTGATTTTGGGTTGCATCCATTGTTCAGTTTTAATCGTCTCTCCCTTATAAAGAAGGTCATATCATCCTTGTTTTCCTGAATGTAGAATCTAAGAACCTAATAGTTGAATAGACCCACCTCTATTCACAGGGCTTGTTAAGTGGTAGACAGGAAGCTGAAGCCACAACTTCTGCTCCTTCATCCTGAACGACGTGCAAATCCACCATGTAGCTGCCAAGATGAATCGCGCGCCTTTCACAACTACAGGGTGATGCTCCTTTTAGAAAGGTGCTCTTGGAAGATAAACTGAGGGATCTGTGCCCCCTTTCTCTGCTACTTGGGGTGGATCTGTGGGTTCTAGTAAAAAAATCCACATGCTTGAAAGAGATTAAATCTCTGCTTGGAGAGAAAAAAGTAATTAGGTCTCAGACCTCTCTTGAGAAATGGTTAAGTCATCAAGAGGTTGACTGCTTCTTTGGTGGCCAATGGTTTCCAACTTGTTTGTTTATCTCTTTTTACCACAGGAGTTAGTAAGAGGCTGCCAACCAACCCGAAACAGAGATGGTCCAGGAGATCTTGGATCTGTATGATACCCTGGGCATAGCACCACTGGGGAGAGGCTAGAGATTAAGCAGTGAAAAATGCCAGTATGGATGATCACCATAATTGCTTTCTGGAAAGCGACAAATCTAATTCCCAGTAAAATGTCATTAGAATTTGCCAGGTCCTTTGATGGGGAAAATAAAATACACTTCCTAGAAATTTCTCATGCTCTGTGGCTTCTAGAGAGATTCCAATGACTGCAGGGAAAGATAATGTGATGATATGATTTTGGAACCTATGTTAATTTCCCTGCTCCATCAAATGTCTGTGGACTTTTCATAGACAGTAAATTACAAAGCCCAAGCTGTTTTTTTTTTTTAATTTTTATGAGAATGATGTATCCAGGGACACAGTCTGAGTTCAGTCCTGCCTTTTATCAAAGGTTATAAAGTTCTGGTTTTGTTGTCTCTTCAATGGGGCTAATACTAGAATTTTCCTCATAAGTTTGTCAGGAGCTTTGCACGCTAGTCCAGGTTAAGCACTCAGCCTTGTGCCTGGCACTATAAATGTTAGTATTGACCTTGATTATAACACTTGAACTGTCTCTTCTTTTTCTTTAGGCTGGGGTATTGTGACTGAGCTGGTTTTACTTAAACGCCTCTCTTTCTTCTGTGTCATCACTTCCTTACTGGGTTGATTGACTTGCTGTGAGGGGAGGACTCTCCAAAGGTAGTTTTGTGAGCTCACCATACCCGACAATGCTCAGGGGTAATTTCTAGTGCTGGTTAAATGTCTCTGGCCCTGAACTTTGTGGAAAGAGAATTGGCAAGTTGGGTGCTGAAATATACAGTCAGAAGACTCAATTCCTTTCTTGTGATAATTGAAATCGTTTCAATTCATTTCTTTCTTGGTTGGACAGAAACATGCTTTCAGTAGTGAGCAAATCTGGAGGGAATCCATTGACCTGAGCAGTCATATAATGCACGAAGTTAATGGACAAAAAATGATATTCATCTTCAGTTTATAATAGCATTTTTTTTCCACAGCATCTAACCTTGGGGCAGCCAGGGATGCTATCAGAGCAGCAACAGAACCACCAGCAGATACGTTACCTTTGTTGTGTCTAACAATTATTGGATCTACGATGAAATGAAATAAAAACCAACCCGTTTTGACACTAAGATAATAAATTATAAATTATGGACGTCTACGCCACTGACGATCTTGTAAACAACAGGCTGGTCTCTTAGCAACAGACCAAGGAGATGAGGCTGTTGATAGGAACAGAGCAGACGGACTGTTGTGCTGTGCTTGCTACACGGGAACAGAAACAACATTTCAACACCTGCCCGAGGCCCCTTCTCTGCCCAGAACTTCTCTCTCTAGTGCCCAGCCTGGGCCATGAGCAAAAAGTTGTCCTAGGATTTCAGAATCTCTTTGTCACCAACCCAGGAGCCGGGTCCCATGGAGAGGATGAAAGAGATATAGGCTTAGGAGTCAAGGGGTGGGAAAAGGATGCCCTACATGCAAGTGAGGGAATCAGAAACAAGGACGAAGGAGAAATAAATGCATTCTCATTGGACATTGTCTGAAATCAGAACTCTATAAATGGGGACTCCTTTTTTTTCCCCCACCCCCAACTCTTTTGATTTTTAAAATCTCGCTTAGGGTGGTTGTCATGAAGAAATTTAGACAAGACTTTGACAATATGCCAAAATGGTTTATTTTTAAATGTTGTTCCCGAAAGCACCAGAATATTAAGTTGGAGCAAATGTTGCTTGGAAGAGTGGAGGGGTGGTGGTCACACAGATGCTAGAGGGAGGCTGGGAGGCTTGAGGTCTGTAGACTTTAAGTATGAGAGGTGGTCGGGCTAGACGATTCATTGCCTGGAAGCCTTTTTAAAAGTGTGTGTGTGTATGTGTCTTTCTAAATTGCAGTCTTTTCTGGGTTGGGGTGGAGAAAGAGAGGTTTTCTTTAATTAATTAGATGTTTACCTGGAACATCTTCCCTCAGTGGTTTAGATAATCACCTGCCCACATGTTAGGAGTGAAATGTGATAAAGTCTCTTGGAGTGTGATTTTTCTAAAGAAAAAAAAATCTTAGGATATTTAGTAGCAAACGACCTCTCTCTCTGTGATGGAAGCAGTGGGTCCTATATTATCCATCCACGAAGAGATGGACATGGATGCCGACTCAGGATTTTAAGAAAACTTCGGCCCCTGACTCTACAGGGACCACGTGACCTGCGTCTTCCTCCATAGGGCTGACTTCTTGTAGTTTAATTTTTCAGGATAAACATGGCTGGCTAAAGTATGATGACTTGGGGTGTATTTGGCATGTCATTTTAAACTTTCCATATGTGTAAATGTACCTATGTCAAAGAAAGAGAAAATTCTCTGCAGTTCCCCAGGGACCTCATTTTTTTTTTTTTTCCCCAGGCTCCCTCTGATACCGTGAAAGGTGGCTTGGTGACATCCGAAGTGATTAGCTTCTGTCCTGAGGTTTCAGAATGTATTTGTTCTTAGCAGTCGTCTGCTGGGATGAAATTCTACCTGGGGTAGTGCCCTGGCCCCAGTGGAAAGGGGCCCTGGGTCTGTCAGATGCCCGGCCCAACCCCCTGGGTCTGAACCCCTTCGCATCCACATCCCTAGCACACAGGGCAGCTCCGGCAATGAAGGTACAGCTCCTTCCTTCTGCAGACAGGGCCTCAGAGCCTGGCAACGTCAGCTGATGTCCCCAAGCGTTGTGCCAGAGCCGAGACTCCACTCCAGGACCAAGTGACTCCAAACCCTTTCAGGCTCTCTCCACCACTGGCCTGATGGTTGCCCGGAGGTCATGAACAGACTCCCTACCTGGTGCACTCTTGCTTTTTTGGGGCTTCCCCCGCTTTTTTTTAATTAAAAAGAATGTATCATCATGCATTATCATAAAAGCGAACAGTACACAAGGTAAAAAGTTAAAAGGCTGAATTTCCTCTCATCCCCTATCCTGGCCCCCCAGGCATGTCACTCCCCAAAATCACAGCAGATCTTTGTTGAACTAAATTTTTGTTGTTTGCAGAGGAGTGTTTCTGAACAGAAAGAATGTGATTCCTTTTCTTCTGTAAATTGTTTATAATGGGCACACTTCGAGGAAATGAGAAGTAACCCTTATCTTTGACGTGTTTTAATTTTACTTGTCAACACACCAGGGGAGGGGGTCGAACTCTTTGAATCACCTCCCCCAACCCCGACCCCAGTGGGACTCTGAATCACCTAGGTTGGACTTTTCCAGAACCCACCAACCTTGAATCCATGACATGAGGAGTTAGAATTCATAACTGAGCACTTCAGCAGTTCCGGTCAGCTCTGATCTCGGCAACATGAGTTCTCTCCTTTCCCTGCTGGATCAGAATCCTGCCTCAGATTCCCCAAGGGATGTGTGTGCCCCGTCCAATTGGAGAGAAACCCAGAACGGGGCTCTGCTGCTTGAGAGGGAAGACTGAGAACAATGAGTGAGCCATGGAGAGAGGCTCAGGCTTCCAGGGGAGACTCCTGGAACTCAGTAGACCTATGCACCACGAGACGCTGTCGGTGCAGCCCCTTGCTGCTAGGAGAGAGTTGAGGATTTCTTCTTCTCTGAAGAGGCCCGACTGTAGCAAAGACTGTGGGGAGGATCTCCCACCTAGTGGCTCACAGCGCTGTCTAGTCTCCGAGATGGTCTAAGTGGTCCTGCGTTGAGTCGGGAAGCAAGCAGAGAGCAAGACCCTTCCTCTGCAGCTGGTTTCCTCTGGGTCCCGGGTCCTGCTCCCTGCCTGGCCCTGTGCGAGCTGGTTTTAACGCAACCCCGCCAGGCTTCCTGGCCCCACAATGCAGCACTCCGGCTGGCAGGCGTTCAGCTCCACACTAAACACTTGGCCCCGTTTCAACACGGCTGCCAAGATTTGGCAACCAGAGAGTTGCAGGGAAGCAGCAGGCTGCTAAACCCTTTCACATTTTTAATTAGATCCACACACCCATGTCTTTGAGCTATCATAAATATACAGATGACATAGAGAGTATTATTCCCGATTAGAGAGAGAGAGAAAAAAAAAAAAAGAAGGAAGCCAAATCTCGATCATGGTCTATCTTGCCTTATTAGAATAATTGACCTATCGCTAGTTGTGGGGGATGAAGAGGAAGAGAAAGGGGAGAGCTATTTGCTTGAGTGACACTATGTCTTGATGCCGAGAACCTCCCCAGGAATCTGAAAACACAGGTCTTGGTCTGCCTTGCTGTCATCCTGGGCTTTGAGAGCATCACCAGAAGAGGGCATTCTTGGCAGTCACAGCCTCCGATGCCCAGGAACTTGAGGGGTGGGGGGGTATGTGTTCCAGGAGTTGTTAAAGCCGCCCCCACCTCCCTTTCTAGGTGATAGCCTTACCACCCTGCAGAGCTCTGGGGTCAGTGCCTCTGCCCTAAAAACAGTCACTTTTGCTTCATTGTGGCTTTAATATGTTTTTGTCACTTTTCCTCCTCCGCTGTTTTGTCTCCAGCTATCCTTTGCTGTAAAATAATGTATAACTGCTGCTTCTTATTTTTTTTCTAAATCTCTTGCCACAATACACACACCCAGCTTCTTTCACTCAGAACCCAGCTTCTCTCTCCACTCAGCTCATGGGTGACCCTGCAGGTCTGGGAGGGCTGAGCCAGCCTAATCTTGAGTCTTGTTGAATCTTGAGTTTCATCATCCTGGGCTCTGACTCTGGCCCTGTCATACGGCTGCAGATGCATGACTTCTAAGCCCATTGCTTTGGTTCCCTCATCTGAAATATCTCAAGCACTTCTGACCTCAGAGATTGTGGGGGTTAAATGACATGTGTGTTAGGCTCCTAATGCTGTGGGCTCCCTGCAGCTGCACCTGATCTTTATTCTTGTTAGAAAAAAATGCATGGCACTACACGTGCCTTTCAGAGGCTCAGCGGACCAACCACAAGGACACCCAGCAGGAGAGTTCATAGAGTTCTCCATCCCTGCCCTGTCTCCCCTCTCTTGTGCGACAAGGACCGCCTGTGTGTCTGAGACAACCACCTCTGGCTGGATTAATTGCTGTGAGATGAAGGCAAATAGGGTTTGACTCGGGCCTCCGTGTGGGGAGGCGTGTGCTTCATTTTAAAACATGTTAAGAAGGAAATGAAACACTTGACATGCCAGGAAAGAAGTATCTCTGGTTGTCCCATCTGAGAGCACGAAGCATACAGACAGAACCACAGAGGCCTCTGCCACGCGGCTTCTGGGAGATGTCCAGCACACAGGCCCGCTTTGCTGAATGTTGTGGACATCCGGCAGCATTGGGGCTTTCTTCTTCTCTTTCTTTGATTTAGTTTTGTTGTTACTATTCCCCCCTCCCCCCGCCACAGGACTTGAAAATAGGATCATCTTTTACAGTGACAACGTTTCCTTTGTGTTTTTCTTGCAAACAGGACAGCCTGAAAAACTGGAGTGACTGTGTCCATGAAATGGGCTGGAGATATTTCCAGGCCCCACTTGTGCCATCCCGTAGAGGCAAAGGCTGAGGACAGACTGTGGCCAGGGGCCTGGGCGTCTCGTTTTCCCTTGCAGCTCTGTGCTTTCCCCCAGTCCCTCACCTCCTTGTCCCCACTGCCCACCAGTTACAGGGAATTCCCCTTAATTAGGAGAGAAAGGATGCAAGCTAAACACACACACACACACACACACACACACACACACACACACACACACAACGGATAATGGAAACAGGACCCCATGCGTGAGGAATATTTCACCAGGAAACGGAGAGAGCAGTGATCTGTCAGGGCTGCAGACAGCAGCATCAGCCCAGGTTGAGCCCCCAGTTGTCTCCAAGGTCGTAATCAGGCTCCAATAGGGAGAATATGGCTGCTCATTATTAGTTATTTATACAAGAAGCAGCAGCTAATTTCCACGAGAGTGAAACAATGCATAATCCAGATAATGTCCTTCCTGGAGCCAGAGGTATCAGCCTGAAGTCAGTCCTGAGTCCTGAGATGCTATTGGCAGCCACCCATGCGCCATTTCCACCTGTACTCGAAGGAGATGGACAAAGATACACCCGAACCGTGCCTGTGTCCTGAGTGGGGTAGGGGTGGTGGGGTGCCTGAATGAATGCAGGCTTTGGAGGTTTTTAAGGCTGTATTAGGTAGCTTGGGTTGCAAAAACAGCGCATCACGGCCTGGGTGGTTCAAGCAACAGAAATATATTTTCTAACATTTTTCTAGTTTAGAAGTTCAGGATCAAAGTTCTGGTCAACTTGGTTTCTGGTGAGACCTCTCTTCCTGGCTTACGTAGATGGCCAGCATGTCCCTAGGGCCCTGCCTTGGGTCCTTGTAGGGAGAGGGAGGGGAGAGAGAGAGAGCTCTCTGGAGTCTCATCTTTAAAGGACACTAATTCTATAGGATCAGGGTTCAACTCTTATAGCTTAATTTAACCTTAATCACTTCCTTAGAGGTAGCATCTCAAATCACAGCCGCACTGAGGGTCAGAGCTCCAATACGTGAATTTTGGAAACACACAAACATTCAGTCCATCACAAAGGCATTTCATATGCTATTGAGCCAGGCTGGGATTCTACTCTCTCCACTGTATTAGCTGTGTGCCCTCGGGCAGATCATCTAGCCACTCTGAGCCTGATTCCCATGCTTGAAAATGAAGGTAAACAATGCTTCCCTCGAGTGTGACTGTGAAAACAAAGGGTGAGGTGAAGCACTCACAGGGCCTGGCCCAGGGAGGCACTCACAAAAGGAAGCGCTGTGGTGGTGGTGATGGTGTTAGTTATCGTGTGATGTTAGCGTTTACTAACAGCACCCAGACATTCTTGTCCAAAACGCTGCCTTAGAGTCTTGCATCCTCTGGACTGCTGCCTATGTACCTCAACCTTCATCACCAAGGCTCCCTAGTGTCAGGCAGGCAAATAAGGAGTGGAATAGTGGGTAGTGGTGTCTATTATGGGATACAGAGGAAATGAGAATGCTCAGTTCCAGGCGGAGTTGGGGTTGGGGTGGGGGGACTTTAATCACTTAACTATTAGTGAATTATCCATTCATTGTTGCTGCCATTATGCGTTAACACAGTCATGACCCCCTAGTTTAAAACTGTTTAAAAATTGAGGGGGGGAAACAAACAGCATTTTACTGGAGTGTAGTATTAGTGTCAGGTGTATAGTAAAATGATTCCGTTTATATAGATACATATGCATATATTTTTCACATGCCTTTCCATTATAGGCTTTCACAAAATTTTGAGGATAGCTCTCTGTGCTGTGCAGTAGGTCTTTGTTGCTTATCTCTATTTTACATATAATGGTGGGTCTCTGTGGCTTAAAGCAAAGTCCTGCAGAAAAAAAAGAAACAGTCTTTTTCTTACTGGGAATCTAAAGCTAAGTGACCCGCACTCACAATACCAAAAGGAGGCAGAACCCCATTCAAAGGACTACGCAATTCCAGGGGTAGGAGGAATTGGGAGACTGCAGCTGACACATATACACTATTGATACTATGTATAAAAGAGACAACTAGTGAGAAGCTAATGTATAGCTCAGGAAACCCTACTCCATTCACTGTGGTGACCTAACTGGGAAGGGAATCCAAAAGAGAGGGCATATATGTATACACATAGCTAATTCACGGTGCTGTACACCCGCAACTTACACAACATCATAAAGGAAGTATGCCAGTAACAGCAGTTAATCAAAAATCTGGAAAAAAATTAAAGTAAGAAACCTCAAAACACACACATGGAGGACTATGCAATTCCAAAGTGAAGTGAAAGTCAGTCGTGTCCCACTCTTTGTGACCCTCATGGACTATACAGTCCATGGAATTCTCCAGGCCATAATACTGGAGTGAGTGGCCTTTTCCTTTTCCAGGGGATCTTCCCAACCCAGGGATCGAACCCAGGTCTCCCGCATTGCAGGCAGATTCTTTACCGGCTGAGCCAGAAGGGAAGCCCAAAAGTACTGGAGTGGGTAGTCTGTCCCTTCTCCAGCAGATCTTTCTGACCCAGGAATTGAACCAGGGTTTCCTGCATTGCAGACAGATTCTTTGCCAGCTGAGCACTCAGGAAAAGCCTGCTATTAAAAATGGCCACACTCTAAGGTGCACCATCCTGACATAGTCAGCAGTTTCAACAACAAAACAATGGTGAAGGACCACCTCAGCCCAGTGTTTGCAACACTGAGTGTTTACTCTCATGCTCGCTGGTCTCAAGTTCACAGTGGTTCTGTTGAGTGAGACTTGGTTCAGCTGCAAGGCTCTGCTCCAGGCCATGTGTTTGCCGGATGTAGTTCTAGGCTGTAGACTGGATTCAGGTCCACTCAGGGTGTGTTTGTTCTGGGTCCCAGAGTGGAAGGGCGCTAGCCACCGCAGGCACGTTAGACACAAATCCAGAGAAAAGCGAGCACATCTAAGGTACCAGATTGCATCAAGTCCACTGGCAACCCAGTGGCTAAGGCCAGTCATGAGCAAGGTCCAGATCAGGGAGTGAGAAAGCAAAATATGGGCCCAGTCTTGTGAGTAGGGTGGGGAGAGAGTCAAGTTTAGCTGCACAGTAGTCCAAACTAAGAGTACCCTGCAGACAGTGACAAACAGGGAATTAGAACAGTGACAGCAGCAGGATTGTACATCCCCCTTTATGGCCTTTCTAGCGGCTTACAAGCAGCAGCCAGGTTTCCCTGGTGGTTCAGATGGTAAAGAATCTACCTGCAATGCAGGAGACCCGGGTTGGATCCCTGCTTCAGGAAGATCCCCTGGAGAAGAGGATGATTACTCATTCTAGTATGCTTGCCTGGAGAATTATATGATCAGAGGAGCCTGGCAGGCTTTTCAGCCCATGGTGTCACAAAGAGTCGGACACAACAGAGTGACCAGCACTTTCACAGGCAGCATCCATTCTGATTGGTGCATGTCAGCTCCGACTGATCAGTGCCCAAGCCTTACTGACTTCAAGATATTTTGTCTTTCACCCTTGATTATGAGTATCCAGCAATACCAGAAAATGCTAACTTCTAGAGCCTGTGACCACCAGCCCCAATGAACCTCCACTTGGAACCCTGCTCATCCTAAAGGTAGAGTCTAGCCCTGCAGCAAGTGTTAAGTGGATACAAGTTTCAGAATCCAGGAAGTGGGGATCAGAGCTCCAATGCTTCCAAAAAGAGTGACCTTGGGCCAGCAACGTGACCTCTCTGGAGCTCAGGTTTTCAGCAGAATGCTCATGGGATATTGTAAAGTGTAAGCAACTTGATGAGTCTAAATCAGCTAACATACAGATGCAAAATAGAGTATATATTTGCTAAGGGATGACTCTCCTCCTGTCTTTTTGCTGTTATGTTGAACCTATAGAGTTGTCAGCAATTAATCAAATGTTGGCAATTTCATATTGTTCAACTTAACAGATTATATAACCCTGATAGGCAAATGTGATGTTTTCTTTAACCCTATCCCCTGCCATCTGAACATGGAGGCAGTTGAGCTTTGTGGCAGAACCCACCATCTAGGTCTTAGTTTTGTTCCAGTGGTCAGGATGGGATGGTGGGGCTGTAGGGAGGTGCAGATGGAGGGGCTGATGTGCAAAATTTGCCTTCTGCACAGTGAAAGTGCTAAACAGGAGGAATAATGTAAGGATGGGATGGAGTTTGCAGAGGAGGAGGGTTTGGGGACACAGGAGAAAATCTGTGCCCATGTGAGGGTGTGGGAAGAAGATTGTGTACTTCAGAATCAAGCAGATAGGGGGTTTAAATCCCAGCTCTTTCCAAAAACAACTATGAAATCTTGGGCAAGTCTCTAATTTCTCAGAGCTTCCTATATGTAAAAATGGGACAGCTGTCCCAGGAGTTTCACAGGCATTATCAAGATGGTCTAGACAACACTACTTAGGACAAAACCCAGATCTCAGGGGGGCGGTGCTCAGTCATCCCAGGGACCCATCACTCATCACTATCCTATTTTGCTCCAAGCCAGTCCTGAGGGTGAGATCCAGAGGAGGGAATACTGAATGGATGCAGAGCCGCAGAATTCCAGGGCGTCTACACCATCCAGGAAGAGGTGTAGACCACCCCAGAGGGATTTGCCAGGAAACTAACTGGCATTCCCAGAGCAAGACATTTTAATTCCCCATGCTGCTGCTACAGCAGCCAGAAACTTTGCTGCATTCCTGCCCCCTGGGGATTGCACAAATAACACAAGCAAGATGTAAGCACGGGTGGTGTCTGGGAAGATCCAGGGGAAAAGTCAGATATACAATGATGACTATTATCATACCTGAAAATTAATTTACATTATTCCTTTTAATCAAAGGATGAAAAGCCCTGAACAAACATCAGGGTCAAAATTAGATCCTCTCTAACACAGGTGGAAGGTGGCAGGATTAGCATTATTTTTGCCTTTAGACAGAACAAAGCATTCAACACATATTGAACACCTACTCTGTGCCAAGCACTAAACCAGAGCACCAGGGCCAACAAGGTCTCTGCCTCTCCAGAGCATCCTTCATCATCTGTGTCTCAACAGAGAGGAAGGAAGGAAGGATGACTGTATGAGGCTTCTGTCTCCATCTGGGAATGAGACCAAAGGAGAAATCCCATGATAAAACATGAATGCTGATGCCCAGTGAAAATATGGCCGAAGTATGATGCCCATGGGAAGTCCTCTAAGCGTGTGTTAGTCGCTCAGTCATGTCCGACTCTTTGTGACCCCGTGGACTGCAGTCCACCAGGCTCCTCTGTCCATAGAATTCTCCAGGCAAGAATACTGGAGTGGTATGCACAAGCGTTTGGCAATTAATAGCATTAATAAAGCATCTTCTGTGAGCTCATCCCTGTTCTAGTAATTGCAGGCAATAATCTCTCCCTTCCTCATATAATTTAAAATTTAGCTTAAAATATTTTATTATTATATTGTCCAGTCACCAAGTCATGTCTGATTCTTCACGACCCCAGGCTTCTCTGTGCCTCACCTTCTCCCAGAGTTTGCCGACGTTCATGTCCATGTAATATTATACACATATGGAAAACACACAGAAAGATAATACAATATTATATTCATTTATTTCCATTTTAAACATAGCCCATGTAGTATTATACACATACGGAAAACACACAAAAAGCTGATACAATATTATCTTTATTTATTTTCATTTTAAACAAAGCCTATCTCCTTGGAAATTCACTGGGGACAAAGTCTGAAGGATTCTCATGGCACGAGTTTATCAGTGAATGACCAAAAATGGAAATTCAGTATGGTCCTCTCAAAAGGAAGAGGGAACACAGCATCATCTCCCCACCAGGTTATTTATAATTACTCCACCTGAGTGCCAATTTGCCCCTGAGTTTTCTGGCAGTCAAGGCAAAGGGCAAATATAGGCGATGGCAAATGTGTGTTTTTATTTTTGTTTTGTTTTTAAGAAGAGAGGGCACACACGAAATCCTCTGGGGAGAGCTAGTTAGCATCGTGGACAAAGTCCAAAACACTAGCTTCTAGAATAAATGCATACCAAATTTCATATGACTGTTTTCCATAATGACTCTCAATAAAAAGCAAAGATGTAACAAAACACAACTCAACGGAGGTGATTTGGCAAGGAGCTAGAGAAAGTGGTCCAAGTCGGTAGCTTTCCAGGGATCCAGCCTGATGAAAGACTTTAACTCAACATAGCAACTTCCATGAGTAGATAAATAACATGTGCTCCACATCATTTTCTTTATCATTTCTCCAAGTATGGGTTTCGGTAAAACATAAGAGGACCTAGAGATGGGGCAAGCTGTGTTGCTAACTGATGGAAAATGTACACCATTTGGAAAAGCAGAGAAGTGGGTGATAATGTAAAAATTTATTGCAAACCAACTGATTTGGCAATCAATCCGTGGATTAACCTGATAGCTGTTTATGAACCATCATCTTAATCACTCCAATGTCTGGTCCTGTGCTCTATACCAGGACCCCAGACACCAGCCCTCAGTGAGTGAATGTCTCCTAAGAGAAATGACGGTATAGAAGGGTAATTATAGCCCCAAGGAGAAAATGCTATGGCAGAGCTAAGCACAGGGGACTGCAGACCCCAGAGAAGGGACGGTTGGACAGGTGGTTAGGAGAACTTTCTGAATGAGGCTGTGCCAGCAATCCAAATAAAAGGTTAAAATTTGATGGCCTGATAATCACTTTGCTCCTTCACTCCTGGGTGTGTATCTGGACAAAGCTGTAATTCAAAAAGATACATACACACCTATGTTCATAGCAGCACTATTGACAATAGCCAAGACATGGAAGCAACCCAAATATCCACTCACAGATGAGTGGATAAATAAGATGTGGTACGCATATATAATGGACTATTACTCAGCCATAAAAAAGAATGAAATAATACCATTTGCAGCAACAGTTTCAATTTACTTCCCTAAATAGGGTAACCTTGAAAGGCATGTTCAGCAAGGTGGGGACTCAGTTCAGTTCAGTTCAGTCACTCAGTCATGTCCGACTCTTTGTGACCCATGAACCATAGCAAGCCAGGCCTCCCTGTCCATCGCCAACTCCCAGAGTCCACCCAAACCCATGTCCATTGAGTTGATGCCATCCAACCATCTCATCCTCTGTCGTCCCCTTCTCCTCCTGCCCTCACTCTTTCCCAGTATCAGGGTCTTTTCAAATGATTCAGCTCTTTGCATCAGGTGGCCAAAGTATTGGAGTTTCAGCTTCAACATCAGTCCTTCCAATGAACACCCAGGACTGGTCTCCTTTAGGATGGACTGGTTGGATCTCCTTGCAGTCCAAGGGACTCTCAAGAGTGTTCTCCAACACCACAGTTCAGAAGCATCAATTTTTCTGCGCTCAGCTTTCTTTATAGTCCAACTGCCACATCCACACATGACCACTGGAAAAACCATAGCCTTGACTAGATGGACCTTTGTTGTCAATGTAATGTCTCTGCTTTTTAATATGCTATCTAGGTTGCTCATAACTTTCCTTTTAAGGAGTAAGAGTCTTTTAATTTTATCGTGGCAATCACCATATGCGATGATTTTGGAACCCAGAAAAATAAAGTTAGCCACTGTTTCCCCATCTATTTGCCATGAAATGAAGGGGACTTGTATTTCTCAAAGGTGTATAATATAAGGGGGTGTCAAAAAACTTCATTGACAAAATAAGGGATATCTAATTTTTATTTATTTACTTACTTATTTTTAAATTGTTTTGTCCATACTGCACGGCTTATAGGATCTTAGCTACTGGATGAGGGATCAAACTCGTGGCCCCTGCAGTGAGGGCACAGAGACTTAACCGCAGGAAGGCCATGGAAGTCCCCAAAAAAGGGGCATTTTAATGTGATACCTAAGACATCAAAGTTAATGCCACAAATCCACAGTGAATAAAACATGAAACATTTAGGTGAACCAGGATCTGATCCTGTACATGCAAGATTCACCTTTCTCACCTCACCCTAATTTACCCTGTGAATCCCTCCTCTATTGAAATCTTCTAGTATTTTGTCTGTTGTGGATATTTTGTACATTTTTTTTTAGTTTTGAAGATATCAGATTGTCCAGAAAATACCGCACAGAATTGAGTTTAAAACTGACCAAGGGAAAGTTCCACCATTCTCACCTTTTCAGTTCAGTTCAGTCACTCAGTCGTGTCCGACTCTTTGCGACCCCATGAATCGCAGCATGCCAGGCCTCCATGGTCCATCACCATCTCCTGGAGTTCACTCAGACTCACGTCCATCGAGTCAGTGATGCCATCCAGCCATCTCATCCTGGGTCGTCCCCTTCTCCCCCTGCCCCCAATCCCTCCCAGCATCAGGGTCTTTTCCAATGAGTCAACTCTTTGCATGAGGTGGCCAAAGTACTGGAGTTTCCGCTTTAGCATCATCCCTTCCAAAGAAAGGAGATGCAAAAAGTATGCTTACTTGACGCAACAGAAGAGAATCTGATTATGATCCATGGGTATTGGGGTTTGTTTTGATGTTGTTCCATTATAATTCTTCGGCATCTTGTAGGGAAAATACACTCAATGGGTCTATTGGGATTTAAGGCCAGGTAAATTATAAAATGTTTGATTGTAACATCTCTTTCATGATGAGTTGGCATTTACATTTCTCCATTGCCTTGAAATAACTCACTCTGAGGGGAAGCTGGTGATTTATTAAGTGTAGTGATTACAGACCTGTCATAAGCTCCAACCCCACCTCCCAGCTAAGAGGCTGTGTTCTCCCCAAAATACCAGCTGAGACTAGAACGTAGGTATTGATGCATCTCAGTAGCAGAATGCTTAGGACCTATTGTGCAAAGCAGAGCTTTTAAATATAGCATACACCCATTATTATTTTTTTTTTTTTTTGCCCTTAGACTCTTCAAAAATGGCACCAACACTTTCTCTTGTCCCTGCCAATAGAAAGCTCATTTACTCATCAGAATGTCTCACACAAGGGGCTGGAAGTAAGTTGAGGAATTTCTAAAGAATTTTAATTCTGATCTTGCTTCTGAAGAGTCATCAAACATGAATCCTTGAGACTGCCTACATAAGTCCTCTTCCCTTCTGGGTCCTCAGTATTATTTGTTCTGGGCCAACTGTCTCTACCATTACTTACCTCTTTGCCTGAATCAAAGAAGATGTCTGAAAAAGCAAGCCTGGCTTCTTCCCAGATCAACTATTGACAACCACAAACCTCTCTGATGTTTCCAGATGAAGAAGGCACAATTAGTTGGTGTTTTAATGGGTGTGGTGTTTTTCAGTTTCTCTAATTCTTTTTTGAGCTAAGGTTTGAGTTGTTGAGTCAAAGAACCCTGTGGCAGGAAGAGAGATTATATGTTTCAGAGGTCAGAAGTCTGACCTTTTGCTGGGAAAGTGCCTGAAGGTGAAATTGAGCCAAGTTCAAAGGGAAGTCTAATTGACTGCCCTTGGTCTAGCTTCCTTGAGAACTGCTGCCCTTGCATCATCCATCTGCTATCTTGGGGTGTCCAGGGTGGCCCTCGAGAGACAGTCTTTAAAATGCCACAAAAGGATCCTACTCTTTGGTATAAGATGGCTTTTGGGGTCCTCCTTGAGCCCAGCTCATCTATTCATTCAACAACAAATATTTATTTGGCACCTACCTACTGTGTGCCAGGCACTGTTCTTCCATGGAAGTTGTGTTCAAAGTCTTTATCTTGGGGACCAATGCTGCCTAACGTCAGAAGAAAACATGTAATCTTCCCACTGGGCTCATGCCTTTCAAAAAAGTTCTTTGTAGAAACAATGGCAGATAACTTTGTATAAATCATGATTAGGGGCCCCACCAACCAACCTGATCATTGACTTGATGTTTACTAAGTATTCCTAATTCTACAAGTGCTAAAATTTCCTTCTTTTCTTTTCTCCTTTCCCCTTGCTTATTTTTATGTCTTGAACACTTTCCTGTGTTTGCTCCCTTCTAAGGAGCTCTCTGCCCATAGCTCCATAAAACAGATGCCCAGGAGAGGGTATGAAACTTTGAATCTCTTTTCACCTTGGAAAAATCCTAAAAGCAGACTAAAGAAAACCACCAAGTGCTAATACTCATGATTTTACTTTGAGTTTCAACACTTTTCCCCCAACATGTAGATAGATGATCAGAGATCTGGACAAAGAAAATTTGACTAGGTTTCTCTTATTGAACAATAAAGATGAAGAGGTTATCATAATTGCAAGATGGAAAGTCCCTTGAGAGTCTGTGGGATCCACGCCCCTGCCTCAGGTAGACATGTATGCAAAGTACCCTAAATAGGAAGGAAGATGGCTCACAACACCAGTTGTTACTGTTGATGTTCTCTTCAAATAACTTTAAAAAAAAATTGTAGCATAATTACTTTACAATGTTGTTTTAGTTTCTGCCGCACAAACAAGTGAATCAACTACATGCGTACATATATCCTCTCCGTTTTGCACCTACCCCACCCATCCCTTCCCCCGCATCCCATCCCTCTAGGTCTTCACAGAGCACTGAGCTGAGCTCCCTCTGCTATACAGCAGGTTTCAACTAGCTAATTATTTCACATGTGGTAGTGTTTCTGTCAGTTTTACTTTCTCAGTTCATCCTACCCTCGCCTTCCCAAACTATAAACAAGAGGAAAAGAAAACCACCAGAATGGGAGCAAATGTTTGCACACAAAACAGTGAGAAAAGGATTAATCTCCAAAATATACAAGTATCTTGTGGAGCTCAATATCAAAAAACAAACAACCCAAACGAAAAACAGGCAGGAATCTAAACAGACCAAAGCCAAACCTGTATGTCTTAGCTGGCCAAGAGACACATGATAAGATGTCCAACATCACTAATTATTCAGTTCAGTTCAGTCGCTCAGTCTTGTCCGACTCTTTGCTACCCCATGGACTGCAGCACACCAGGCCTCCCTGTCTATCACCAACTTCTGGAGTTTACTCAAACTCACGTCCATTGAGTCGGTGATACCATCCAACCATCTCATCCTCTGTTGTCTCCTTCTCCTCCTGCCTGCAATCTTTCCCAGCATCAGGGTCTTTTCAAATGAGTCAGTTCTTTGCATCATGTGGCCAAAGTATTGGAGTTTCAGCTTCAAGATCAGTCCTTTCAGTGAATATTCAGGACTGATTTCCTTTAGGATGGACTGGTTTGATCTCTTTGCAGTCCAAAGGACTCTCAAGAGTCTTCTCCAGCGTCACAGTTTAAAAGCATCAATTCTTTGGCACTCAGCTTTTTTTTCTTTATAGTCCAGCTGTCACATCCATACATGACCACAGGAAAAACCATAGCCTTGATTAGACAGACCTTTGTTGGCAAAGTAATGTCTCTGTGTCTAGGTTGGTCATAACTTTTCTTCCAAGGAGCAAGTGTCTTTTAATTTCATGGCTTCAGTCTCCATCTGTGGTGATCTAGGAGCCCCCCAAAATAAATCTCTCACTGTTTCCACTGTATTCCCATCTATTTCCCATGAAGTGATGGGACCAGATGCCATGATCTTAGCTTTCTGAATGTTGAGTTTTAAGCCAACTTTTTCACTCTCCTCTTTCACTTTCATCAAGAGGCTCTTTAGTGCTTTTTCAGTTTCTGCCATAAGGGTGGTGTCATCTGCATATCTGAGGTTATTGATATTTCTCCCAGCAATCTTGATTCCAGTTTGTGTTTCATTCAGGCAAGTGTTTCTCATGATGTACTCTGCATATAAGTTAAATAAGCAGGGTGACGATATGCAGCCTTGACACACTCCTTTTCCTATTGGGAACTAGTCTGTTGTTTCATGTTCAGTTCTAAATATTGCTTCTTGATCTGCATACATTTTTCTCAGGAGACAGGTTAGGTGGTCTGATGTTCCCATCTCTTGAAGAATTTTCCACAGTTTGTTGTGATCCACACAGCCAAAGGCTTTGGCATTGTCAGTAAAGCAGAAGTAGATGCTTTTCTCGAACTGTCTTGCTTTTTCAATAATCCAACGGGTGTTGGCAACTTGATCTTTGGTTCCTCTGCCTTTTCTAAATCCAGCTTGAACATCTGGAAGTTCATGGTTCATGTACTGTTGAAGCCTGGCTTGGAGAATTTTGAGTATTACTTTGCTAGCGTGTGAGATGAGTGCAATTGTGCAGTAGTTTGAGCATTCTTTGGCATTGCCTTTCTTTGGGATTGGAATGAAAACTGACCTTTTCTAGTCCTGTGGCCACTGCTGAGTTTTCCAAATTTGCTGGCATATTGAGTGTAGTACTTTCACAGCATCATCATTTGGCATTTGAAATAGTTCAACTGGAATTCCATCACCTCCACTAGCTTTGTTCATAGTGATGCTTCCTAAGGCCCACTTGACTTTGCATTCCAGGATATCTGGCTCTAGGTGAGAGATCACACCATCGTGATTATCTGGGTCATTAAGATCTGTTTTGTACAGTCCTTCTGTGTATTCTTGCTACCTCTTCTTAATATCTTCTGTTTCTGTTAGGTCCATACCATTTCTATCTTTCAATATGCTCATCTTTGCATGAAATGTTCCCTTGGTATCTCTAATTTTCTTGAAGAGACCTCTAGTCTTTCCTATTCTATTGTTTTCCTCTATTTCTTTGCACTGATCACTGAGGAAGGCTTTCTTATCTCTCTTTAATATTCTTTGGAACTCTGCATTCAAATGGGTATATCTTTCCTTTTCTCCTTTGCTTTTCACTTCTGTTCCTTTCTCAGCTATTTGTAAGACAACCATTTTGCCTTTTTGTATTTCTCTTTCTTGGGGATGATCTTGATTCTTGCCTCCTGTACAATGTCATGAACTTCTGTCCATAGTTCTTCAAGCACTTTGTCTATCAGGTCTAATCCCTTAAATCTATTTCTCACTTCCACTGTATAATCAATCGTCAGGGATTTGATTTAGGTCATACCTGAATGGTCTAGTGGTTTTCCCCACTTTCTTCAATTTAAGTCTGAATTTGGCAATACGGAGTTCATGATATGAGCCAGTAAGCTCTTGGCCTTGTTTTTGCTGGTTGACTAGAGCATCTCGATCTTTGGCTGCAAAGAACGTAATCAATCTGATTTCGGTGTTGACCATTTGGTGATGTCCATGTGTAGAGTCTTCTCTTGTGCTGTTGGAAGAGGGTGTTTGCTATGACCAGTGCACTCTCTTGGCAAAACTCAGTTAGCCTTTGCTCTGCCTCATTTTGTAGTCCAAGGCCAAATTTGCCTGTTACTCCAGGTATTTCTTGACTTCCTACTTTTGCATTTCATTCTCCTATGATGAAAAGGATGTCTTTTGGGGGTGTTAGTTCTAGAAGGTCTTGTAGGCCTTCATAGGACCATTCAACTTCAGCTTCTTCAGCATTACTGGTTGGGGCACAGCCTTGGATTACTGTGATATTGAATGGTTGCCTTGGAAACAAACAGAGATCATTCTGTCGTTTTTGAGATTGCATCCAAGTACTGCATTTTGGACTCTTTTGTTGACTGTGATGGCTACTCCATTTCTCCTAAGGGATTCTTGCCCACAGTAGTAGATATGATGGTCATCTGAGTTAAATTCACCCATTCCAGTTCATTTTAGCTCTCTGATCCCTAAAGTGTCAATGTTCACTCTTGCCATCTCTTGTTTGACCATTTCCAATTTCCCTTGATTCATGCACCTAACACTAGTTATTATTAGAAATAATTAATTTCACTAATTATTAGAAAATCAAAGCTGCAATGAGAGGTCACTTCGTATCAATCAGAATGGCAATAAGAGAACATTAAGAAATTAATCTATTGGAACATATACCTGTGGACCCTCTGGATAGACATTTGCCAGGTCTGTTGGAGTCAAACTCACCCATATGATAACTGAATGGACTCTTTGGTTACCAATGTATGAAAATGTCACCATTGAACTGTATATGTCCTTTCTCCTGGTAAGTATATGAGAGCTGTCTTTTACAAGGCTGAAGCCACGGGCCAGATGAATGTTGCCCTCCTCCTAGCTTTAGAAGCCTTCGGTAGCTTTCCACTGTGTGCCCAATAAAGTTTACATTCATTAGCATAGCATGCAAGACCTTTCACCATCTCTCTGTACATCTGGAAAGAAAGTGAAAGTGAAGTCACTGAGTTGTGTCCAACACTCTGTGACCTTATGGACTGTAGCCTGCCAGGTTCCTCTGTCCATAGCATTTTCCAGGTAAGAATACTGGAGTGGGTTGCTATTTCCTTCTCCAGAGGATCTTCCCATCCCAGGGATCGAACTCGGGTCCCCCACATTTTGGGCAGACTCTTTATCATCTGAGCCACCAGGGAATCCCTGAGATTCTAGAGAACGTGGCAAAAAGAGAGAGACTTAGGAGCTCATAAGAATCAGATCTGAGTTCTGCTGTTTACTGCCCTTTCGTCTTTGGGGCTAAGCCTCAGTTTCCTCTTCTTTGGGTAAATTGTTCATTGGAACCTCCATCTCCCAGTGCTTTCATGAGGACTGAATGAAACAAGATATGTACAACCCTCAGAAGGCTGCCTAGTGACAGTAGGTTCTCAACAAACACTGTACCTACAGTTGAAACTATGCTAAGACTCTCTGAATTCCTCTCTGATTTACAAATATATTTCCTATCACATTCTTCCTCTCAGTCAGAGGTCCATCTGTGACCTTCTCTCTGTGTGTCCATAACTCACTCTGCTAAATTCAGCCTGCCGTGTTAGTTCCTACTGTGGATGCTCTACCCTGGCCCCACCCATCTTATCAGGACCCACTCCTGGAGGAAGTGATTCATCTATTTATCTATATCAAATCTTGTTTCCCGTGATATTTCTTCTTCAGAATCAAATGTGGCTTTTACATCCTTCAGCCACTTTTTTAAAATTTTTATTTCATATTGGAGGTTATCTGTTTAACAACACTGTGATAGCTTCAGGTGCACAGCCAAGGGACTCAGCTGTACATGTACATGTATCCAGCCTCCCTCCAACTTCCCTCCCATCAAAGCTGCCACATAACATTAAGTAAAGTTCCCTGCTCTATACAGTAGGTCCTTATTGGTTATCCATTTTAAACATAGCCCAAGAATGCTGGAGTGGGTAGCCTATCCCTTCTCCAGCAGATCTTCCCTGCCCAGGAATCAAACCAGCGTCTCCTGCATTGCAGGCAGATTCTATACCAACTGAGCTATCAGGGAAATCCAAATATAGCTGTGAGTACACGTCTATTCCCAATTCCCTAACTATCCCTTCCCTCCTGGTAACCATAAGTTTGTTTTCTAATTTTGTGAGTCTATTTCTGTTTTATAAATAGAACTGTATCATATCTTTTTTGATTCCACAGAAAAGGTACATCATATGCTATTTCTCTTTCTTGCTTACACAATTGTAGGTTCCCAGAGGATAAAGATGCCTTTTTTGGTAACTCTGTGTTCTCCAGAGGCATTGATAAAGCAGTATTCATCAGCTTGTCCTAGGTCATGCTGAAGCAACAAACAGTCCCTGAATCTCAGGAATTTGTTGCAGTGGCTTACATTTTGCTCACATGGATGTTAATGGTGGGTCAGGAGGAGCACCCCCTCATTCTGCTTTTGCACTGAGATCTAGGCTGAATATGCAATGTCTCTCTGGCACTTGAACTTCTCCAGACAGAGGGAAAAGAGTGATGGCAACTCCCTACAGTGGGTCTCAGGACCACTTTCCTCTTATCGGCCAAAGCACATCATGTGGCTAAACTTGACATTCTTTGTTGGTGGGCCTGGTGAGCATGTGCTCTTCCAGGATGGAGTGCCCCACACTCCAGAGCAATAGGCAGGGGCCAGGAAAAGACAGTATATATTTGAGCACGTTGACTACATTTTACCGCACTTACACATCTGAGATACTCGGGGAATAATACTTAAATGAAGGAAAGTTAAATCAGGTAAACTCTAAAACCTAGAATCTTATGGTAATCAGGGTATTACTAAAGACAGTGCCCAAGTAATTGCAGAATGTATGCTTAATGAAGAACTGCCAATGTAATTTCTTTAGCTCTAAGTACAAAAGTAAGTGACTTTGAGCTTTCCTGGTGGCTCAGTGGTAAAGAATCTGCCTACCAAGGCAGGAGACAGGACTTCGATCCCTGGTCTGGGAAGATCCCACATGCTTCGGAGCTCCTGTGGGCCACAATTCCTGAGCTTGGGCTCTAGATTCTGGGAGCTGCAACTACTGAGCCCATGTATGCAACTACTGAAGCCTGCGTGCTCTAGAGCCTGTGCTTTGCAACAAGAGAAGTCACTGCAATGAGAAGGCCACACACCGCAATTAGAGAGTGGGCCCCGCTCATCACAACTAGAGAAAAGGCCGAGCAGCAACAGACACCGAGTGCAGCCAAAAATAAATGAATAAATAAAAATTACTTAAAAATTAAGTATTCTTCTATCCCACACTTTCCCTATGGAACTCTGTCCCTTATTTAATTGGCTGCTAGGAAGCTCAAGCCTAAATGATGCCTCCCGCATCTTCATGAATTATTCAGCAATGTATGCCAACCTTTTCCAGAATTGACCTCCTGACTGGCATCATTTTATTTCACTTTCATCCTTATTTACCCAGTCATAATTTTATCATGCTATATTTTCCATAAGCTACTTTTTTTAAAGTGAATTATAAACAAATGAGCTTATCTTAGATATACCCTTTGAAATTGTTTGAAGCTTGTCTGCCCACTGGACTTCATTGTATTCTCGCTTAATGTTTTAGCTCTGCTTTTGAGGAATAAATGAAACACATGTGCAAGACAAATCACTCCTTGTCTTTCCAAATACGCCATGAACTGCCTGATCAAAGGGAAATGAGAAAAGCCACTTTATAGACAAGGCCCCAGGGGTCCCTGAATCAAGCCAGTCTCTCTCGGGCTAGGAAGGACAGATTCCCCTCAAGTCTGGTCTGGTTCCCCAAGGCGCCTGCCTGACCCATCACCTTTGCCCTCATCATCAAGGAGAGAAAACATACATACAAGCCTTTAAGCATGGAGGGACTGTGGGAAATAATATTACAGACAAGCCCTAGACCCCTAGGAGGCATCTCCTTCAGATAACAGGGAAAAAGATGAATTGCAAATACCTGGTCGGTGTGTCTCTAAGACAAGCCAGTCTGACTCTGTGGACATGTGGCTGACCTGCTCTTTGTACAGAGGGTAAGAGCAATTTTATCCCTCATCCATGGCTCACAAAGCACTCATCCAGTGCACGTACATTTTTGAGCTCCGTGTGTGGCTTCTTACTAGGTTTAGAGTTAAGGCTGAATTACTGTGCTAAACTTGTTTTACGAGCCTCTAGAAGCTAGCTCATGCCTCCTCCTCTGCTCCAATCCCTTTTATTCTCCCCAAGAGCCCATTGTCAACCAACATCATCAAAGTGTTTCTGGTTCCTCACATTTTTCATTCTCTTGCTCAAGCTCATGCCTTTTCAATTGTTGCTTCCTTGGTCAAGGATGCCTTTCCTCTACCTCTAACATGTTGCTAATGATGATGATGTCATAGTAATAACCATAGCCATAAGCCCTAGCTAAGTCTCCATCAGCCTTCCTACTCCATCCAACATATCAACATAGGGACATTTTTCTTTTTCCCTTCAGGATGGGTTATTTTTTCCTGCTTTGTGTACTCAAGCAATACCTCCACCTGCTATAATCTTGTGTTTGCAGGTCTTTTTTCTCAACTCTTCCATGATTCCTTCAGGTCAAAGGTCAAACCAAGCTCATCTCTCCATCTCTGCCACTACTTCAGTAGCTGGTATTTGTGAAATATAGAATGCTGCTGCTGCTGCTGCTGCTGCTGCTAAGTCGCTTCAGTCGTGTCCAACTCTGTGCAACCCCATAGACAGCAGCCCACCAGGCTCCCCCATCTCTGGGATTCTCCAGGCAAGAACACTGGAGTGGGTTGCCATTTCCTTCTCCAATGCGTGAAAGTGAAAAGTGAAAGTGAAGTCGCTCAGTTGTGTCCGACTCTTTGCGACCCCATGGACTGCAGCCCACCAGGCTCCTCTGCCCATATAGAGTGAGTGTTTGCCAAATAAACGAGTGGTTGAGCTAACTAGGCCTCAGTCAGTTACAATGGTTAAGTGAGTCACAAAGAACAAAACAGCATGGAGAGGGTCAGAGGAAACAGGAAGAGGAAACCACTCTTTGAACTCACAGTGTTTACACCACCTCAGGCCCAAGGCAGGGGAGACTTCCTTCACGTAGCAAAATGTCCTCCAGGTTCATCGGTGGTGTTGTAAATGTCAGGATGACCTTCTTTTAAAAGCTGAGTAGTATTCCATTGTATGTATACACTGCCCTGTCTTTATCCATTCATCTGTGAATGGACTTTTAGGTTGCTACCTTACCTTAGACTTGCGAATAATGCTGCAATGAATATGGAAATGCAGGTATTTCTTTAAGATGCTGATTTTAATTCCTCTGTATTTTGTTGTTGTTCAGTCGCTCAGGCAAGTCCGACTCTTTGTGACTTTGTACTGGACTGCAGTACTGGACTTTGTACTGGACTGCAATACCCCAGGCTTCCCTGTCCTTCACTATCTCCTGGAGTTGGCACAAACTAACATCAATTGGGTCAGTGATGCCATCTACATATATACCCAGAACTGGGATTGCTAGATCATGTGATATTTTTAGTTTTTTAAGGAAACTCCATACTCAAAAAGGTTTTCCATAAGGACAAATACTGCATGATATTATTTATAGAATGAATCAAAAACAGTCAAATTCATAGAATCAGAGAGTGAAATGGTGGTTTCCTGGGGCTGGGGTTCTGGGAAGGGAACCAGGAGGTATTAGTCAATGAATAGAATTTCAGTTGTATAAGAATAACTCTAGAGATCTGTACACCCTGTACAGCCTGGTGTCCAAAATTTGCTAAGAGGGCAGATCTTACGTTAAATGTTCTTATCACAAATGACAGTCGTAGTTGTTATAAACAACATGGGAAAACAAATATTGCATATTAACACATATATAAGGACTCTAGAAAGATGGTACTGATGAACCTATCTGCAGGGTGGCAATGGAGACACAGACACAGAGATCAGACTTGTGGACACAGAGGGGAAGGAGAGGGTGGGATGAATGAAAAGTGTAGCATTGAAGCATGTACATTACCGTATGTAAAAATAGATAGCCAGTGGGAATTTGCTGTATGACCCAGGGAGCTCAAACCCAGTGCTCTGTGATAGCCTAGAAGGGTGGGATGGAGTGGGAGGTGGGAGGGAGGTTCAAGAGGGAGGGGACATATGTATACCAATGGCTGACTCTTGTTAATGTACGGCGGAAGCCAACACAATATTGTAAAGCAACTATCCTCCAATTACAAATAAATTTAGAAAAGCAAAGCAAAATGGAGAGAAAACACTTTTGGAGGTGATGAGTAGGTTTATGGGATAGATTGTGGTGATGATTCCATAGGTGTCTGCTGCTGCTGCTGAGTCACTTCAGTCGTGTCCGACTCTGTGCAACCCCATAGACGGCAGCCCACCAGGCTCCCCTGGCCCTGGGATTCTCCAGGCAAGAACACT
Organism: Capra hircus; assembly: GCF_001704415.2. NCBI lineage: Eukaryota > Metazoa > Chordata > Mammalia > Artiodactyla > Bovidae > Capra > Capra hircus. The sequence goes on from NC_030828.1 coordinate 62,217,988, forward strand.
GGAGTGGGTTGCCATTTCCTTCTCCAATGCATGAAAGTGAAAAGTGAAAGTGAAGTTGCTCAATTGTGTTTGACTCTTAGTGACACCATGGACTGCAGCCTACCAGGCTCCTCCGACCATGGGATTTTCCAGGCAAGAGTACTGGAGTGGGGTGCCATTGCCTTCTCCCCCATAGGTGTCTACTTAACCTCCAAATATATCAAGGTGCATGTATTTATTATGTACAGCTTTTTATACGCTCAAAAAAAAATGTAAGAGAGAGATTCAGGACATGTCCTTGGAAGAGTTGGAGGGAATAGAATGAAGCTGGCTTGAGAGTGTGACCTTTCCCTCCTCTGATTTTGACCTTGGGATGGCTACTCACGGAAGGGCATCTGCTGGAAATTCTCCATGACTGTTCAGGGGTGCAGAGACAGCCTGTCAAGACAAGCAAAAATAAACTGGACAAGAAACCGTATGGGTGAGTTTGGTAAAAAAGAGGACCAGTGAGAAGGTGGAGTTTCACAAACAGCCCTAATCATTGCACAACTATTATTACTACTACTGGAGAAAACTGTGGCAAGTAAAGCTAGACAGTGAGCGCAGCGGCAAAAGAAAACAAACAAACAAGCAAAAAGGCTGGAGCATCTTTCCCGAAAAGGGAGCAAAGAGAGAGGGAGAGAAAGAGACGCTACACCTGTGCTGTTCAGTGTAAATGTGATGAGGGATCCATATGTAATGTTATATTTTCCATTCACCACATTTTCAAAGAATATAAAATGCAACAAGTGACATTATCTAATATTATACCTTATTTAACCTTGCTTATCGGTAAAATATCTGCCAACAATGCGGGAGACCTGGGTTCAATCCCTGAGTTGGGAAGATCTCCTGGAGAAGGACATGGCAACCCACTCCAGTATTCTTGCCTGGGAAATCCCACGGATGGAGGAACCTGGTGGACTACGGTCCATGGGGTGCCAAAGAGTCGGACACGACTGAGCGACTTCACTTTTACTTTTCATCCAAAATATGATTCCAATCTGTAAACCACGTGAGATCGTGAATGAGAGATTTTCCTTCCTCATCTGCGTACTGACTGTCTGAACCCCAGTGGGTATATGTAACACTTTGTATGCATCTCAATTCAGATCAGTCACATTTCAAGTGCCCAGTGTCACACATGGTTTGTGACTACAGTGCCTGAGAGGGCAAAATTCAGAGGCACTGTTTTGTGTGTGTCTGTGTGTTGGGTCACTGACCTGGAGTAAATGTGGAGAAGTGCCCTTCAGAGCAAGAAAATGTCATTTGTAACAGCATGGATGGACCTAGAGATGATCATACCAAGTAAAGTAAGTCAGGCAAAGACAAACATCATACGATATCACTTACACGTGGAATCTAAAATATGACACAAACTTATTTACAAAACAGAAACAGACTCACAGACTTCAAAAACAAACTTACAGTACCCTAAGGGGAAAGAGGGAAGGGATAAACTCGGAGGCTGGGATTAACATATATGCACACTACTATATATAAAATAAACAACAAGAATCTGCTATATAGCACAGGGAACTTGATCTAATATTTTGCAATAACCATTAATGGAAAGGAATCTGAAAACGAATAGATACGTGTATGTGTATAACTCACTTTGCTGTACATCTGAAGCTAACACAACATTGTTAATCAATTACATTCCAATATAAAATAAAAAGTTTTTAAAAAGACACAGACCTTGATTTGAGCCACTAGTGAATGGGGTGGGACTTCCTGGGGCTGGCATGAAAGTGCCATGAGATCTAAGATGAGCCCCTTCCCCTCTCAATGAGGAGACAGAATCAGCACCTACTACATAAAAGATTTGGACCAACATGATGGAGTCTCACATGCATGCACACCCATCAATTGCTCATAACACTGATGACCACTCAGAGTTGGAACTCGAGCCCTCATGGATAGATGGAGACCCTGAGACTTAGGTATGTCAGATAAGGGATTAAGGACAGCCCTCAAAATCATGGACAGATGAGCCTGGAGGGCTACAGTCCATGAGGTCGCAAAGAGTTGGTTATGATTGAGCATCTAACATTTTCACTCCCTTCTCAATGTCAAGGGTGGGCTGAGGTCAGTGCTCTGACCAGTCCCATGGGCTTGTGAGTGATGGTTATTTTATGAAAAGTTACTGGAACTCTGAAGGATGTCTGTACACAGAAGATTGTATCTGCCAAATCGCTGCAAATGCCTACATTACCCAGTAGATAACTTCTGTTCTGGGTACTTCCTGCCTTCTGGATGACAAACTTTGCAGGCTGCCTTTCATCCTATTTAGGTTAGAACAAAAACACATTTCAAATGGGGCTTCTTCTCTCCACCTCTCTCTCTCATTCAGGCTGATTTGGGTTCTCAGGCATTGACAGAGATGGCTCCCCATTATTTTCTCTACATTTTTTGAAGAGAGGAAACTGGAAGAAAAATGTCAAAACACTAGGAAGGTTATTGCAGCATCAGAAATCTTGACAGGGCTTGGTTAAGCCTCTACCTCTGTGGGAAGCAAGAGCACATCTGTAATGCATCCTGAAGTTACACACCTCCCAGCAGGTCTTCTTCCCTGCTTGGCCCCAGATGGTTCATAATCACTTCTCTTGACATCCTTGGACTACTGATGTCGAGAAAGCCTAGAAACCAGGGCCCTGTCTCAGGATGGGTCCCAGGAGAACAGTATACCAGCATAGATTTTTCTTTTACATTGACCGGGGTTCAAGTCCCAGTATCCCACTTGGCATGTGACTTTTGGGACATCTTTTATCTTCCTCTCAATTTTCTCACTATAAGAACTGTACTAATCATAATAGCAATTCTTCCCAGGGTTGGTGCGAGTACTGAATAAAATTGTGCAAGGACAGTGTCTAGCAGGTACTGGCATATGATCATGAAAGCCAAGCTATTATTTATGGCCATTGGGAAAAAGCAACATAGATGAAGCGGCTGTCCCGTGACCTTAAAATCATGGAAATATATGACACATACTCCCCAGAAGAGCCAACTTATCACAGATTGCAAAAGTGAAAGTCACTCAGTCATGCCCAACTCTTTGCCACCCCATGGACTATACAGTCCATGGAATTCTCCAGGCCAGAATGCTGGAGTGGGTAGCCGTTCCCTTCTTCAGGGGATCTTCCCAACTCAGGAATCAAACCCAGGCCTCCCTCATTGCAGGCAGATTCTTTACCAGCTGAACCCCAAGGGAAGCCCAACAATAATGGAGTGGGTAGCCTGGCCCTTCTCCAGCAGATCTTCCCGGCCCAGGAATCGAACCGGGGTCTCCTGCATTGCAGGCAGATTCTTTACCAACTGAGCCATCAGGAAAGCCCACAGATTAACAAATAGCTATTTTACTGAAACTGTCATGAGAAGATATAGAAATGTTTTTCATTCAATGACATGTGGCAAAACTCCACAAAACCCTCCTTGGAATCTTTTGTCCTCACTCCAGATTTTCCTGCCTAATATCAGCTTCTCTTTACCATCTTCTTCTTGTCAATGGCCTCTCTGAGCTCCACTTCTGTTCTGGATCTCAGCTTGCTCCCCATCTGGGATAACAGAATGCTAGCCAAGTGTCACTTCATCTTGGAAAGCTGCTGGGCACCATTCAGGGTTATTTAAACATGACACCCTAGGCTGCCGTGGTCATGATTAGTAATGCATGGTTCCTGACTCCAAGGAGTTGGGGGTCTAGAAAGGAAGTGTGTGTGTGTGGTGGTGGGGGGGGGTGGCACTTAGTCACATCTGACTCTTTGCAACTCCATGGACTGTAGCCCACCGGGCTCCTCTATCTATGGAATTTTCCAGGCAAGAATACTGGAGTGGATGGCTATTTCCTACTCCAGGGGATCTTCCCAACCCAAGGATCCAGCTCTCCTCTCTTGCATCTCCTGCATTGGCAGATGGGTTCTTTACCAGTTGAGCCACTGGAAAAGCCCGAAGAAAGGAAGACAGACATGCAAATAGGTGAGTGCCCAGGATAAAAGTAAGGCGCTTATGAAGCATACAGCAGGAGCCCAAGTAAGGCTTTTGAAGCCTGAAGATATCAAGAACTTGATTGAGAAAGTGATGTCTGAGCCATCAAATGATGGAAGTGAAGGAATAGTTCCAACTGAAGAGGAAGGACTTTCCAAACAAAATGGGGGTACACAAGGACGCATATTGTTAGAAGAGAGTGGAATATTTGGGGAAATGTAAGCCACTGCAGACTATTTATGAGCACCTGCCCTCCTTGGAAGGGAGAACTAGCAGTAGCGGCGGTGGCAGATGAAACTTAAAGGAAGACTTGGTTGGGCACGTTAATGACTTTGCACTTGATGTTGAAGGCAGTGAACATCTACAGAAGGATTTCAGGCTGAGAGATGGCATCGTGACTCCTATTCTAAAAGATGAGTCTGGCTGCTATGTTTGAGAAGAAATGATAAGATCAGAGGAAGAGACACGAGTTTGTAAGGTACTTTGGTGACACAGAGAGGAGAACCATAGAATGCCATTCGTCTCAAAATCCTAGTGAAGGAGATAAGTGAGCCTGAGCAAATAGAAGGCAATGCACACACTTGTGAGCAGAGATATGAGGTTTGGCTTCTGGTAGTTTCCATTCCATATAATGGGCTTCCTAAGTGGCTCAGTGTTAAAGAATCTTCCTGTCAATGTGGGAGATGCAGGTATGATCCCTGGATCAGAGAAACCCCCTGGTGGAGGAAATGGCAACCCATTCCAATATTCTTGTCTGGAGAATTCCATGAACAAAGGAGTCTGGTGGACTATGGTCCATGGGGTTGCAAAGAGTCAGGCACGACTGGTGGCTAAGCACACGCACAAGTCAATTACCAATCCTAGGGCAGGATGTCGCTCAACAGAGAAGGCTTCTGTGATGGCTTGGACATGGCCTTCCCACAAGCCATCCTTGTGGGATGACCAGGTGACACCCCAAATTCTTTTCAGACACCATTGTCATCATCACTCTCTCCCAGGTAATCCTGACTTAGGCTCTGAATTCTCAACATTGCCTGTTGATGTTGCTAGTCATCTTTTCTCTGGGTTAGTTATTCAGGTTCTCCCGTTCTTTCTCACCTCTCCACCAAAGAGGGGAGTGGCAAAATGCTCAACTTGACTTCTTTTGCGATTAGCAGCACCAGGTTCAAATTTATGAGTCCCAGGAGCAGAAGGCTAATGAGTTAAATGCCCTGATTTAATTAAGCCACCTAATGGTTTCAGGTTACATAAATTCTCACCTGATTGGTCCAGCATCTCTTAAATACATTATCTCTGGCACTCTGCAAGAAGACAGAGAGCTAGATCTCCAAATTGTCAAGCAGATCCTGGTGTCCCCAAACATTCAGCTCAGAGGTGGAGGAGAGAGCCAGTCTATCCTGTCTCAATACCTGAATCTTTCATGCCAAATGTGAGGGTCTGCCAAAGATAATCAATGTTCAGAGCAGCTTGGTCACCTGCTGGGGTTGGTAGAGTTACACTGCCATGATCCATTACTCTGCTCTCTGAAAACCTGTCTTATTCCCAGAAAGGAAGTCCAGTGCAGTGAAATGATTCATGGTTTGGGTGTCAGAAACATGGTATTGAGTCACTTACTAGCTATGTGATCTCAACAAGCCATTTAACCTCCTGAGCCCCAATGCTCTTATCTGAAAATAAGCACTGCAGAGCCAGCATCACTGCACTGCTACGAGGGTAAGAGAAGATAATGGACCTAAAATGCATGACTTCAGTGACTGACCCCTTTGATTATTATTTTCCAAGCAGGAAAAAAAAAATAGCTTGGAAAATAATCATGTGTGGATCATGACAAACTGGAAAATGCTTAAAGAGGTGGGAATACCAGACCACCTTACCTACCCAGGGGCTTCCTTGGTAGCTCAGCTGGTTGAGAATCTTCCTGCAGTACAGGAGACCCCAGTTTGATCCCTGGGTCTGGAAGATCCCCTGGAGGATGGGCTACCCATTCCAGTATTCTTGGGCTTCCCTAGTGGCTCAGAAGGTAAATAATCTGCCTGCAATATAAGGGACCTGGGTTGGATCCCTTGGTTGGAAAGATCCCCTGGAGAAGTAAATGGCTACCCACTTCTGTATTCTTGCCTGGAGAATTCCATGGACAGAGGAGCCTGGCAGGCTACAGTCCAAGGGATCACAAAGAGTGGGACATGACTGAGTGACTTTCATTTTACCTACCAGACCACCTTACATGCCTCCTAAGAAATGTGTATGCAGATCAAGAAACAACAGTTAGAACTGGACATAGAACAACAGACTGGTTCAAAATTGGGAAAGGGATACATCAAGGTTGTATATTGTCACTCTGCTTATTTAACTTATATATAGAGTGCATCATGCGAAATGCTGGGTTGAATGAAGCACAAGCTGGAATCAAGATTGCTGGGAAAATATGAATAATCTCAGATACGCAGATGTTACCACCCTTATGGCAAGAGAGTGAAGAGAAAATAAAGAGCCTGTTAACAAAGGTGAAAGAGGAGACTGAAAATGCTGGCTTAAAATTCAACATTCAAAAAATTAAGATCATAGCATCTGGTTCCATCACTTCGTGGCAAATAGATGGGAATACAATGAAAAGAGTGACACTTTATTTTCTTGGGCTCCAAAATCACTGTGGATGGTGGTTACAGCCGTGAAATTAAAAGACACTTGCTCCTTGGAAGAAAAGCTATGACAAACCTAGACAGCATGTTAAAAAGCAGACATCACTTTGCCGAAAAATGTCCATATCGTTAAAGCTATAGTTTTTTTCAGTAGTCATGTATGGATGTGAGAGTTGGACCATAAAAAAGGCTGAGTGCCAAAGAATTGATGCTTCTGAACTATGGTGCTAGAGAAGACTCTTGAGAATCCCTTGGACAGCAAAGAGATCAAACCAGTTAATCCTAAAGGAAATCAGTCCTGAATGTTCATTGGAAGGACTGATGCTGAAGCTGAAGCTCCAGTATTCTTGCCACCTGATGTGAAGAGCCAGCTCATTGGAAAAGACCCTGATGCTGAGAAAGATGGAAGGCAGGAGGAGAAAGGGGCAACAGAGGATAAGATGGTTAGATGACATCAAGGACTCAAGGGACGTGAGTTTGAGCAAGCTCCAGGAGATGGTGAAGGACAGGGAAGCCTGGTGTGCTGCAGTCCATGGGGTTGCAGAGAGTCAGACACAACTGAGCGACAACAACAACAAAGCTATAGGAAGCTGAAGACACACCCGGACATGCAAGACAGTGGCTACAGAATATTTAGGGAAGCAAGGACTCTGCACACTCCAACAATGGCAGCATTTGGGCCGCTGAGCTATAGCTTTGTAAGCAGCATGGCGTCTGTCTTCAACAATGCAAGAAGATGGGGTTGGATAATTTCCTAATTTAAAGACAGGAGAATAAAGATCAGAGATTTAAAGTTATATGCCCAGTGCCATAACTGAGAAGTGTCAGAATAAGAATTCCAACGCTATCCACTGATGTTTCTGATGACACACATAACTCTTTTCACTTCTTGATTTTCTTACTACCAATCCCAGCTAAATAAAATGAATTTAAAATAGAAAATGTATTTTAAGCAGGTAGACAAGAAGGCGGGGACACTGGTGGTGATAAGGCATAGTCAGGAAGTGGAGAAGGCAGGAAGCTACGCAGAACAGATTTTAAAAGTATGCAGTGTGGTGCCATTCAGAAAACGGGGCAAGCAGAAATTCTCACTACATTTTCTTTCATGAGAGACTTTTACTCTGTGCATAAGGATGGCCAAATCATGATAAATGTGGGGCGGTGTTCAGGGATCTTACTTTCAAAACACAGAAGGCTTCCTGGATATATCTCATTTTAGAAAGTTATTGTTTTTGTTGATTTTATCAAAAATGATGACATAAAGTATTTAGGACTTCAAGGAGAAACCTCTGCAGTACCATGTGTGGCATACAGCAGGCACAGAAAGGAAGAGTGTTGATTGAAACCATGAAGAAATTCCGCAAACCCAAGAATACCAAAGAGACAAGTTCTGGGTAACCATTGACCCCAAAGGTCTTTATTTATCACTGCCATGTGGGTAATTAGCTGGCTAGGTCTTCCTAAATTTGTTCTGAGATTCACATAGTTACTTTGCTTGAAGCCACAGGATCCAAGAGCATGCTTGCTACGTGTGATGGGGTAGGAGAAAAAGCATTGCCAAGAAAGAATTCTCTTACCCACTGAATATCACAGAACATTCTCTGGAGACAAAACCATGTTTGGAAACATTTTAGCTACCTTTTAGAGATCTCTCCAGAAAGACTACTCTGTGTTGTATCAGTGAGGAACGAAGACCCCAGCCCAAACAGAAACTTTGCTAAGATCAAACATCAGTAGAAGGCACCTTTTTGGAAGACTGTGAAGAAATCAAAGGCAGAATTCCGTTCAAGTGGTGTTCAAACAAGCACACACTAAGCACTTATTATGTGCTTGGCACCATGTCTGTGCCTGGGGAAGCAGAGACAAGGTCATTGCCATGAAGATACGCCAAGTAAGCTGGTCATGGACCAAGTGGTTCCAAGAGTCAGGTGTCACTTTAATGCTCACGACTCCTGTGCAAGTGTAGGTCATCATGCCCTTTTCTAGAGAGGGAAACTGAGGCTAGGAGAGGTTACACAGCTTTTTGTTGTGTTCAAACAGATAGGAAGTGGCTGACAATGATAGAAATAATAATGGTGGATTTTATATTTCTTCCATCATAATATAATATGTTATAATATAATATAGTACATGTATATACTATATATAATACAGACTTCCCAGGTGGTGCTAGTGGTAAAGAATCCACCTGTCAATGCAGGAGGTGCAAGGTAGGTTCTATCCCTGGGTTGGGAAGATCCCAAGGAGCAGGAAATGGCAACCCACTCCAGTATTCTTGCTTAGAAAATGCGATGGGCAGAGGAGCCTGGTGGGGCCACACCAGGGGGCCGCAAAGAGTTGCGCATGACTGAGCACACTCATACATGTATTTAATATGATGTAATATATAACATTATACAATGACGGAAAGAATATATATCCATCATCATTATTTCTTTATTTCTGTATATATCTATAATCAATATCATCTGCAAAAAGATTGTGATTCCTCATCTCTCCGAAAGAAAAGCCAAGAACATTATAAGCGTTTGTATCCATTCAGGATATTCCTTTCTTTGCTATGGAGTATTCTACAACACTGCCTTCCTGAAAATGTGATTGTTTTATTTAAGCATTCTGCCAATGACAACAAAGATGCATGTCACCTCACATTTGCACCCACTCGCCAAGCCAGATCATTTTAGAAGATTGAGAAACCAGCCCTACTTCCTATAAGGTCAAGACACGTTTCCCTGTCCAGGTTCCTAGACACCCCAAAGGCAAGTTCTCTGTCAAACTCTGACACTTAAAATGCTGATAGAATTTTTTCCCCTCTGGATACCATCTGTTGATTCAAGTCAGCATTACATCTTGTCCCAGAGAGCTCCGGGCAATCCTCTGATTTTCCTGGACTGGATGGAAAATGTCCATCATCAAAGACCAAAGAGTGTTCAATCATATTCTAGAAAGGATGCCTAGGGAGGGCTGGAGGAAGGGAAAGGGGGAAGGAACGAAGGAAGGAAAGAAGAAACCGAACAGACATTCTCCAGCTTCACCTGTGCTGTGCGTCCACACGCAGGACTGATTTTCCAGAAACGCTAGCCTGTGTTGCTACGTGTGTGTGCTTGTTGGAGATGGGTTATTCGTCTCTCTTCCTGATAGTGTATTCCATTATGGAGCCATCAAGAAGTGACGGGATGCTGTTTGGTATGACCCTTGTTTTTTCTTCTTTATATCACTTTTTGGGGTGAACATTCAGAAATAGAGCCTGGCTTCTTTCAGTAGCTCAACATGTAATTTTCTTAGAGCAGCTTTATTTAGGCTTCCCTTGTGGTTCAGATGGTAAAGAGTCTTCCTGCAATGCAGGAGACCTGGGTTCGATCCCTGGGTCAAGAAGATTGAAGGAAATGGTAACCCACTCCAGTACTCTTGCCTGGAAAACCCCATGGACAGAGGAGACTGGTGGGCTCTGTCCAGGGGGTCGCAGAGAATCAGACACACCTGAGCGACTTCAACTTCAGTTTTTTCAGCTTCATTTAGTTGGAAAAGTGAGTAGTACATTAATGAATTCTTCATTCTTCATAGAGGAAAGCTAGGCTAGGGGAATCCCAGATCAACACATATATTTGACTTCTGCTGAAATCCGTGGACTTCATAAAGTCTCCTCTCGTCCCTTGCTCTCCACACTGAAATATATGAACTCCCATTCTGCAACAGAAAACAGATGTGAGGAAAAGGAGGACAAGCAGGCTTCGGGTATGACTCCCTGTTGAGTCTAATTGTCACCCAAGAACCATGGCTGTTGTCTTTCACGTTAACCACTTGCTTTCCTAGGAGGAGATAAGAGCAAAACTGAAATAGCAAAGTAAGAAAATGGCAAGAACAGAAATTGTTTTTTAATCTAGGTGACATTTCAATAACAACAGAGTGTACAATGTTCAGGATATTAAAGTCTTATTTCTGGGGAAAATCAGAGAAACATGGCTCAAATCCAGGAATACAGTTGAGGAGCTAATAGAGATGGATGTTTATCTATTGTATCTATCTGTTTAAGCAAGGGCATATTAGCAGTTTAAGAAAAGACATCTAGAACTCTCTATGATAGTGGGTAGAAGTATAATGTCCTATAGGCTAGAAGGGTAACTTAGATGAGACTTGGGTCTGCTAGCACTTGGGGCAAAGCAATGAATCCATTCCGGGTCAAAGGAGGCAGCTGCTATGTGGATACCCAGCCCATCAATGATGACATGGGAACCCATGGAATTGAAGGCTGCACAGCTCCAAGTTTTCAAGCATTTTTAAATATAGGTTCCTGTAAAGTCCAAACAGCATTAAGAAGCTCAATCAAAATCTTTGCATGGACCTGGAGATAATTGTGGCCAACTCTTTGGAGATCTCTGTTCAGTTAATAATAAACATTATTATCAAGGAACACTTAGAGCTAAACACTTTATAACAGGTCGTCTCATTCATACTTCTCAGGAGGCAACCCAGAATAATGTTTCTTTGTGGTTAAGGTGGTAACAAATCTGCTCCTTATGCAGGAAAGGCGAGTTCTATCCGTAGGTCAGGAAGATCCCCTTGAGGAGGAAATGACAACCCACTCCACTTGCCTGGACAATCCCGAAGATGGAGGAGCCTGGTGGGCTACAGTCCATGGGGTTTCAAAGAGTCAGACATGACTGAATCGACCTAGCACTCAATGGAATTACTGAGATCGCCAGATTCTTACCATAGCAGCCTGCCTGATTTGTTGTGTGACCATAAGAAAGTCTATTCATCTCTCTGAGTTTCTCATCCAGAAATGAAAGGATGTGATCAAAACCACCCTCAGCTCCAGGAAAACTTGGGTTGCACTACCACCACTTGTATTTTTGTAGTAACATAAGCTATAACCTCTTTGACCATGGTAACCCAAATGGCTTGTCAGAGTGAACTGTTCATCCAAGCCTTGTCATGGGCCCTTGCCCAGATGAGCTGCACAGAAATACCTTCATCTTGTGAGGTCACCTCCTTTTCCTTCCAACTTTTCTCACTTTGAAGCCATTTCTTTTTTTTTTTCCTAAATGATATCCTATCTCTCAAAGAAGCTGAAGGGTGTCTAGAATGTCAGGAAAACTGCAGGAAGGCCCTATGCGGTGTGATTAAAAGCCTAGCAACTGAGGATGATGTTTTCTATGGAAAGAGACACACATAGGTCAAGTTGTTGTTGTTGTTGTTGTTGTTGTTGTTTGTAACAAAAGGCTCATTCATACACATGTACACCAGCACACGCCTGCATTGGCAGAGCTGCACACACTTGCACTGATGGAGTCACACATGTTTGTCCCAACACACCATCCCTCTAGATGGTGTCTCTCCTTCTCATGCCTTAGTGCCTCCCACCCCAAAAGCTTTCCCAATTCTTTGCTTTTGTCTTCATCATCATTTAATTGATCAATTTGGCTTTTATTCATTAGAAAGTTGTTAGTATAATTAAAAGATTGTGGACATTGCATCACACTGACCAGGTTTAAATCATAGTTTGTCATATAAGGTCAACCTAAGTAAACTTGGGGTTCTTATCAGAAAAATGGGGCCTGCTAATATCTGTCCTTCAGAGATCTTATAAAAAATGTTGAAAATGCCTAAAGCACTATGAACTTCAAATAGTTACTTTACATACGTATTTACCTTTCACATGTGTTTCATCATCTCTATCAGGTATCGGCTCTTTCATGAAGTCTGTGCCATATTCATGGGCTTCCTTGGTGATACAGATGGTAAGGAATCCGCCTGCCACGTGGGAAATCTGGGTTCAATTCTTGGGTTGGGAAGACCCCCTGTAGAAGGGAATGGAGTCCACTTCAGTATTTTTGACTGGAGAATTCTATGGACAGAGGAGCCTGGAGAGCCACAGTCCATGGGGTCACAAACAGTTGGACCAACTGAATGACTAACACACACACACACACACACACACACACACACACGCCATATTTATTTCTACTCCCTACAATGCCTGACATAGAGAACAGGTGACATTTTCCATAAATATTTGTTAAATGAAGGTGTAACTATTTTGCTATTCATTTGTAATTTCATACCCACTACCTTTAGAATCAAATTGAGTTTTCAAGATTCTATCCTCCATTATCTATGATGTGGATAGTAAAATAAATTGAATGTAAAAATATGGGAAAATTAGGCAGAAGGCCTTATGTTATTTGGGAATGAAATGAATCATATCAAAATTTCAAGATTCTATCCATGAATTATCTGTAATATGGGTAGTAAAATAAATTGAATGTTAAATTATGGGAAAATTAGGAAAAGGACTTGATATAATGTAGAAATGAAAATGGATCCTTTTGTACATGAGCTTGGAAACGAAGGCTATATCTCAATAATGTGTGTTGTTTGCTTTTTTAATTGTGTTATCCTTAATCCCTTTCCCAACATTTTACTGGATTCTTGAAAGCCATTCTCTCTGCATTTACACTATTTCAAAACATCTGCTGCTTTGGGGTTCAAGCTGTGCATTAGGGTTCTAAGAATTTGCTGAGAAATTTCAAAGTAGGTCTCTCCTCTGAATGACTCAGTAGGAAACACAGTAGAAATCTGCTCTTTTATAAGAGTGCTTGTAACTGTCTTGAAATGTTTAAAACCTAATTCCTTTACAACTGTTGTGTCTTTTTATTTCCTACAAACTATATTTTTTGCTATTTACATCTTTTTATGGGACACTATGGTCCAGCTGAGCCAAGGGACCAAATGTAAACAATTCAGGTCTCCTAATTGCAAGCTTAGATGCTTTCTTTCTACCTGTGGACCACCTAATGCAGTAACTGAAATTGTCTGATCATCTATGAAGCCACCATGTTCAAACTTATCTCATATCCCATCACCCTGGGAGACAGGAATCGATGAACCCTCGTGACTTATGACCCTGAGCCCCTCATCCCAATTCAATCCACATATCCCCTTTTATGATGTATGCCCATTTGGTTTTAATCTTTGTGCCCCTCCTGATTACAAGCCTCAACACCACTTCAGCTCCCCTACTTGTCTTCACTGCAAATCCGCTATCCATATATAACTGTCTCAGTCTGACCCAGGAAACCTCATCCCCTCCTACCTGGGCAGACTTTCCATGTCACTCAGAGGCTGTTGACCTTGTCCTCTTGATTCATCCTGAGTCCAGAGAGAAATGAACCAGAGAGAAATTAACAGCTTCCTTTAAATAATATTACTAATGGTAAATAGAAAACAACACAATTTGAATGACTCAGGATTGATTTGGAATATTTTATGGTAACATCAGAAGGTGTTAAAAATCTGGGAAATTTCCTTCCTTCTATATAATGGCTACATTGTTGTTGCTTTATCTCAAGTGGTTTCTAATACTTTTGTGACCTCATGGACTGTAGCCCACTAGGCTCCTCTGTTCATGGAATTTTCTAGGCAAGAATATTATAGTGGGTTGCTATTTCCTTCTCCAGGGGATCTTCCTGACCCAGGGATCAAACCTATGTCTCTTGAATTGTAGGGAAATTCTTACATCTAAGTCACCAGGGAAGCTCATATAATGGTTATCTCAGTTCAGTTCAGTTCAGTTGCTCAGTCGTCTTTGTGACCCCATGAATCGCAGCACGCCAGGCCTCCCTGTCCATCACCAACTCCTGGAGTTCACTCAAACAGTACTCAATTAAACATAGACAGTGGTGCAATATAAGGTGGCTTCATGGAGAAAAGCACAAACACATACAAACAGATACCACTGTTTAAATGAAGGACATGAATCTTTAATTCTCTTCTTTAAATAACAGTATTAGCCACTCAGTCCTATCGACTCTTTGTGACCCTGTGGACTGTAGCCCGCCAGGCTCCTCCGTCCATGGAATTCTCCAGGCAAGAATACTGGAGTGGGTTGCCATTTCTTCTTCAGAGGATCTTACCAATCCATTATTTTATACATATAATTTTTATTTTAAAAATAAAAGCATTCTTTTAATGACAGCAAAGAAAAGAAAACATACTGTAATTCTCTTTGTCCTCATTAAAAATGCAAAAATTGAAATATTTATTAAGACAATGTTTGAGATAGAGTATGGAAGAGTCGAATTATTTATACATAATTGTTTAATGGGCAGAAGATCTAAATAGACACTTCTCCAAAGAAGACACACAGATAACTAAAAAGCACGTGTATTTATGACCAACATCACTAATTATTAAAGAAAAGCAAATAAAAATTGCAATGTGGTATCATCTCACGCTGGTCAGTGGCCACCATTAAAAAATTTACAAAAAAATACATTCTGGAGAGGGTGTGGAGAAAAGGGAACCATCCTCTACTGTTGTTGGGAATGTAAGTCAGTGCAGCCTCTGTGAAAAACAGCATGGAGGTTCATCAGAAAAGTCTACCTAGAATTACCACATAATCCAGCAATCTCACTCCTGGACATATATCAACTTCAGTTCAGTTCAGTCGCTCAGTCGTGTCCGACTTTTTGCGACCCCATGAATCACAGCATGCCAGGCCCCCCTGTCCATCACCATCTCCCGGAGTTCACTCAGGCTCACGTCCATCAAGTCCGTGATGCCATCCAGCGATCTCATCCTCTGTCGTCCCCTTCTCCTCCTGCCCCCAATCTCTCCCAGCATCAGAGTCTTTTCCAATGAGTCAACTCTTCCCATGAGATGGCCAAAGTACTGGAGCTTCAGCTTTAGCATCATTCCTTCCAAAGAAATCCCAGGGCTGATCTCCTTCAGAATTCACTGGTTGGATCTCCTTGCAGTCCAAGGGACTCTCAAGAGTCTTCTCCAATGCCACAGTTCAAATGCATCAATTCTTTGGCGCTCAGCCTTCTTCACAGTCCAACTCTCACATCCATACATGACCACAGGAAAAACCATAGCCTTGACTAGATGGACCTTAGTCGGCAAAGTAATGTCTCTGCTTTTGAATATACTATCTAGGTTGGTCATAACTTTTCTTCCAAGGAGTAAGCATCTTTTAATTTCATGGCTGCAGTCACCATCTGCAGTGATTTTGGAGCCCAAAAAAATAAAGTCTGACACTGTTTCTACTGTTTCCCCATCTATTTCCCATGAAGTGATGGGACCAGATGCCATGATCTTCCAAGAGAACATTATAATTTGAAAAGGCGCGTGCACCCCAATATCCATTGCAACATTACTTATAATAACCGAGGTCTTCAAGTCTAATGCCAGATTTTTAACTAAGTGAGTCTGACTTTGGGTGATACACAATATTGAGGAGCTCTTGCCCATGCAGATGTTTAAGACATTCTAATATGTCTTAAACAGTAGTCATGTATGGATGCGAGAGTTGGACTGTGAAGAAAGCTGAGTGCCAAAGAACTGATGCTTTTGAACTGTGGTGTTGGAGAAGACTCTTGAGAGTCCCTTGGACTGCAGGGAGATCTAACCAGTCCATTCTGAAGGAGATCAGCCCTGGGATTTCTTTGGAAGGAATGATGCTGAAACTGAAACTCCAGTACTTTGGCTGCCTCATGTGAAGAGTTGACTCATTGGAAAAGACTTTTATGTTGGGAGGGACTGGGGGCAGGAGGAGAAGGGGACAACCCAGGATGAGATGGTTGGATGGCATCACTGACTTGATGAATGTGAATCTGAGTGAATTCTGGATGTTGGTGATGGACAGGGAGGCCTGGCGTGCTGCGATTCATGGGGTCGCAAACAGTCGGACACGACTGAGCTACTGAACTGAACAGAATATGTCTTCTCAAATAAATTTCCATTAAGACACAAGCATTTTTAAGTGTAGCCCTGCTTAACAATATTTGCATGTCAAAGCCAAAGACAGATACAGAGAGGACCTCAGAGACTCAAGAAGAAGAAGTTCTGATGGTGGAAACAGCTCCCACAGTCTTGGAGCAGTTCTGGGAACAGTGGGAGTGAACATGAACCCCCAGATGAAATACAGTGGCAACCTAGGATCACCATTGTCATGGGCTGCAGTACTTCAGAACTGTAAGAATCCCTCCACATTTTCCTTTTGAATCTCGCTCATTCCTCGATGGTTCAAGTGGTTAAGGATCTGCCTGCAATGCAGGAGACACAGGAGATGCAGGTTTGATCCCTGGGTGGGGAAGATTCCCAGGAAGAGGAAATGCAACCCTCTCCTGTATTCTTGCCTGGATAATCCCATGGACAGGGGAGCCTGGGGGGCTACCGTCCATGGGGGTGGTGAAGAGTCGGACACAAGTGAGCACACACGCATATACCCTAGAATCGCACAGGTCGATGAATTGTTAATAATCAATTTATAGTCTCTACATTTTTAAGCTGAATTCAGTCAAATAAGGGGTAAAAGATGAAAAGAGACAGACAGAGTGTCCAGTTTTATGACCAGAGATCTATCTTGGTTCCTTGGAATACAGTTTCTTTTTATGGTCTTTTTAGTATGTTACAGACCAGAGTTCTTGGCCTCCTTGATCAGTAGAAATTGATAAGAGGCCAGATGAGAAATTCAGACAAGACTTTACTGGGGCCCCTGTTACAGCAGGGGGTAAGAGGGGAAAAAGTAACAGTTTCCCTTGCTAGATCCGCAGCGGGGAGTGAGCTAGCTCCTTAAATAAGGATGAAGCTAAGGAGGGGTCCCGGGGCAGTCAGCTGGGTGGCTTAGATGGTCTGCCCACAGCCCCTTAGTGGTGTGTGCAGCACCCTGCTTTTGCTCCCAACTCCCTTCTTTTGCTTCCCTCGTAGCTCAGTTGGTAAAGAATCCTCCTGAAATTCAGGAGACCCCGGTTCTATTCCTGGGTCTGAAAGACCCGCTAGAGAAGGAATAGGCTACCCATTTCAGTATTCTTGGGCTTCCCTGGTGGCTCAGCTGGTTAAAAATCCACCTGCAATGTGGGAGACCTGGATTTGATCCCTGGATTTGATCCCTGGGTTGGGAAGATCCCCTGAGAAGGGAAAGGCCACCCACTCCAGTATTCTGGCCTGGAGAATTCCATGTACTGTATAGTCCATGGGGTCACAAAGAGTTGGACACAACTGAGTGACTTTCACTTTCATTTTCCCTTTCTTTGTTCCATCCTCCTCAGAAGTGGCAGTTGGGTTTTTGGTTCTTTTGTATCTTGCTGTCTATAGTTTGGGCTTCCCTTGTGGCTCAGATCATAAAGAATCTGCTTGCAATGCCAGAGACCCAGGTTTGACCTGGAAGATCCCCTGGAGAAGGAAATGGTAACCCACACCAGTATTCTTGCCTTGAGAATTCCATGGACAGAGGAGCCTGGAGGGTTACAGTCCATGCCCCAGCTGCAAATGCACCAATTTTTTTTTCCTCTCTTATCAGTTCTTCATATTTTGTTGCTCCAGGAGCCATTTTTTAGGTGCAAGTCCTGAAGCAAAGGGTCTCAGGGCCCAAATCCTGGCCTGTCTCAAGACCAAACGTGCTCAGCATTCTCTCCAAGCTGTGAAATGACTCACTTCTACCATCCTGTGATGCTATGCAGGAATGATTCCTTCATGCAAATGGAGGTTAATTTTTCCTAGCTAGCAGAAAGCTATGCAAGTACAATCAACTCAGAAAGGTTTTTGTTTTTTCTTTCCAAGAAGCAAACAAACTTTTAAAAGTCTTCCTTCGCACACACCTTTGGCAGGTGCTCCCTTTTCCTCTGAGTTCCTCAAAACCAGAAGGGAAAGTCTCTCTATTGAAATGCTAATGAGGGAGCAAACTGTATAATAAGATGGCATCCCCTTTGGGTCTACATATAATTTACACATAAAATAAAATTGCACATGGCCTTGTTTCACAGCATATTTGTTTAATTATCCACTTTTTAGGATGCTTTTTTCTTCAATTAAGTTTCAATATTTAAAAGAGGAATAAAAGTGTCAGCTTATCTGCACACCTGATAATTAAACATAGTGTGGGGAATAATCGCATTATCTAAACAGTAGAAATTTGTCCAGCTCTAATAACTAACATTTAGCAAGGGACTTTCTCTTTTCGTCCTCTTCTAAGGATGGCCTTTGAATTTCTCTTTCCCTTTCTCTCTAAGGAAAGAAGATCAAGTTGCGAGAATGACAAATGCCGCCCTTTCCCCCACGTTTCTAGACTTCGTTTTACCATGAAAAGATGCCATGGGAAACTCTGCCAGAAGAAAGACTAATTTCTGCTCAATTCACATTTTTCTCCAAAACGAAAAGTTGACTAACATAAGAAATGAAAGGAAAGAAAACAACAATTCACTGCATTTTTACTTCTCTACTTTTAAAGTTGGGCATTTGGTCTGGGTGAGCTGCTCCATCATAATTTACAACTGTGTCTTCTTTGAGTCTGTAACATAATAACAAATCAGTCAACAGTTTATTTAAAATAATAATTTTATTGATAATAAGTAAAGTGAGTGTTTACTCTCTGCAAGGTATTGAAATGCTTTTTTCAATGAGTTTTGTTATTTTCAAAGCCTAGACTCACAATTGCCCTTTCATGCTAAAAATAGGCCTCATCTCCTTCTAATATTTTCATACTGGAAACCAAGGTAAAACCAGTTTGTTTCTGTATTGGCCTCAGGTAGGGAGGAAAAAAAATCCCTTTTAATAAAAATAACAAAAAATAATTAAAACTACAAGGAGAGAAGAGGAGCATTTGTTAAATGCACTTCTTTTTAAATTGAGGTATAGTTGATTTCATGTAAGTGTATAATATGGTGATTCATAAATTTTAAGTTTTACTTCATTCATAGTTATTACAAGATATTATTTTCCCTGTATTGTACAATTTATCCTTGTAATTTAGTTTATTTGTTTTCCTTATAGCCTATCTTATACTAATAGCTTGTACCTCTTACTCCCCTATTCCTCTAGCGTCCCTCCCTCCCTCCCTCTCCCCACTGGTAACCATGTTTGTTTTCTACGTCTGTGAGTCTGCACCCTCCCTTGGTCCAGCCTCACCCTGTTCTTCATTCCACATCCTCTCCCGCTAGTGTCCCTTGTTATGGTGTATTTTGATTTTCCCATTTTTGTTTTTGAGGTTAAAAAAATGCAGAGAGGGCTTATCATCTTCAATAATACAAGCAAGAAATTCTAAGGGCTGAACTGGAACATCAGTTGCGTCAGTTTTCTTGGAAGTGGGAGACTTTCAGAAGACACGTTCAAGTGTCAAATGAGAACCCAACAGTGCCCATCTCTGGAGTCGCTCCAGATCAGCACAGCTGGGCAAGACCATGGCCAGAATGCTCTACTTCCTGGCAGGCCGTGCAGGACCCCACTGCCACCAGCAGCACAACTGCCCTCCTCTGCCTTGCTCTTCAGCCCGTAAAGGCAGGGCTGCACCGTCCAGGTGTCTGGTCCATACCACGGCTTAGGCTCCACAGGGACTGGTTGCTTTAGTGCCACCCCAACACAGGGGAGAAAGGAGGTCTAGAAGAAATGAGTGTAATAGAAGGAGAAAGCCTGAGCTAATAGAAGCTTGCCCATCAGGGATTCATTTTTCTCTTAAAGGAATTTTCTCATCTAATAAAAAATCCAGCTAGAGGTCACTCCAGGGATGATCCGCTACTCGTCAAAGTCTTTAAGGACCCTGACTGTTCCTACCTTTCTGCTACACTATACACACCATATAAATGGATGTCCCCTCAGGCTCTCAAGGTGCCTGCAGCAGCTCCAAGTTCATATCCTCTCACAGCAAGGTGCAAAGCAGCAAGAAACAGAAAGAAGCAGATTCTCTCTCTCTCATTTATTTCTTCTAAATATGTGACAGTCCTTAATCTAGAGGCACTACCCACAACATTTTATCAGTTCTCTTGACAACTCACCTTTTTTTTTTTAAGGAAGAGATGAATAAGTCAAGACATCCTCCCATTCATCTACTCATCCATCTATCCACGCATGCATCCATCCATTCATCCAAACACTCATCTTCTCAAGGACCCACTTAGACTCTCTTCTACTACTATATCTGTGTCAGTATCTCAGTCATATCTGACTCTTTGTGATCCCATGGGCAGTAGCCCGCCAAGCGCCTCTGCCCGTGGGACTTTACAGGCAAGAATACTGGAGTGGATTGCCATTTCCTTCTCCAAGGGATTTTCCCGACCCAGGGATCAAATCCTCATCTCTTTGTCTTCTTCACTGGTAGGCAGATTCTCTACTGTCTGAGCCACCAGGGAAGCCGACTTCTACTAACAGTTAACTTCAGTGTTAGACCTTGAGGATTCAGAGATGACCTGGTTAGGTTTCCGTGTTCTGCCTCGGTCCTCACGCTCTTCCTGGGGAAGGTGATGCATGGAGACAGACCAGCTAATGCAGCGTGGTGTGTGTTATATGTGTGTGCCCACTGGGCACCTGGAAGTCATAAGGGGCAGTGCTGGACCTCTGAGATCCAAGAACTTAACCAAGATGGTAACCCTTTCCTAGAATGGGGAGTTTTACCGCTCTAGTACTGTACATGACTTCTTGTTCAAATCCAATCTTCAAGAAGCATGGCTCTGAGCAACTTTGAACTCCCTTATAGATGTCTAACGCTGGCATTCAAGTCATTATCCCAAACTACCATCACAAACTACTGAATACAGGAGCTCACCACTGTCAACCCACTTTAATTTTGGAGATATGAAATTTTTTCATTGAGTCATAAGCTTTCAATACTACACTATAAGAAGAAAAGTGATGCTTTGAACCCAAAGAAGAATTAAGTATTCTCTTTATGCCTTGGGGAGAAGAAGGCAGAGTATACTTATCAATAGCCTGTGGATTGACTTTTCTAGGAGCACAGAGAAGCTTGAAGGACCCTCTATGTGAAGTTGGTAGAGCCTCAGTTTTGGAAGAGAGAGGTGTTTGGAGAAAATCTTCAGAGGAACCATATTCATGGTTGCTCTTTGTGTGACTGATGGGGATCTCCAATTTCACTCTCCAGTGTGTAACTACCTCCACTAGACTGCCTCCAACAAACTAAAGAGGGAACCCTTGAATGCCTACTTCTAGTCGATCTGGTTTTAACAACATATCAGTGAAAATTGTTTTTTAATTCTGACTTTTCTTAAAAATAAATAGTCAGGGATGTTGTATTTCCTCAGCTCTCCTATTAAAAGTCCATCCAAATTCCATCAGCTTTATTAGCTCAGATGAACATTAAATTTCTTCCAAAGGTGAGTTATCATTATAAAATTCCACGGTCTGGCATTTGCCTTAGATTCAAAATGCTTGCAAGGTTTAGCTTAGCAATCCTTTCTCAACAGTTCTAAGGCTGGTTCTCTCTCTCTCTCTTTTTTTTTTTTTTTTCTTTTTCTGATTAAGCACCTTCTAGCATAGAGCTTCATTCATTCTTATGTTAATTCCTTAGCTTATTTACTGATTTATTTTTCCATTCATTTATTCTGCAGACATTTGCTTCATCTGCATCTTGTAGCCCACCCACACAATGGCACACATTTAAATTTTTAAAAAGGCCCCTTGACATGGATGGACCTAGAGATTATCATATTGACTGAAGTAAGTCGGACAGAGAAATACAAATACACCACTTATACGTAGAACCTAAAAGAATGGTACATACTGCTATATTTTAATGGATAACCAACAAGGACCTACTGTATAGCACAGGGGATTCTGCTCAATGTTATGTGGCAACCCGGGTGGGAGGGGAATTGGGGGGAGAATGGATACATGGATATATATATATGACTGAGTCACTTTGCTGTCCACCTGAAATTAGCACATTGTTAGTAACAGGCTGCGCTCCAATAAAAGATAAAAAAATCTAAGAAACTGTTTTCTAAAAATATTAAAAATGGTAGAAATGAACCTATTTACAAAACAAAAATGGAGTCACAAATGTAGAAAGCAAGCTTATGGTTGGGGGGGGGTGCATAGGGGAGAGATAATTTGGGAGGTTGGGATTGACCTATACACACTACTATATATAAGATAGATAACTAGGGAGGACCTAACACAGAGCACAGGAAATTCTGCTCAACACTCTGTAGTGATCTATAGGGGGCATAGAGTCTAAAAAAGAACGAATCTATGTCTATGTGTAACTGACTCACTTCGCTGTACCCCTGAAACCAACACAACATTGTAAATCAACTCTACTGCAATAAAAAGTACTTTAAAAAAATGTCCCAGTCCGCCCGTATCTCATGAGCTGGGAGCAGACAGACAGCAGACTATCAGAAAGTAGAATGAGTGACGTACAGGAAAATACTCCCTCTTGGGCTCAGGGATTCCTTCCTGGAGGGACATGACCTGTATTTGAGTAAACAGAGCAGATATTGGTTAAACGTGGCCTTCTTGAAGAGGGGCAGTTTATAAAGAGAAGAGCTTTAGTTTACTAGTCAAAATGAGTGATTAACACATTATATTACATATTATCACCTATATTTTGTGATCTAAAGGAGACTTATGTATTCATCAAAACCCAAGCTTTGAGGATCACTAAAGAATGGACACAAGGTAAAGTGGAACTATCAGAGATTGGAGGAAGCCTCCAATATTCTATGACCTCGGGTAATTTATTTCTTCTTGTCTTAAGGCATCAAAACCAGTCCGAATGTGGTGAACTTCTTCTTCCCTAAGTATTGCTGCCTTTAGACATAATCTTGACCACAGTTGTCATAACTGTCAAGGCCAAGACAAGAATGGGGCCTCTTTGTGTAACCTGGGGCCACACTCTACGCAGTCCATATTCATGATTTTGAACCTCCAGCTCATTTTGCTTTACTTGCTTATTTATTACAACTTTCCTCTTACAACAGTAGAGTCCAACTCTACTGTGGACTGCTGAACTATTTAAATTTTCTCTTCATGACCCCAGGAGAGATGAAAAGTAAGATGGAGAAGAGGTCTGGATCATGAGTACTATGAGAGACCAGAGGTTAGAGAAGCACCCTCCATGCTTTTGAAGCATCCTGTGTTTCCAAGCTGGCTTAACTCTCCTGTTGTGAGCCTAATGATTGACTCAACTGGTGTTCAATTCAGTTCAGTTGCTCAGTTGTGTCCAACTCTTTGCAACCACATGGACTGCAGCATGCCAGGCTTCCCTGCCCATCACTTACTCCTGAAGCTTGCACAAACTCACATCCATCAAGTTGGTGATGCCATCCAACCGTCTCATCCTCTGTTGTCCCCTTATCTTCCTGCCTTCAGTCTTTCCCAGCATCAGGGTCTTTTCCAGCATCAGGGTCTTTTCCAAAGAGTCAGTTCTTCACATCAGGTAGCCAAAGTACTGAAGTTTCAGCTTCAGCATCAGTCCTTCCAATGAATATTCAGGACTGATTTCCTTTAGGATGAACTGTTTCTATTTCCTTGCAGTCCAAGGGACTCTCGAGTGTTCTCCAACACCACAGTTCAAAAGTGTCAATTCTTCAGTGCTCACCTTTCTTTATGGCCCAACTCTCATATCCATACACGACCACTGGAAAAACCATAGCTTTGACCAGATGGACTTTTGTTGTCAAAGTAATGTCTCTGCTTTTTAATATGTTGTCTAGGCTTTTCTTCAAGGAGCAAGCATCTTTTAATTTCATGGCTGCAGTCACCATCTGTAGTGATTTTGGAGCCCAGAAGAATAAAGTCTGTCGCTGTTTCCATTGTTTCCCCATCTATTTCCCATGAAGTGATGGAACCAGATGCCATGATCTTAGTTTTCTGAACGTTGAGTTTTAAGCCAGCTTTTTCACTCTCCTCTTTCACTTTAATCAAGAGGCTTTTTAGTTCTTCTTTGTTTTCTGCTATAAGAGTTGTGTCATCTGTATATCTGAGGTTATCGATATTTCTCCCGGCAATCTTGATTCCAGCCTGTGCTTCATCTAGCCTGGCATTTCATATGATGTACTCTGCATATAAGTTAAGTAAGCAGGGTGACAATATACAGCCGTGACATATTCCTTTCCCGATTTTGAACCAATCGGTTCTTCCAAGTCCAGTCCTAACTGTTGCTTCTTGATCTGCATAGAACTTTCTCAGGAGGTAGATATGGTGGTCTGGTATTCCCATCTCTTTAAGATGGGTTCCAGTGAGTCCTATGTATTACTTGAATCAATCAATTTAAAAATGGACACAATTAAGATAATACCTTGACCCTCAGCTCTACACAGATTTCCCCATGTCTATGTATAGATTGTGTCTGTTTTTTATTTCTTTGTTTTGTTTGGTCATTTTTTAGTGTAAGAATAATTGGAAGGGAAGACTAAAGGAAGAGAAAGAGGAAGGAAAGCTGTTACGAGAGGATGACGAGAAGGCAAAGAGGAAAGACAGGAGAGGCAGTTAGAGACGGAAAGAAAAACAACTCGCTGCAGAATGCATGGCGGAGAGAGAAAACTGAGAGCGTTACATTGTTCACGTCGACTGTGACTGTTGCGGCTGGGGACACTCACAGCGGATCCAGAAGGGGAGAAATGAGCTTTCAACAAAAGGAAAACAAGAACGTGGCCCAACGTTAGAGAGAACACGGGTCAAAATGGCTCACTCAAGACACTGTCCAACGCATCTGCTCACACGGATTGGGATAAAAGAGGAGAAAGGTTACTAAAACAATAAGCTGCTCTGTCTTATTTTAAAAGTAATCATTGTATCTTAGAGGAACAATCGAGGTGGGATGATCCTTAAAAATATTTCTCTACTGAAAATTTTGTTTCTTTGTTTCAGTAGTAGCTGTAATTAGCATTAAATGAGCAATTGATACGTGCCAGGTAGAAAGAACCTTAAATCGATTTTGTCTTTAGATAAAATTCTATAAAAAAATCCTTGTTTTTCTTTAGACTGGAGAAAACTGCATCACAGACTGGCACTGTTTCTCAGATGCGTGTTTATAACCACTGAACTCAAGGGAAATATCTAATATTGGTGTAGAATTCCATAAAATCCTTGAATAAAATAATATTATTGACTCCACAATAGTTCTCTGCTCCTTCATTCTTTTTCTCTAGATAGAGGCAATAATGCTGAAAGAAGTGTGATCAGTGTAGTCTCTTTTGATTTGCAAGGAGTGGAGCCATTTTTGGAACTCAAAATTTGATGCCATATCTCCAACTCTTTCCGTTTTGCCCCAGATACCATTACGTCTCACCGCAACTAACAATAGAATCACCTGGGATGCTGTAAAATTATGTACGTGATCATACTCTCAGATTTTGTCTTAACTGATTCAGACTTGAGGCCAGGGAGATGACTATTTAACAAACTCCCCTGTGATTGGTAAGCAATTTATTTATTTAGTTTAATTAACATTTATTGGGGTATACTTGCTTTACAAAGCTGTGTTAGCTTCTACTGTAGAGCAAAGTGAATCAGCTATACATATACGTATATCCCCTCGTTTTTGAATTTCCTTTTCATTTAGGTCACTACGGAGCGCTTAGTAGAGCTCCTTGAGCTGTACAGTAGGTTCTCATCAACTATCTACTTTCTACATAGTATCGCTCGTTTATATATGTCAATCCCAATCTACCAATTCATCCCACCCCCCCTTTAGCCCCTTGGTATCCATACATATGTTTTCGATGTCTGTGTCTCTGTTTCTGTTTGGAAATAAAAATCATCAAAATGGTATAGATAACCTTATTTGGTAAGCAATTTAAACTGGGAAAATTCATCTGCCCTAAGGGTGATCAGCTACTTGCTCGCTGAGCTATTGCCTTGTGTGGACACTCTGCTCTGCCACCCTGATTACCCAGGCAGAACTGAAGGACTTATTTCCCCAATTTCTGCAAAAATGGGCAACTGATAGATCTTTGTGGACAGCTGGCCTGAGAAATCGGGTCTTTCTGAAGGCAACCCAAATATTAACTGATCGATGCATGGGGTGCAAACAGCCACTCCCACGCCCCAGCTTGGGGAATTGGAAGGGGTCTCTCCAGCTTCAGAAATAGGGCTTCCCAGGTGGCGCAGTAGTGAAGAAGGTGCCTGCCAATGTAGGAGACACAGGGTCGATCCCTGGGTCGGGAAGATCCCCTGGAGAAGGACATGGCAACCCACTCCAGTATTCTTGCCTGGAAAACTCCACGGACGGAGGAGTCTGGCGGGCTACAGTCCACACAAAGAGCCGGACATGACTGAGACTGAGTGAGCACACACGCTCCAGCTTCAGAGATATCCGTGGGTCCTGGTTGTGACTGCTCCAAAGCCCCATCTCTCCTTCTTCTCAGTTCTGTGCTCTGCGCTCTGCCAGCACTCCTGATAAACTTGGCAGATAGGTCCCTGCCTTAGAGGCTTAGGGGCATCTACTTATGACCTTCATTCCCTGTGTACAGGTTCCCACAAACCACAGGTTGAATCTTCAACATTAAAATTTATTTCTTTGATTCAATCAGACTCCTCTTGAGTTCCCTACGAGTTCCCACATCTGACAGGAGAAGGCAAACCACTCTGTGAAGACTTTCCTACATCTCAGACACATCTGAAATATAGACCTTGCTTAGAGGGCTCCTGGTTTTCCTATTGTCATTTCTGAGCTAGAGGTCTTATAAAAACCAATAGATCGATTCACAACTAAGTAGAATTTTAAGGCATCTGGCAACATCTCAGACAATGCTTTTCCTTCTGTAGTTGAGAAAACTGACACCCTTAGCAGAAAAGGGTAGTCACTATGTAAGGTCAGGACCAGAGTCAAGTTCAGAACCAGAGCTCCTAACTCCCATTCCTCTCTTGTCTTCCCCACTTCCTGGAACTTGCCCAGGCAATTGTTAGTGACTTTCCTTTTCCAGTTCAATTAGCCTCATTTTTTTTTTTTTCTGACTCCATTTTTCTGTTCATCCAGCTTCAAGGTGTTTAAGAAAATCATGTAGTTTCATATAGATTCAGTAAAACCTATCTGTAGAATCCCAACAAATCATTGGGTTGCAACAAAGAGAGGGAAGCCTGCTGGACTTAGAATTCAGAGATTCTTTTCCCATTGGGTCATCTGGGGATGTGAGAAAGCAGTGTGCACTCAGATGGTTCCAAAGAGTCTGACACACTGAACAACTGAACCAACAACAACTCAAAGATGGTCCCAGTCTGGCTTGCTTCAGCCCAGCCCTTCTTTTAAAATAACAACAACAACAGCAACAACAACAACAAAAAAACACCCAAGAACGTGGAAGTCATGTTGAAACAGGACCCGGGGACAGATCACTCAGGCCTGCCTTGTACTCAGGAAGCCAAGCTCTATCGGGGGCTGAAAATAAGTAGGTGAAAGGGCAGCCTTGGCTCTCAGTCTTATCCTGCCAGGGCTAAGTGTCCTGGGAACAGCTTGTGATCTAACTTAGAGAGCAGCGTGTCCCCCGCCCCCTTCCCAAGCCCAGAAGGAGACTTGGAGAGTACCCAGGCTGTGATCTCCTCGCTTTCAATTGCAGAACTCCTGTCTCCAGCTCAGCATCGGGGCATTTCTCCAAAGCCTTATGTACTTACAAGTCTTTCTTCCCCATCTTAATTTGCCTGGAGCCAGGCTTTCATCTTGACTTTCAGCCAAGAGGCACCTGCTGAAATATTCATCAGGAGCAATTGTGCCATGGGTGCTTTTTCCTATTTGTCCAGTTGCATGTCATTAGAACAAGGGTGAGGTGAGTGGAAATGGAGTTTGACACCAGAGAGTGGAATTCACTCAGAACTCCAGGTAAGAGGCAATTAACCCTTTGAAGTATAGGAAGCGAAGTACTCTGAACAGAACTTTGCTGACATTATCCACTCATCCATGGATCAGTTATTTCTGGCACCTGTTCATTCTGTCAGGATGCTTTATTGAGCGTCTACTGAGCGTGAATCCCAATGCTGGACCCTGGGCATACCCAGATGCATATGATTTAGTCCCTGCTCACCAGGTCTCACATCCTAACGTGGGAAAGCAGACAAGAATACAGATAAAAGGGCAAGTGTCGTTATGAAGTTAGGCACAAACGTGCATACAGCAGAACTCATATTTAGAAGAGATGAACGGCATTTCCTGGAAGCAGAGCTCCAAGCCGATTCTTAAAAGCTAACAGGATTTTTCAGTTAATCAGAAAGTAAGTGGCAGGGTAGAAATTTGGGGAGATACCAAGAGGAGAAAATAGAGAGAACCAATGGCGGAAGCCAAGGCAAGACGCATCTGGGTGTGGCATTATGACACGGCTATGAGCAGTCCTGGGATGATGATAAGCAGGATGGGGTGGGGGAGAGATCTGCCAAAAAAGTGGCCAGGGGCAGGCCAGGGGCCTTGTCTGCGTGTTCAGGAGCTTGAACTCTGTTCTTTACTTGTTGGTGGGGGAGGGGGTCAGTGTTGAAGAGTTCTAAACAGAGAAATAGGATGGTTAGATTTAGGCTTTGGAATTGTTATTCAGGTTTCAGTGGGAGCATGAACAGGCAGTGAAAGGTAAGCGAGACGGCCATTCAAGTGGGCAGGAGATAACAAGGTTGTGAATTATCATAGAGGGAATGGGGATAGAATGGGAGACAGAATTTTGACAACAATAACCAGAACTTTCTCAGTTTAGTGCAATGACCATTTCCTGAGCATCTGCTGTTAGCCAGAAACTAGTCCACGTGCCAATGGAAGAATCCCAAATCAGTTTCAGAAGCCATTTTATTCGAAACCGTCTAACTTCTCAAATGAATTTAGGATGCTTGACAAAGAATAAGGTAATTACCATTAAGTTTAGAAAAAATTTTAAGGGACAATATTGACCGTTCGCTGAAGATAAGACAGGTAGGGAGCAGAGGATGCATCCTCTTCAGTTTCCTAGAGTGGGCTCTGTGTTTCTGAAAGAGGATTCAGTCTGTACCCAGACCTCCAGTCTCATCTCTGCTTTGGCCTGGGCTGGAGAAAATGCCTAGACTTTTCAAATCTCCAGTGATGAAGCCATGACTGATGGACTCAGACTACAGCAAGGGCTCAGTGGTTCCAAGGCAGAGCTGGTTGTCTTTCTTCATATTCATGGCCCCATTGAAAAGCACCAGCTAACATTTCAGGCAACATTCTAACAAAGCACATTGCCAATTGCTTTCAGCTCCACAGTGTTGGTATTTATAGAGGAGTCATGATATTCTGTTAAACATTTTGTCTCTAAGGTGGAATGATATAGGACCAAGTTGCCAGTGTGGGCCACAGGCAGTTCCAGATTTTGTGCCTGTGCCCACACAGATATAAAAGCACATCTGAATTTTACTTGGAGTTAAATCACTGTGAATGTTCCTGGCTGGATGCAGTGGGATAGAAATATTGTACTGGGGAAAACCTGGCATGGTAAACAAGAGTTTGGAAGTTACTTGTGCAAAATGGAACTGTATGGATATGCATATGACGATGTGTATGTATGCACGTATGTGATTCCTACATACACGTAATGGTAATCGAAAAAGGAGACTTCGTCACTTGCAGTTTGAGGCAAATCTTGCTTCTGTTGTTATTATTAATTCACAGTGTTCACGTTTCTATGACCCAGTTTCCTCATCTGTAAAAGGAGGATAATTATATTTATGAATAAAACACTAGGAGCTCGTGGATGAAAGGGAATATATGATGGAGAGGAAGCAATTTTATGACAAACTACAAAAGCTGCGTTTGCACAGAGCACCCAGGCACAAGCTCTTGCTGGAGCCAGACAGTTTCATTGGTAGCTGATGGATGAAAAGTACTGATGTACTTTAATTCTAAAGGAGCTTGTTGCTGTTCTTGCTTAGTGGCTACGTTCTGTCCGACTCTTTTGCAATCCCATAGACTGTAACCCACAAGACTCCTCCATCCATGGGATTTCCCAGGCAAGAATACTGGAGTGGGTTGCCGTTTCCTTC
Source organism: Capra hircus (assembly GCF_001704415.2). NCBI lineage: Eukaryota > Metazoa > Chordata > Mammalia > Artiodactyla > Bovidae > Capra > Capra hircus. Next base: position 62,248,332 of record NC_030828.1, read on the forward strand.
TCCAGAGAGTCTCCCTGACCCAGGGATCAAACCCTCATCTCCTGCATTGGCAGGTGGAGTCTTTACCACGGAGCCATTGGTGGTAAAGAATGACGGGTTTCAAGGCGCATTGACATGGCTGGTTGTTTGCAGAAGTCTTCCCATCCCACTCCCAGTCAGAAATGTTATGATAGCACATAGATAATTGAAAAATTATTCCTGCACTGTGCCACTCATGTTATGCCCTACAGTCTCTGATGGGTTGAAATGGGTAGAGTCTGAACTAGGTTGATGTCCTACCAACCACTGGTTCCCTAGGTAGAGACAACACATTTTTCTATAAAAAGCTTTCATGATCAGAGCTCTAGGATTCCAGAAATCTCTACAGTCTCTCCTCTGTACTTTCACTGTTTATCTCCTTTGTTGTACGGCTGCATAGGCAATCATCAAATATTTAGTGGCTTAAAATAACTCAAATATATAATCTCACAGCTTCTGCGGGTGAAAATTTTGGACACAGATTAGCTGGGTCTGATGCTCAGACACTCAGCAGGTGAAAATCAAGATGTCAACCAGCAGTAGACTCTGCCTCTTTACTTGTATAAAGTAAACTGATCAAGGGAACATCTGATCACCATCACTGGCCCCACCCACACTCAAGGAGGGGATTTCAGAGGACAGGAAACTTTCAGGTCATATGGGAGTTCTTCCCACCACATCCGTTATGACCATTGTCTACTCTGGACATGTTAGGAAGCAATGGTTCTTAGCTGTCAGGTCACGGGTCTGAACATATTTCAGAGCAGAGATGATTTTAACTTGGATTTTGAAGGATGAATAGAAGTTAGAGTTAACAAGGGAAATACCATCTTAAACATAATGGAAATAATTTAGGTTTAAGACATTGCTCCTTGGAAAGAAAGCTATGACAAACCTAGACAGCATATTAAAAAGCGGAGATATCACTTTGCCAACAAAGGTCCGTATAATAAGGCAAAGCTATGGTTTTTCCAGTAGTCATGTACAGATGTGAGAATTGGGCCATAAAGAGTGCCAAAGAATTGAAGTTTTTGAATTGTGGTATTGAAGAAGATTCTTGAGAGTCCCTTGCCCTGCAAGGAGATCAAAAAGTCACTTCTAAAGGAGATTAACCCTGCATATTCATTGAAGGACTGATGCTGAAACTGAAGCTCCAGTACTGTGGGCACCTGACGTGAAGAGCTGATTCACTGGCAAAGAGCCTGCTGCTGAGAAAACTTGAAGGCAGAGGGAAAGTGGCAGCAGAGGATGAGATGGTTAGATGGCATCACCAACTCAGTTGTTGTTCAATCGCTCAGTCATGTCTGACTCTTTGCAGTCCCATGGACTGCAGCTTGCCAGGCTTCCCTGTCCTTCACTATCTCCTGGAGCTTGCTCAAACTCATGTCCATTGAGTTGGTGATGCGAGCTTCAGCATCAGTCCTTCCAATGAATATTCAGAGTTAATTTCCTTTAGGATTGACTGGTTTGATCTCCTTGCTGTTCAAGGGACTCTCAAGAGTCTCCTCCAACACCACAGTTTGAAAGCATCGATTCTTCAGTACTCAGCCTTATTTATGGTCCAGCTCTCACATCCATACATGGCTACTAGAAAAACCATCACTTTAAGTATATGGAACTTTGTAGGCAAAGTAATGTCTCTGCTTTTTAATATGCTATATAGGTTTATCATTTGAGCAAACTCTGGGAGATAGTGGAGGACAGAGGGGCCGGGTGTGCTACAGTTCATGGGGTCACAAAGGATTAGATACAACTTATCAACTGAACAACAAGAGTCCTAATTCCTGCTGTTTTATTATTGGATTCATCTCTTCTGTCAGGGATGCATATAGTGGTTATGAGATTCTTCACTTTTCATATACAGGTGTATGGAGCTAATCGCTCTATAATACCTGAATTTTAGAATGTGTATAGAAAGAGATGGGATCCCCAGGTGGCTCAGTGGTACAGAATCCACCTGTCAGTGCCGGAGATGCAGGAGACACAGGCTCAGTTTTTGGAGGAAGACATGGCTACCCTCTCCAGTATTCTTGCCTGAAAAATTCCATGAACCGAGGAGACGGGTAGGCTATGGTCCATGAGGTTGCAGAGAATCGGACACAACTGAGTGGCTGAGCACACATACGCAGTAAGAGGGAATTGAAAGAAAAAGTGAACCGCCTTCCTCCACTACTCCAACACGATAAGAAACATATTTAGAAATGGATTTCATGTGCTTTAGTGTATACGAAAATTACCTTTATTGGAAAAAATGAGGGCTTTTGAGTCCTATCTCCAAAATTACTCCTTTAGCAGAGCAGATGTGATGACCAGGCATCAGAATTTTAACAAGCTTCAGGGATGTTTCCAAGACAGGGGATCCAAGTGTGATGCTTTGAGAAACATTTGTTTGTGTCACCAAGACCTTTCACAGACACTTCACACCACCCTCGATGATCTACTCAGTGCAACATGATGGTCATTTTATAGATGAGTCAACTGAGACTTAGAAAGTCATTTGCTAAAATCACTAAACCAATATAAGAGGAAGAGCTAGGGACGAATTCAGATGCTCCTTTTCAAAGCTCCAGATTGTTTTTGCCTCCTCATCTCTGAAGACATAATTTAGAGATGTGGGTATTAATTTTATCTATTTCCAACTGATGGCTGGGCTTTTTTCCTGTTGCTCCATCTCCATAATATTTATGTAACCTGGACCAAAAGGTCTGCCTCTGCTTCAATTCCTATAAAAAGCCCTGCGGAATTCACATTAGCACTTCCATAAAAGTCATAAAGGCTCTGCAAACTACTCAGAGTTTAAATATGGAAGTTGAAACCCTAATCACAATTTAATATAACTAAATATGTACATACTTTATGGTCAATCATCCAGACCATTTACAGGGTCCCTTGGCTTTGAAATTACTAAAACTCAAATGGTGCCGTAGATGAGCCTTGCTTGACATGACATATATTGAAACAGACTGTGCAGCAATCACATAAGGATGAAAACCTCGCTTCAGTCTTAGTGAAGCAAAGCTAAGAGGCAAATTATTCAATTACAGTAAATTTACAGTAGCTTAATATTTGATAAAAGTGGTTCTTCCATCATCAGAGCATCTTATTGAAAACCCTTGAGCGGCAAAATAGCTCCGGAAACTCTTAAGATGTTTTAAACACTTATTAAGAATATTCATCTAGCTTGATCTTCTATGAGCAGTCTAGTTTGAATATCTTCTCTCTTTTTTGGTAATTGCCAGGTACTTTGTGCATGCACCAGTGGCCTCAAAATTAACCTGCTAATTGTGCTCCTGCAAGCAGGGGAGGGCTGGCGGGGGGTGGGAGGGGTGGGCACAGCGACATCCGCTGCAGGAAAGCTGCTTGGGATTGAGAGCCTGGCCTTGTGAGAGGAATACTGTATCTGTCCTCGGGGTTCAGAGGCCTGGACTGATTCCCAAATGCTGGCCCTGCTGAGGTGAGGTGTGAGATGTGCCCGGCAAGGGGACAGAGTGCTCTCTGAGAAGGTGAGTTGCAAGTCATATGACAAATTCAAGGAGAAGCCTGTTGTCCGCCCAAGAACGCTCTAAGGCAGGGCTTCTCAAAATTTGATAGAAATGGATCATGAGGGATCTGGTTAAAACGCAGCTTCTAATTCAGCCTGAGATTTTGCATTTTTCACAAGCTCTGGAGAGATGGTCACCAGAACCACTAGCCTGTGGACGGTTCTGTGAGTCACCAGGAGATGGGAGGCGCTCCAGCCCAATCTGGATCAGGCATACGTATGATGGCAGGATCTCTGGCGTGATATCCAAGTTCTAAGACAACAGATGGTAGTGGACCCTGCCTGGTGGGGTTTGAACATGTGTGTGTGTGTGTGTGTGTGTGTGTGCTCAGTCGTGTTCAACTCTTTGCGAGCCCATGGACTGTGGCCAGATAAGCTCCTCTGTCCATGGAATTTTCCAGGCAAGAATATTGGAGTGGGTTGCCATTCCTTACTCCAGGGGATCTTCCCTACCCAGGAATCGAACCCTCGTCTCTCTTGTGTCTCCTGCATTGACAGGTGGATTCTTTACCACCGCGCCACCTGGGAAGCCTAGACTTTGAACCTGGACTTGAACAATTTCTGGCTATATGGTTTGTAATAAGCTGCTTAGCCCATTTGAGAGATTTCATGGCACTGGATTCAAGGCAGGATATGTAAGGACGGGTTCTACTGTTGGCGTGCTGGATTGCGGAACTCTTGCGGAAGTTCAGCTCTGCTTCTATCTTCCTCCGATGGGTGCTCTTACACACGAATGCCTGAACCAGAGCTGAAGTCACCGCCACAGAAATCAATATTCCCTCTGCCCGAAACCCTTCCTTGTCAGGCACCACCCGCTGGGAATGCTGATTTTTCTAACTTCCGGAACCAGAGCATGGCTTCTTAATCTGGGTTTAGTTAAACTTCCCCTATTGCGCAGGCGCTGTCGTCCAATATAAAAGGGGCGAAGAGAGGGGGTGGAAATGCTAATTAGACCCTGTCACAATTCCAGCTTCTGTTGTGAGAAGTCACAGTATGCAAATCAGATTAAATCTACCCTCAGCTTCTCTGGGCGGTGAGGGCAAGGGCTGGGGGATTGGACTGACAATCCCAGGGCGAGAGGGTAAGGGCTGATCCCCATTTGTTCATCGCTCGGCAGTGTCTCCGATGCATTCAAGCTGAGAGACACCTATGAGAAGTCGAGTCAGATGAGTTGTGGGTATGTGTGTGTGTGTTTAAATACAACATTTTCTGTGTCCCAATGTTGCAGCTGTATTCAAAGTAAAAGTGAGCTAAATGGCTTTAAACACACACACACACACACACACACAGAGTCACCATTCAGCTCAGTATAAATGTCACAGCGTCAAATACTAAATACAGAGAATTATTAACGTAAGTGGCCTCCTATAATAAAGCTCATTATTAATAGGCCTATTAGCTCAGCATTCATTTGAACTGACAGCAACTTCTTTCTATGGCAGCTGTTTGCTCCCTTTTTATATCCAAGACCCCTCCTGACAACTCAATGTATGTTAAGAAGCAGAGAATGAGGTGGAGGATGGCAGGGAGGCAGGGATGGGAGTAGCACTGATTCTTTTAAAAGAGGGAAGTCAGGCTGGGAATTACTATTTATTAAACACACAGTATACAATAATGGTGAATGTTATTGAGTATCTATCCCATGCAAGCGGATTATACATATTATTTTATCTAGTTGGTAGAAAATTCAGGAAGCCAATTAAATTTGAACTTCAGTTAAAAGATATATCTTTTAATAGTAATATGTTCTGAATATCGCCTGGGACATAGTTTCCTTGAAAAAACAAATTTGCTGTGTATCTCAAATGCAGATTTCACTGGGACACTTGTGTCTTTATTTGGTAAATATATAGCAAGTTCTATTATTATTCACATTCTACAATAAGGGCATTGAAACTTAAAGGGTAAAGTCTGAGGTCAGACCTCAAACTGGGTTAGAATCTCAGACTTTGAAATCGATTTATTCTAGAGCTCATTCTAGTGGTGTTCACAAACACCACTGTTCACAGAAGGCTTTCTACCAATGCATCTATGCTGAGGCGTACGGCCCCACCCACAGCTTCCCTTGTTCACTTCCCCAGAGTCTCCTGAAGTTGCTCTTATCATCCCCATCTTGCAGATGAAATTCCAAGCTATTTGGTTGCAGCAGAGTGCCGTTTTGATCATTTATTGAGCAGCTACTCTCTGCTCGGTGTTCTGCTGACTGCAGGGGTATAAAATTCAGACCACACTCAGTCTCCAAACCCGAAGCATGTAGTAAACTGAATAAGGCGTGCACACAAATAAGAAGAAACGCACAGCGGGACTGGTGTTATAACTGCTCCTCCAAACAGTTAAACCAGGATGTCAGTTTCTCTTTAGAACAAAGTTTCACCTGGTGAAGACCTTTTAGGGGACATATATTGCAGCCTGATTATTAAATACAATCTTAAAGGAAACCCTGGATTGCCATATGAGAAAACAATGTCATATTTTCAGCTTAAAAATATTGTAAAAGTCCCGAGGGACTGAATCATAAGTGAAAAATATGAGAAATTTAATAAATGGGAATTTGCAGAAGCCAGTTTAATATCACACAGAAAATGACATGAAAAGATGGTTGCTCCTTCATTCTTCAGCCTCAGCTCAAATTATCTGACACTTGTTTGGAGATCAAATTACCTGACACCTGTTTAATCAATACTTATCAACACCTACTATGTGCCAAGAGCTATAGAGAACAAGCATGCATCTGCTCTCAGGGAGCACACAGTGGTTACACACCTTCTCTGACTCTCACTTTCCTCATCTTTGAAATGGCAATAATGTTATATTTGCATCATAGTCTGTCATGACTATTAAATAAACTAATAAACCTAATCTATGAAGAGTGGCACATACTAGGTGCTCACTAAACATTAGCTTTCACCGTTACTTGCTGAGGACCGAGAAAATTGCAGGGGAGCTTATTTACATTATGTATGGATGTGACCACAATGCGTCCCATTATGTGTATGGATTTGGACCATAAAAAAATAAAGACTGAGTGCCGAAGAACCAATGGCTTTGAATTGTGAACCTGGAACTCTTGAGAGTCCCTTGGACTGCAAGGAGATCAAACCAGTCAATCTTAAAGTATATCAATCCTGAATATTCATTGGAAGGACTGATGCTGAAGCTGAAGCTCCAATACTTCGGCCACCTAATGTGAAGAACTGACTCACTGGGAAAGACCCTGATGCTGGGAAAGACTGAAGGCAAAAGAGAAGAGGGCAACAGAGGATGAGATGGTTGGATGGCATCACCGACTCAATGGACATGAATTTGAGCAAGGTCCAGGAGATGGTAATTGACAGGGAAGCTTGGAGTGCTTCAGTCTATGGGGTCGCAAAGAGTTGGACACAACTGAGCAACTGAACATCAGCATATTTACTTTATAGACTAATAAAGGTATAGGCATGGGGATGAGACACCGCTGAAGTCCACCCCACAGCAAGGCCTTAGAGACATAAATAAGGCTTCAAGGCCAACAAAGCTAGCTTTTCCCCAAAAGGCAGTAAGCAAGGGTATTTCAGCTTAAAATGTGTTAACATTTACTGAGGTAAGTACTATTTCCACACACAAAGAAGCAGGCTTCATACGGCAGGTCTGAGCTATGGACCAGAGGGCACCGTCTTTACTTCTGATTGGTCTCTTGTGACTGGAATGGCAGGTGGTCTGGGGCAGCTGGTGTCCAGTAAGAGCAGAAGAGCAGAGAGGGATGGGTGGAACAGCCTCAAAACTCATGTCCGTTGCTGACTCTGGCTTGCAGGTACAAGGAGATCACCAAAGAGTGATAACAGGAGAATGGGGATGTTTTGGCCAGAGTTAAGTTGTAAAAGATGGCTAGAATAGAAACAATAAAGAATGATATGGAGAGGGACTGACTGAGATTGAGAAAGAGACATGAAAAGAGATGAGAGAGGTGTAGTTTTCTAGTTAAGACCTTTTGTGCAATTTGGTCTTCAATGTTTTGACAAATATTTCTGAATTTTGTTAATAGAATATTTGTGGACTAATGGTTCAAAGGGAGTTAGATTTCCAAAAAATGCATCTGTCTTCTAAAAGTAGTTGAAATTCTGTAGAGCATCTGTTTTTATTTAATTGTTGAATTCTTTACTTTCTACCACTAAGTTGAATATGTAGTTGGTTTCCTTTTTCACCAATATATGAGATACTTTGTGAAGAATATAGCATCCAGGAGTAGCAATAAGTTGAAAATTCTAGGCTCACTAAATTACTGATCATTTATTTTGTTATTTGTCCCCTAGGCCAGCATCTCATCCATTGACCTTTCCATCTTTCTGTCTTTCCAGTCATTCATCTTTCTGTCTGTGCATGTTTCCAGCAATCCATCCACCACCCACTCACCCCTCCATCTATTCACCCATTTGTATACCCACTTATTCATTCACTCACTTACTCCTTCATCCATCTATCCATCCACTTCATTCTGTTTCATTTACTAAATGCATACTGAACATCAGTTATGTGCAAGCGTATTAATGTTATTGTTTAGTCGCTAAGTTATATCTGACTCTTTGTGACCCCATGGACTGCACCAGGCTTCCCTGTCCTTCACTGTCTCCCAGACTTTGCACATTAATAGAATTAACTAAGCACAGTTCATTTCCTGTAGGGATCCCACAGCTGACTATAGGAAATAAATGGGTAGATGGCCATGTTAGAATATTTTAAGAGGATTCACCCACAAAGATAGATTTCCAAAATCCAGAGACAGAACAAGGCAAGGAGTGATAAGCTAGACGACTTTAGCCATTTTAAGGAAGTGACTCAGTTGCCTGGCAAGTTCTAGAACTACACTAGCCAATGAAAATTGACTGAAAATGTGTTTGTTTTACTTGGCTTCCATCCCTACTTTTCAGATTTCAGGTGTTTTCAGAGGGCAAATGTTTTTCACCCCACAAAATGACTGCAAAGAATTATCAATGTAGCATGTTCTTATTAAAAGTAAGTCATTTCCTCTTGAACCTCCCTCCCACCTCCTAGTCCCTACCACCCCTCTAGGTTGTCACAGAGCACCAGGTTTGAGCTCCCTGCTTCATACAGCAGATTCCCGCTGGCTATCTGTCTTGCACCTGGGAATGTGTGCGTTTTAATGAGGAAAGGGGCATATGTGGCCCTATGGCCAATTCATGTGGATGTATGGCAGAAACCAGCAAAATACTGTAACACCATTATCAGCCAATTAAAAATAAGTTGATCAATAAAAATAAGTCATTTCCTCCACTCTTCTTGCTTTACCGTTTTAGAAAATAATGTATTCCCCCAGAGCTCTTCTTACCAACATCTGCCTATTCAGTAGTGATGTGCTGAAGAACCAGTTAACTTGAGACCTTCCTTTAGACTTGAAGAAGTTTGGGGAAGCAAGCTAGAGAACTGAGCTCTTTCTAAGCTGTGCCTTCTTACATGATTTATTGTTCAGACAAGCTCATTCTAGCTAGAAGTAAAGGGACCATCTATCTCATTTAGCTTATTGGTGAAAAGGCAGCTATGACTACCAACTTTGAAACTTTGAGCTGGAGCCAAAATAACTAAAAAATATTGCTGATGAGAATAAAAAAAATGTTATCCATTACCTAAAATTAACTTTCTTTTATTTGGCTATTTTTCTTTTAATAAGTGTAATACATGAACATTCCTAGGCAAATTGAAGAACCCAGGTAGTTTGGCTTCTGAAGGCAGTTATGTCCAGGATCCCTGGATCCTTCAGATGCTAAAGACATCGGAGTCTCTCTCTACTCATCTTCTCCTGTAGACCTGGAGAACATCTCAGACTGGCAAGACAGGGAGAGAAACATTCCTGCCTCAAGGGCGTCTCCATAATATATTCGCACAGTGATTTGTACCTTGTATTGGATTCCAGTGATTAAGGAGCTGCTTTCCTAAATAGGAGGTGGCCATGGTGCACTTGCCTATGACTGTGGATGCTCTGACTTTATTTGGGCGCCTGGAGGATCTGAGGTCCATTCCTCCACCCCAATATACAGGGCGACACATGCAGAGCACTTCAAGTCAAGTGTGAAGATGAAGACAAGAGAACAAGAGGAGGATGAGGAAAGAAGCAAGAAGGGGAGCAACAGAAACTTTAAAACCTTCTTTAAGTGGTCCTCCCTCTGCCATGATACCCAAACTACTCCCAGGCTTCACTGCTCTCACTGTGCCCTGATCCATACCCCTTGATCCCCTTCCGGCCATTTGACCATGAGCCCCTTGAAGATACTGATAGCATTTTTAACTGTATTTGAAAATCTCAGCACCTAGCAGTGCCTGGCACAGAATAGGCAGTCCATAAACATTTGTTGTATGAATGGAAAAATGAATGAGATGATTCTAAGTGATAAGCAAAATTGTCACAAAGATCAAAATTTTATAAGCAGTAAAGGAAAACAAAGTGAAGGTGAGACTATGGGATTCAGTAAAGTTTAAGAGTTATCAGAAATGAATTCAGTAAACCTATGTATTAACTACTCAGAGTGGGCCCCTGGGCTGGCAGTGGTGGCATCTTTTTCCTGGGCTCTTTATTGGAAACGTAAATTCTCAGTGCCCATTCTAGGTCTACAGAATGAGGATCTGTGGAGTCAAGACTCAGAAGTCTTTGTTCTAACAATTCTTCTAACAGGTTTTCAAGCATTCTCAAATTTGAGAAGCATGGGAGTAAATTATATTGCCTTTAATCAGTGAAATATCGAGTTAAGTGAAACATGGAAAATGCCTTTTCTACACATCTCCCAGAACTGGTGCTGTCCAGTTTTACTAAGAAACATTTGGCAGTTTTCACAAAAGAAAGAAGGAAGGGGAGGAAGGGAAAGCTTAGAAGGAGGGGTCTTATTGTGGTAGTAAACTATGCCACTTTTCACATGTTAGAGTTGAAATTGACATGGAAGCTTCTACATTCTGGATTCCACAGACAGGGGCTTCCCTCAATCAGGTAAGCCTGGAGGATTTTGCATTTGGTCACAGTTCTTGTTCAGTGGATCAGTTGTGTCTGACTCTTTGTGACCCAATGGACTGCAGCATGCCAGACTTTCCGGAGTTTGCTCAAATTCATGTCCATTGAGTCGATGATGCCATCCAATCATCTCATCCTCTGTCACCCCTTTCTCTTGCCCTCAATCTTTCCTAGTATCAGGGTCTTTTCCAATGGGCCAACTCTTTGCATCAGGTAGCCAAAAAATCGGAACTTCAGCTTCAGCATAAAGCGAAAGTCTTCAGCATAAAGTCCTTCCAATAAATATTCAGGGTAGATGTTCTTTAGGCTTGACTGGTTTGATCTCCTTGCTGTCCAAGTGACTCTCAAGAATCTTGTCCAGCATCACAGTTTGAAAGCATCAGTTCTTTGGCTTCAACCTTCTTTATGGTCTAATTCTCACATCCATACATAACTGTTGGAAAAATCATAGCTTTGCCTATCCATACCTTTGTCAGCAAAGTGATGTCTGTTTTTCAATATGCTGTCTAGGTTGGTCATAGCTTTTCTCTCAAGGAGCAATCATCATTCAATTTCATGGCTGCAGTCACTGTCCACAGTGATGTGATAGCAGAAATGAATATATTTAAGGTGGGGTTTGCTTTGGTGACCTAGCTGAGACACAGTTAAACTGGCTTCTCACAGTGGTCTGATCTGATCACCTTAATGACACTATGAACAGGGCTGGCACTCTCTGCATACTAGGTGTGTGATATGGGTAATTGAATCTTTATGAGGCTCAGTCTCCTCACCTTTAAAAATGGAATAAGACCCATTTGTTAAAATTATAAGTATTAAATGAGTCAATGATTATGAAATCCTTTAAAATAATGGCCAATATTTAATAGAAATTTAAGGAGGCAATGATCAAGACCATCCCCAAGAAAAAGAAATGTAAAAAGGCAAAACGGTTATCTGATGAGGCCTTACAAATAGCTGAGAAAAGAAGAGAAGTGAAAGACAAAGGAGAAAGGGATAAATATGCCCATTCAAATGCAGAGTTCCAAAGAATAGCAAGGAGAGATAAAAGACACCCTCACCGATCAGTGCAAAGAAATACAGGAAAACAATAGAATGGGAAAGACTAGAGATCTCTTCAAGAAAATTAGAGATACCAAGGGAACATTTCATGCAAAGATTAGCACAATAAAGGACAGAAATGGTATGGACTTAAAGAAGCAGAAGATATTAAGAAGAGGGGGCAAGAATACACAGAACTATACAAAAAAGATCTTCATGACCTAGATAACCACAATGGTATGATCACTTACCTAGAGCCAGACATCCTGGAATGCCAAATCAAGTGGGCCTTAAGAAGTATTACTACGGTCAAAGCTAGTGGAGGCGATGGAGTTACAGCTGAGCTATTTCAAATCCTAAAAGATGATGCTGTGAAAGTGCTGCACTCAATGTGCCAGCAAATCTGGAAAACTCAGCAGTGGCCACAGGACTGGAAAAGGTCAGTTCTTATTTCAATTCCAAAGAAAGGCAATGCCAAAGAATGTTCAAACTACCGCACAATTGCACTCGTCTCATACTCTAGCAAAGTAACGCTCAAAATTCTCCAAGCCAGGCTTCAACAGTATGTGAACTATGAACTTCCAGGTGTTCAAGAGGGATTTAGAAAAGGCAGAGGAACCAGAGATCAAATTGTCAACATCTGTTGGATCATCAAAAAAGCAGGAGAGTTCCAGAAAAACATCTAATCCTGCTTTATTGACTATGGCAAAGACTGATTGTCTGGATCACAATAAACTGTGGAAAATTCTTAAAGTGATGGAAATACCAGAACAGCCGACCTGCCTCCTGAGAAATCTGTATGCAGGTCAGGAAGCAACAGTTAGAACTGGATATGGGACAACAGACTGGTTCCAAATAGGAAAAGGAGTATGTGAAGGCTGTATATTGTCACCCTGCTTATTTAGCTTACATGCAGTATACATCATGTGGAATGCTGAACTGGCATCAAGATTGCCAGGAGAAATATCAAAAACCACAGATATGTAGATTACACCACACTTATGGTAGAAAGCAGAGAAGAGCTAAAGAGCTTCTTGATGAAAGAGGAGAGTGAAAAAGTTGGCTTAAAACTCAACATTCAGAAAACTAAGATCATGGCATCTAGTCCCATCACTTCATGGCAAATAGAAGGGGAAACAGTGGAAAGAGTGTCAGACTTTAGTTTTGGGGGCTCCAAAATCACTGCGGATGGTGACTGTAGCCATGAAATTAAAAGATGCTTGCTCCTTGGAAGAAAAGCTATGACCAACCTAGACAGCATATTAAAAAGCAGAGACATTACTTTACCAACACATCTAGTCAAATCTATGGTTTTTCCAGTGGTCATGTATGGATGTGAGAACCGGACTACAAAGAAAGCTGAGTGCTGAAGAATTGATGCTTTTGAACTGTGGTGTTGGAGAAGACTCTTGAGAGTCCTTTGGACTGCAAGGAGATCCAACCAGTCAATCCTTAAGGAAATCAATCCTGAATATTCATTGGAAGGACTTATGCTGAAGCTGAAACTCCAATACTTTGGCCACCTGATGTGAAGAACTGACTCATTTGAAAAGATCTTGATGTTGGGAAATATTGAAGGCAGGAAGAGAAGGGGACAACAGAAGATGAGATGGTTGGATGGCATCACCAATGTGATGGACATGAGTTTGAATCAGCTCTGGGAGTTGGTGATGGACAGGGAGGCCTGGTTGGCTTCCCTGAGCTATGTGGCTGGATAAGCTTTTTCAGTTGTGTCTGCCTCCTTGTGACCCCATGGACTGTAGCCCACAGGCTTATCTGTTCATGGGATTTTCAGACAAAAATACTGGAGTGGGTTGCCATTTCCTCCTCCAGGGGATCTTCCTGATCCAGGGCCTGAACCTGCATCTTCTGTGTCTCCTTCACTACAGGCTGACTCTTTACCATGCAGTCGCTGGGGAAGCCCAAAGGGAGAGAAGAGGTGGTGAAGCAGGCCCTGCCGCTTCTCTCGGGCCCGGCGGGTAGAAGCTGGTGCATAGCTCTCTACGTGCGTGCCCTTCTATGTGCCCTCTCGTCTCTGCATGCTCAATGCCACTCGCTATGCCAGCCTCTGCTTTGCCGTGAAACCAGATCTCTGAGAGTGGCCGCAGCCACTGGTAGGAGGAGAAGCGGTAGGTAAATATCCCAGCTTCCTCACTCCTCTGTCTGAGTCATTCTGAGGCTTCTTTCACACTGATTTTCAGAGTTCCGCAGTAGCGTTAACTCCAGGTGACCACAGTGGAAGCTGGCTCAATACCACACTCTCTGTTGCCTTCACTTCCACTTATCGATTTATCTAAAGTGAACATACAAGCCTTGTGGACTACAGTCCATGGGGTCACAAAGAGTCAGACGCAAACGAAAAAGCCTATCCAGCCCCATGGCTCAGATGGACCAATTGTGTGATGAGGAATTTACCAGGCCAAAGGTGCAAGAGTTAGTTGCTCAGTCATGTCTGACTCTTTGCAATCTTTGGATCTTCTCTTTGCAATCCCATGGACTGTAGCCTGCTGGGCTCCTCTGTCCATGGAATTCTCCAGGAGAGAATCCTAGAGTGGGTTGCCATTCCCTTCTCCAAGGGATCTTCCCAACCCAGGGTTTGAACCCAGGTCTCCCACATTGCAGGCAGATTCTTTACCATCTGTGGCACCAGGGAAACCCATCTGAAGATATCAGGGATACTTTAATTGCTGTCCTGTTGTCTGCTTCTGGAAGAGTTCACAGAACAAACCCATCCAACAATGAGTGAGACGGGAAATACAGAGAAGTCCATGGGATATTTTAGACCCACTGTCTCTGCAATGCCCAGCCTGTTTAGCAAACTGGTCCTACGGAAAAAGCACTGGAAGAGAAGTCTTTCCTCTGCAATTTTTAGAGCAGTTTCAGAAAGATAGGTGTTAACTGCTCTCTAACTTTTTGATAGAATTCACTTGTGAACATCACTAATTATTAGAGAAATGCAAATCAAAATTTCAGTGAGATGTCTCCTCAGAGGAATCAGAATAGCCATCGTCAAAAAAATCTAAAAATAATAAATGCTGGAGAAGGTGTGGCAAAAAGGGAACCCCCCACACCATCGGTCAGAATGTAAATTGGTGTATCTACTAAGGAGAACAGTATGAAGAAGTGAAGACGCTCAGTCATGTGCGACTCTTTGCGATTCCACGGACTGTAGCTTACCAGGCTCCTCCGTCCATGGAATTTTCCAGGCAATAATTCCAAGCATGTAATTTTCTAGGAGTGGGTTGACATTTCCTTCTCCAGGGGATCTTCTCGACCCGGGGATAGGACCCGGGTCTCCAGCATTGCAGTCAGACGCTTTGCCCTCTGCGCCACCAGGGAAGCCCAACAGTATGGAAGTTCCTTAAAAAACTAAAAACAGAGCTATCATATAATCCATCAACCCCACTCCTGAGCATGTATCTGAAGAAAAACATGGTTTGAAAGGTTACACTCACCGCAGCGTTCATTGCAGCACTGCTTACTATACCCAAGACATGTAAGCAACCTAAATGTCCATCGACAAATGAAAGGATAAAGCAGATATGGCGCTTATATATAACCGAATAATACTCAGCTATAAAAAAAGAATAAAATGATGCCATTTGCAGCAACATAAATGGACCTGGAGATTATTATACTAAATGAAGCAAATCAGAGAAAGACAAATATCATGTGATATCAGTTATAGGAAGATTCTAAAAAAAATGATACAAGTGAACTTATTTACAAAACAGAAATAGAATCACAGATGTTGAGAATAAACATGCATACCCAGGAGGAGGGAGAGGGGAGAGAAGGGATAGATTGGGAGTCTGAGATTGGCATATACACACTGTGATATTTAAAATAGACAACTAAGGAAAGGATCTACTGTATAGCACAGAGAATTCTGCTCAATATTCTGTAATAACCTAAGTGGGAAAAGAAGTTGAAAAGGAATAGATACATATTTGTATATAACTGAATCACTTCGTTGTACATCTGAAATTAACACAACATTGTTAATCAACTATACTCCAATATAAAATAAAAAATAATTAGAACTATAGGAAGAGATGCCTGCCTATTTGTAATCTATTTATGTTTCCAGAGTTGAAAACTCTGTGGTTTCAATGCATTGCTTCTTAGCATTTCATATCTGAATCGACCACATAATGAGGCTTTGAGATCACACCCACCCTCTATACACTAATGCTAAGTTTTGATTAATGAAGCAATACCCATTGCATGGATAGGAAAAATGATTCAGGGCTAGTTGTTTCCACTCAGTTGAACACAGTGTGATACTTGATATAACATTCCAACAATTTCCTATTCAGAGTCCAGTCTCCCCTCTTTTTCCCCCCCCCTTGTCTCTTCATATCACAACTAAGTCCAAAGTTATTCATCCTGGTATTAGGCTCTTAATTCCTGTCTCTGCATAAAAAAATCAGGAAGAGCTACACTGCTCAAGAATTTAAGCTGTTACTTAACCTTGAATCTTCTTGGCTCTTGATTTAAAGCCTTTCAAACCCTTTTTAAGAGAGAAAGACATTTCTCATTCTAAGATTAATATCGTCACTCTCCATTCTCACCTGAAGGAAGTAATATGAGGCTTAGAGAATGTGTATGGATCAGAATCTCCAAGAAAGAGCTCAGCTCCCTTGGTTCAACTATTTATCTCACGTTCATTCAGCACCTACCATGTGATAGATGCTGTGATGCTGACGGTGATTCTCTTATCCATGAGAATTGTGCAGTCCAGGAAAGGTGATACCAAACACACATGTGTAGCTCATGCTAAATACAAAAGTGAGAAGTTACTCTAAAAAGGTACAGTTATGAGACTTCAGAGGGAAAACAGATCCAGGTCACTGGGTGTACAAGTACACACATAATCCACTGGGTATTCATTCATTCATCCCTTTAAAACATTGTTAGTCATCACCACATGTTAGGAAATGTGCTGGGGCTTCCCTTGTGGTTCAGATAGTAAAGAATCTGCTTGCAGTGCAGGAGACCTGGGTTTGATCTCTGGGTAGGGAAGATCCCCTGGAAAAGGGAATGGTAATCCACTCCAGTATTCTTGCCTGGAGAATTCCATGAATAGAGGAGCCTGGTGGGCTACAGTCCATGGGGTCACAAAGAATCGGACACAACTGAGCAAATGTGTGTGTGTGTGTGTGTGTGTAGGAAGTGTGCTAGCACTATGGGTACAATGAATGAATAAAAATGACCCAGCTCCTGCTTCCTGTGAGGTCCATAGTGTAGGTGGATGAAGGTCTGAGCTGTATCTGGACATGTTGAAATGGGTCAGATGGCTGAGATTTGGGGAGATGAACATTTTCCAGGCAGAGGGAGCAATGTGAGAAGAAGCCACAAAGTGGCCACAGGCCAAAGAGTGAAAAGAAGATGGAGCATCCTGTCGAGAAGAAAGCTCTGGGATCATGCAAGAGAAGACATCAAGCTGAATCAAGGCTTCATCAGGTTTGGAGGAACGAGACTGCCTCTCCCGAAGTCCTGGCAATTGTGTGATAGGCACACAGGAGACTCTAAAGTTGTTTCAGAAAACAAAGGCATGGGATGACTAGCTTGACCTCGAGGGAAAAAGAGAGATGGAGACTGGAACTGTGAATGCAGAGAGGCTGCAGTTCCGAAAACAGAAGAGGAAAACCCTGCACCTGAACCAGGGCAGTGGCCCCATATGAGAGAGGAGGGAAGGGCTTAGCGCTATTAGGGTAATAGAAACTATGGGGATCCTGATGCCTAGATGTAGGTACTGAAGCCAGGGGAGACGGGAAGCAGAAGCTAGGTGCTCACAGATCCTGCTTCTCCTTCTCTCTGGACACAAGGGTAATACTCTTCTCCGGCATCCCTGAACGATCACATGTAACCGTGAGCTTTGGCCAGTAAACACAAGTGGGAGTTTTAGACAAGACTTCCACCCCTAACCTGTTTAAAAAAACCTCCCCCAAAATCTCCACTTGCCTGAAGAATGGAGAGACTTCCAGAACTCAGAGAAGCGGGGAGACATAAGAAGACAGCGTCCCTGAATGCCTGCCTAGAGCAACGGTCAGCTGACTGTTTAAACACCATGCCAACAGAATGGATGAGGCTGTATTCCAGTAAAAGTTTATTTATGAAGATAGGTGTCAGGCTGATTGTAGTTTTCCAACCCCTGGCTCAGAGCGAGGTACCCCCTCCCATTGACCTCACTGGACAAGAGACACAAGATGCTAATTTTCATTTGTTAAACTTCTGAGACCTAGAAGTTATTTGTTATATCGGTTAACTTTGGTGTATATGAGAGGAAAGAAAATGAAAGTGAAAGTCGCTCAGTCGTGTGGACTCTTTGTTACCCTCATGGACTATACAGTTCTTGGAATTCTCCAGGCCAGAATACTGGAGTGGATAGCCGTTCCCATCTCCAGGGGATCTTCCCAACCCAGGGAACGAACCCAGGTCTCCTGCATTGCAGGCAGATTCTTTACCAGCTGAGCCACAGGGAAAGAAAAAACGCTGTAAAATTTCCCCATGTTCCTCTGAAAATCTGAAAACCTATGGAATAAAAGATGTGAAATCCCACCACAGGTTTTAAACAATCCCTTGAAAATGAATGTGACTGGAAATTTACAGGGAAAAAGGCCCCCAGAATGCTGGAAACTTCTGGGGAGATGCAATCTGTGAATACCCTAGGGATTCAGTGTTTCATTGCTTAGAAGTGGAGTGAGATGACAGCGAAGGGCCCCTTCTCCTGACACAGCATGATAATTGGGCTTTAGACACATTCGTTTACTGATGGAAGAATCTGCTGTCTGCATTCCAGAATTCAAAAGAAAGAAGGGAGAAAAGAAGCCTTGGATTTATGCCAGGTGGAAGAGACCTGAAGAAGTCTGTCAGCAAGCCCTCAGGTAACAATATCATAATTTAAATTTGTTTTCTAACAATGGGGGAGTAATTAATGATATAGTGTTCCCTTTCTGCCTAGCAGAATGTGGTGTGGGTGTGCACAGCGAGTGGGGTGTGTGTGGTGAGTATGGTCTGAGGTGTGTGGGGAGTATATGTGAGAGTTGTGTGTGTGTGTGTGGTATGTGTGTGGTGTGTGTCTGTGATATATATGTGGTTTGCTGTGTGTGTGTATGGTATGTGTGTGGTTTGGTGTGTGACGTGTGCATGGTGTGTGTGTGTGTGTGTGGTTTTAGAATGCAATGTGTGATGTGCTTGCATGTGTGTGTGTGTGTGTGTGTGGTACCTGCAAGGTTTATATGTGTGTGTGGTCAGTAAGGTATTGTGTGTGTGTGTCTGTGTGTAAGATATGTGTGTGTGTGTGGTATGTGTGTATGCGGTACATGGTTTGCCATGTGTGTGTGGTGTGGTGTGGTGTGTGTGTGTGTGTGTGTATGTGTGTGTCTGCACTCATCCAGACTCAGTGGGAGGAGCCCGTCTCTGGAGGTTTAACCATGGATTTATTTCCTTGAGACCCCGTCAGACCTGGGCCACATTTTTGCCTCTGTAGCAACTTGCAGATTCCTCAAGGTGTTTTAATTGGCTGTTAGCTGTGAGACAAGTTGATAGACCACCACAAGTCATCCAGGGACGGCATTCTTAAAAGGCAGATATGAAGGCCTTCATGATTTATTTGGATTTGAAAGGCGAGAAGACAAAAGTATCATTCTGCCTGGCTACCCCATTGCCTTCCCCGTGCCTAAGTGACAGGGGGATTTCAAGTCTCCCCAAATGCCCAGTGGCGAACATTCCAGGACAAGGTCGCCTAAAATGGCTTCTTTTCTCTCTAGGGCCCCATGAGTTTCTTTCTGAGGCACCTGAAGGTCTGCAGTTCATATATGGGATCCTATCTATTGTGCATCTAAAATGGTTTCAGAATTGGAAATTATTTTCCAAATCATAAAAAATAAGCATGAGAGCTGAGAGCAAGGGACCAATTTTCAGATTACTTGGGCCAAAGTTCAGTCTTACAACTAAACAGCTGTGATCACTGACAAATCATTTTCCTTCCCTCGCCTTTGATTTTCTTCTAAGTCAAATTCATGCTTTCCAAAATGTGTTCTAAAGGACGTGGGTAGTAAGTTATGTGCAAAAGGATTTCAATGATTGATAAACAGGGATTGTGTTCCAGTGCTGTTAAAAAAACACCAGAACTTTAAACGATGAACATTTATTTTTCTTTCAAATGGAATAAATTCCGAGGTAAGCCATCCTGGGCTGGTATAATGAAAGTCCCAGATCTTTTTATCTGTCTCTTCCACCATCCTTAGCAATAATTTCCATCTTCAATGTTTCACTGTGTAGTTCAAAGTGGTTGCCAGAGCTCCAGTCATTACATCTGCATTCTAAGTAACAGAAATCAAAATTGTAAAGCATGGCAGACACAATGGTCTTCTACATAAATCAATGTTATTTAAATAAATTTTCCTGAATTCCCTTACGGCACTCTATTTTTACCTCATGGGCCAGAATATGTGGTCATATGACCACACCCGACTGCAAGAGAAACCGTAAAATGTAGTATTTCTGTGGTGGGGAGAAAAAAACACTGTGAAAAGAGTGTTGCCAATGTGAATAAAATCAGAGTTCTATTACCAAGGAGGTTGGAGAAAATGGATGCCCAATGAAAACGAACCATCTCTGCTATAATGGTCAAGTGAATTATAGCTGAGTAGATTTCTGTACATTTCAAAGGTCTGTACATATCCAAATGTACATTGTGACACATCCTATATGAGCTGTGACCCATAATTATTCAATTATAGATTCTTCTCACTTCAGAACATCACATACAAATTAGTTCTTATGAAATAACTTGGAGGAAAACTGTGTGTGATGGTCTCAAGTGTTCTTGGTTATTGATGAGGTGTTAGATGATCTCAACCAGAGATCTCAACCCCACTCCCTCATCAGATCCCTTGAGGACAACCCTGATTCTCATTAACCTTTTCCTCCTGCTGACTTTCTGGGCTCTACTGATAAGCTCAGGATGACCCTGGAGCCCTCAGTGGGCATCAGAGATGACACCTGACAATCTCTTCTCCTTCTTCTTATTTAGTCACCTATCGGTGGGTTTTTCCTGAGGTGGGATCAATGAGGTGTTAGGCAGCAAAGTCTTGGTTAGATTCACATCAAATCGAGGATGTCACTGGAAGCGATCAGAATGAAGTGTCCCATTTCTGGAAAAGTCTTTTTATGCAGCAATGCTTAGTAACAGCACAATTATCATTTAAAGGTCCAGTTGCGAATTAAAAAATAAATAAATAAAACAAAAGCTAAGAAAATGACTCTGCCATGGGTTCCCTTCATGCATGAAAATGCTCAGTCACCCAGTCATGCTCCCCTCTTTTGTGACACCATGGACTGTAAGCCACCAGCAGCTCTGTCAATGGAATTTTCCAGGCAAGAATACTGGTTCAGTTCAGTAGCTCAGTCGTGGTCAATTCCTTGCAACCTCATGGACGGCAGCATGCCACGCTTCCCTGCCCATCACCAACTCCTGAAGTCTACTCAGATTCATGTCCATCACTTTGGTTATGCCCTCCAACAATCTCATCCTCTGTCGTCCCCTTCTCCCCTTGACTTCAATCTTTCCCAGCAACAGGGTCTTTTCCAATGAGTTGGTTCTTCACATTAGATGGCCTTTAGCTTCAGCATCAGTCCTTCCAATGAATATTCCGGACTGATTTCCTTAAGGATGGACTGGTTGGATCTCCTTGCAGTCCAAGGGACTTTCAAGAGTCTCCTCTAACACCACAGTTCAAAAGCATTAATTCTTTGGCACTCAGCTTTCTTTATAGTCCAACTCTCACATCCATACATGACTACAGGAAAATCACAGATTTGACTAGATGGACCTTTGTTGATAAAGTAATGTCTCTGCTTTTTAATATGCTGTCTAGATTAGTCATAGCTTTTCTTTCAAGAAGCAAGTGTCTTTTAATTTCATGGCTGCAGTCACTATCTGTAGTGATTTTGGAACCCAAACAAATAAAGTCTCTCAATGTTTTCATTGTTTCCCCATCTATTTGCCATGGAGTGATGGGACCAGATGTCATGATCTTAGTTTTCTGAATGTTGAGTTTTAAGCCAGCTTTTTTACTCTCTTTTCATCAAAAATTTCTTTAGTTCTCCTTTACTTTCTGCCATAAGGGTGGTGTCACTTGCATATTTGAGATTATTGATATTTCTTCCAGAAATCTTGATTCCAGTTTGTGCTTCATCCAGCCCAGTATTTCACATGATGTACTCTACATAGAAGTTAAATAAGCAGGGTGACAATATACAGCTTTGACTTACTCCAATCCAATTTGGAACCAGTCTGTTGTTCCATGTCCAGTTCTAACTGTTGCTTCTTGACCTGCATACAGATTTCTCAGGAGGCAGGTCAGGTGTTCTGGTATTCCCATCTCTTTAAGTATTTTCCACCGTTTGTTGTGATTCACAGAGTCAAAGGCTTTGGCATATTCAGTAAAGCAGAATTAGACATTTTTCTGGAACTCTCTTGCTTTTTCAGTGATCCAGTGGATGTTGGCAATTTGATCTCTGTGTTCCTCCACCTTTTCTAAATCCAGCTTGAACATCTGGAAGTTCATGGTTCACATACTGTTGAAGCCTGGTTTGGAAAATACTGGAGTGGGTTGCTATTTCCTACTCCAGGGGATCTTCCTAACCCAGAGATCAAACCCACATCTCTTGCATCTCCTGCATTGCCTGGTGGATTCTTTACCACTATCACCATCCCATCATGGGGAAGCCCCATCATGCAAGCCTCTGTATTTGTTCCATTAACAACACCATGATACCTGATGATGGCAACATATAATTCCAAGTAAAATTTTCAAGGGCATCACTGGCCGCTTAGTACAGAAAAAAAAAAAATCCCCTAATATGTGTGAAGCTCCTTGTCTTTTCATTCAGAACTGAAGTATAAGAGAAATAGAGTGAAATATAGTGAAGTAGAAGAGAGAAATGTTAAACAGAATTCAAGTGTTCCGGAGGTTTTCATAGACTAGCGGATGGGTTGTGGAAAAAGATAGCTGCTGGGGTAAAAGCTGAGTTCTAGAATAAAACATGCTATGGCTGAGCTTTGGCTACTCCATTTTTTAGACTTTGGGAGTATTATTTAACTCCACTGTGCTTCAATTTCCTAATTTGTAAAACAGAAAATAGATGATTTCCATTCTCAAAGATAGAAAGAAAGAAAGTGAAGTCGCTCAGTCGTGTCCGACTCTTTGTGACCCCATAGACTGTAGCCTACCAGGCTCCTCCGTCCATGGAATTTGCCAGGCAAGAGTACTGGAGTGGGGTGCCAGTGCCTTCAGTGCTGGAGTGGGTTGCCATTTCCTTCTCCAGGAGATCTTCCCGACCCAGGGATTAAACCTGGGTGGCCCGCATTGCAGGCAGACGTATTATCATCTGAGCCACCAGGGAAGCTCTCATTCTCAAAGTAGTCTGGCTATTAAATAACTTATCTGGTATTTTATCAGGGTTTCCCTGGTGGCTCAGTGGTGAAGAAACTGCTTGAGAATTCAGGAGACTGGTGTTCAATCCCTGGGTTGGGAAGATCCCCTGGAGTAGGAAATGACAACCCACTCCAGCATTCTTGCCTGGGAAATCCTATGGAGAGAGGAGCCTGGAGGGCTACCGCCCACGGGGTCACAAAGAGTCAGACATGACTGAGCGACTAAACAGCAACAAAGTATTTCACTTGATATGTGTGCATTCAACCATGGCTTTACTGCTGTTATTGCTGTTATTAATATGAATACATTTGCTCTTCTTCATATTTCCATGGCAATAGCAATGGGGATACACAAAGGATAAAAGGATAGTTCTATCTTGGGGAAAGGGGTGGGATGAAGAATAGCTTTAATATGATAGCAACTTTGGACTGAGTTAGGGAAGATAGAAAGAATACTCTAGGAGATGAAGATATCTCAGTGGTCATCTAGACCAGCCTGCCAATCAAAACATCTGACTTTACTTGTGGTCCATGTTGGTTTTCAGATGTGCTTCATGTAGCCAGCCCCAAGCAGCAGACCCATTACTTTAGCCAGAATTCACTACATATTTGAATTTGAATGATGATCTCCTGCCTTATAACTCTGTGGTCTGTATAGGAGTTATCCCTGGCATATTTATGTGTTTACATATTGGACCCACTTCTAGGGGAAGATGTTACTAGAAAGAAAGACAGTGGCCAAACCTTATAGAAGCAATGAGGTCTGGACTGTAAGACTCAAAATGAAGACAGAATTCAGGGAGGTGGAGAACAGACTAGAATGTGGATATGATGATAAGATCAGAGAAAGACCTTTGGAGTTAGGGTATGCTAGCTACTGGTCCGTTCAGAGCTGATCACGACTATTTTTAACCACAGGATTACCTAGGGAAAATGACCGCACCCCCACCTCCAGCAGCCTCCAATTTCCTCATTTTTAAAGTGGTGTGGGTAAATGGCGTCAAGATGATTACATCCAGATTCTGATTCCAATTACATAGTTTTTATAGGCAGAGTTGAAGGACCTTGTCAGAGGGTATTTCTTCATCCATAGATCCACACATGCTGTCCAGAAGTGTGTGTGTGTGTGTGTGTGTGTGAATTTCTTGTAAGCCCTACTATTCAGAGAATAATTCCCAACCCTACAGTTTCTTTTAATAAGAAGTTACATCATATTTCTTGCTATCACCACCCACAGCCTTGAAACAAATGGGTCGTTTGTTAAAATGAAGTCTTTGGATGCCAAGGTCACTCAGAATAAGAAGGTACAGTCACATTAGATTGGAACCTCTTAGCTCTTCGCTCCCTTTCTTTGCTCAGAGAGAAGAGCAGGGCAAAGTGTGCATTCAGCTTCTAAAGGAGATGCTCCGTATCCCTCAGCTTCATCCCTATGTTCACTGAAGTGTATTTAGCAATATTCATACAATGTAGAAATGCAAAGTTAGAGCAGAGCTTTTGTAATGAACATACTTGGTTTTTCACTTTTAAGGCTTTTTGAGAATATTAAACTGTCTTCCCCTAAGTCTTATGCCTTCTTTCTTCCCATTTATAAAAATAAGAGTGATATTAATCAGCAGCACTTTTCTGTGAGGCTTGGAAACCATCGAAAGAGGAGGCGTCCAAAATGTCCAAAAGCGATCAAGTCTCCGCTTACCAGCGGCACATGGGACATAATGTTGCACACGGAAAAGCATTCTTCTTGAGACGGCCTATTCAATGGTCTTGAAAGCAAATGTCATCTGTGTTGTGTCTTCATGTGTGGAAGCCACCACTGTGGCTGGGAAGGGTTTCTTGGCATTGGTTAGAATGCTAGCACCACACTCAGTAGCCATGCGACGTGCCAGTCTGGAGGATTATCATTTTTTTTTTTTAATAGGATTCCTTTGCGAATTAAAACGAAACAGCAGTTGTCTGTCATAAAAGATCAAAAAAACTGTCCACGTCTTCCTTCTCTCCTATTTGCAAAATGGTTGCATTTATTCAAGTCTTTCTCCAAAATGTATTTAGTTTATTTGTTTGGGGCCCGGAAAACCTAATACCAGTAGTGAACTGAATTTTTTAATTAACAAATCTATATCAAACATCTATGAGGTTTATAAAACTGTGTTGTGTACCATGGGAAATACAGAGCTTATAGTCCCTATTTTAAAGGAGCTGAGTTGGAATGAAAATGCAGAAACACTTTCATAATTGAATGGCTACAAAATTCTGAAATGGGATATTAAGAAACTGCTCTGTCTTTGTTTGGGTTTCAGGGATGGATAGGCAAATAACTGGCGTGTCTATGATCTCAGGGTGCGCGCACCCACACTCACCTATAGTCTGGGACAAACAGTGGTCATCAGTGAATGTGACTTAGATGCTGGATGAATCAGTGAATGGTGCTCTGTGTTTAAGAACTATGACCAGCTCAGACTCTGCAGATCAGCTGTATGAGCTAGACAACGAGAGTAGCTGTCTCTGCTACAGTACGTCTGAGACCTCATCTGGAATACTTGAGTAAGGATTGACTCAGTGGCTAGAAGTTTCTGAAGGCTCATTCATTTATGTGTCTTGCACTTGGTACTGGCTATCAGCTGTGAATGATGGGAACACCTACATGCTGCCTCTTCATGTGGCCTGGGCTTGCTTACAAAGTGGAGACTCTCAGGGTGACATCTCAAGAAAGAGATACAGGTGAGGATGGCATCTCTTTTGTTGTTAAGTTGCTCAGTCATGTCCAACTCTTTGCTCCCCCGTGGACAGCACCACACCAGGCTTCCCTGTCCTTCACCATCTCCCAGAGCCTGCTCAAACTGATGTCCATTGAGTCAGTGATGCTATCTAACCATCTCATCCTCTGCCGCCCTCTTCTCCTCCTGCCCTCAATCTTTCCCAGCATCAGGGATTCTCCAGTGAGTCAACTCTTCGCGTCAGGTGGCCAAAGTATTGGAGTTTCAGCTCCAGCATCAGTCCTTCCCATGAATATTCAGGGTTGATTTCCTTTCGGGTTGGCTGGTTTGATCTCCTTTCTGTACCTTCTTTGCTCACTATCATCAGAGGTCATTCAGCATCACTTCCACTCTCTTTTAGTTGAGGCAGAGGTTACAGATGCCACCCAGATTCAAGGGGAGAGGGTAAAAACTCCACCTGTTGTTGAGGAGGGATGAAGTTTTGGAGGAGCACATGGGGCTAGAAATATTATAGCCATTTGTAGAAAATCCTTCACAAATATAACAGATCTAAAGAGATGCGTGAGCAAATGAATACATGAATGCTCCTGAGTTTAGATTCACTCAAGTCAGCAGAGGTGAGGAGACTGAAGCAGAGATTCTAGGAGAGTGGGGCAGGCAGGCCTGTGGTCTAGTCTTTGATAGGGATGGTGAAGACAGTAGAATTTGATAAGTCAGGGGTGAAAGATCTCTAGGAAACTTATGATCTAAAGGAATGAGTCAGGGCAGCTCAAGTCCAAACAATGTAAGTTGGTTTGATAGGAAAACTGGAATCAAGTGAAAACCCAACCAAACAAACAAACCAACATATATATATACATATGGGAAGAAGAAATGTCCTTTGTTGATGTTGTGACTTTGGAAGCTCCATGCCAAGGTCACGTTGCCATCAACATGACTTGGAGTGGGTGGAGGAACACGTGGGCCGTATTTCAGGTTAACCTTCAGTGAATCAGCCAGATGCACTTGAGAGAAGATGGGAGAAAAGGAACAGGCCTAGAAGGTTGGTTCTTATGACTCTGGGGGATGCAAGAGCATCTATGAAAAAGACAATTACTCAACTGTTTTCATTTAAAACGACACTTAGATCGTTTCTTTCCTGAAAGAAATGGAAAAGGAAAAGAATGAGCTATCCATTTTCTTTAACATCAGAGGCCAACACAGAGATGGAGCGTGCTCTCTGAGGAGAGCAATGTAAGGTCACTGCATTTATGAAGTTCTGTCCCTGGAGCTTGGAAAGCAGGCTGACACGCGAGGAACTTTTATTTTTCCCTCCGATGCTAATTGAATGAGCAGATAGAGGGGTACCAAAGCGACTACATTAAAATGAAACATGTCCCCTGAGTACCTGCTTCTATCCATCCTCTCGCCCACTGACCTCCACCCCAGCAGGATAAGTTTTTCTGGCCAACAAAGCCCATTTTCAGTTATTATTTCTTTTTGTCTCTTTTCATGTCTCCTCATGGAAACATTCCAGTAGCTGCTGGCTAGAAAATTAGCCATCTGAACTCTGTTTCTCCCTCTCTCCCGTTCTCTTTCTTCCCATGCCTCTCTCTTCTCATCAGATTAGTGAGAAAATTCAGCACTGAATCTCTTTCAAGCTCTTGGCTCTGCACAGCCTGGTTAACACATGGAAGGGGCTAAGATTAAACCTTAATTTAACTCTGTCTCTCACCCAAACGTCACCAGACTCCTGGCCCAGTTTAACTTTCAATCATTTTCTACAAAGTCTGGAGGAGTGCGGCTCCTCACCGCCCGTGTCTCCAATGTGACCATCTTCGCCTGGTCAAATGCCTTGTGGTGAAATCCAAGATGGCATTAGGGAGGAGAAGGAGAGTGAGAAGATATGAATATTTATTGAGTTCCTGGCATATGTCAGGCACTTTAAATGCATTATCTCTTTTCATAGAACAGCCCTGAGGGATAAGTATGTGTCTCTCTAATGTTTTTTTCAGAGAGAGAAACTGAGGCTTAGGAGGGTAATTTTCATGTCTAAGTTCACATGGATAGTCACAATTTCCTTGCACTGATTTTCAGTGTATCAGTCATCATCGAGGCTGGATTAGCCATCAGCATGCCTCGTGACCAGCACAAACCCAGCAATCAGAAGTCCTCAAGGTGACTCACCCAATAGCCATGGCCATCTTTCATTTTCAGACAGGGAGCTGAAGCTCAGTTCAGTTCAGTTGCTCAGTCGTGTCCGACTCTTTGCAACCCCATGAATCGCAGCACGCCAGGCCTCCCTGTCCATCACCAGCTCCCGGAGTTCACTCAGACTCATGTCCATCGAGTCAGTGATGCCATCCAGCCACCTCATCTTCTGTCGTCCCCTTCTCCTGCTGCCCCTAATCCCTCCCAGCATCAGAGTTTTTTCCAATGAGTCAACTCTTCACATGAAGTGGCCAAAGTACTGGAGTTTCAGCTTTAGCATCATTCCTTCCAAAGAAATCCCAGGGCTGATCTCCTTCAGAATGGACTGGATGGATCTCCTTGCAGTCCAAGGGACAGGTTCAATAAGGTTATTGGATTTGTCAAGACTGAAACTCAGTTCTGCTGAAGGTCAGCGCTCATGCTAGTTTAAACCAAAGTTTTCATTTTGAAAGTCAGTCCACCTATAAAGCATGCTCTCTCTGTTTAATTCTACATCTCTTGGAGTACCTGATACTGACCATTCAAAATCAAAACAAAGAACACGTGAGGGCTACAGTGTTTTCAAGGGCTTCCCAGGTGGCTCAGTGGTAAAGAATCCACCTGCAATGCAGGAGGTGTCGGTTCAATCCCTGTGTAGGGAAGATCCCCTGGAGAAGGAAATGGCAACCCACTCTACTATCTTTCTTAGGAAATCCTGGTGGGCTACAGTTCAGGGGGTCGCACAAGGGTCCAACATGACTTAGCAACTAAACAATAATGTTTTCAAAAGGCATCCTGATAGAATGGAAAGAGTCAGTGGTGGGGTTTTATCTGTTTCTGTTTTTGATAATCTGAGACTAGGAATGTTAACTCTAAGAGGATCAGGCAAGCAGAGATGTGACAGGAGCCCAGACCAGCCCTGCCTCTTGAGTAGGAGATCCAATCCTTGAGAGGAAGAACAGGATACCCAAAGAGGTACAGAGACGCATGGTAGGCCAACCAAGAAGCTGCCATCAGCAAAGATGTATGTCAGAAAATCAAAGGGGTGAAACCCAGGGATGGAGCAAATGACATTTGGAAACCCAGGAGAGAGATAAGAATTCAAATTAGACAAGTCCATTGGCAACTCAAGTTATATGCATGAAGATCTGTTCATCACATTGTTCACTTATGTTGGCCAAATTTACATAAATATACCACCATATAAGAATCACTGAATACATAAGTATAGCCCTCCCCCAAAGAACTATTATGCAGCTGTTATCAATTGTTAAAAAATTTTAAGACAAGGAAAAAATACTTTTAAGCCCCTTTACCCTCTTCCTCAACAAATAATAGGATACAAAGCTGTTGTCTATCTAAATAAACTCACCTGCACACACACACACAAAATTATTTAAAATGAACCTGGAGGAAATCATGACGAAATATGCGTAATGTAGGACTCTAGACAGAAAATTTGAAGGTAAATCTTTTCATTTGTCTGCAATAAATATCTATGTTTTTAAAATTAAGATATATTACCAGAGGAGAGGTGAGGGCCTGGAGCTTGGAGAAGGCAGACTTTCTGTTGGAATCCGAATGTCTCAGTCATGTGCTGTTGGTGGATTGGGGACAGAGAAGCTTTCTAGGCATGGAAGAGAGCCCAGAGGCAGGAAGAAGACACACTAGCATGTAGGTGTCCTGCTTACTCTGCCCAGACCTATGGCAGACGTTATCTTGCCGAATCTTCCCACAGCCTTCCTAAGTATGTATGATTATCTCCATTTTATAGAGGTGAATTTGAAAGTTAATAAAGGTTAAATAATGTGCTTGCAGCACTATTTACAGTAGCAAGGACATGGAAGCAACCTAAATGTCCATCAACAGATGGATAGAGAAGCCATACATATATACGATGGAATATTAATCAGCCATAGAAAAGGAATGGCATTTGGTCTTTTGCCAAGAGGTAGATGGACCTTGAGACTGACTTGCAGAATGAAATAAGTCAGAAAGAGAAAAACGGATAATGCATGTTAAACATATATATGTGGAATCTACAAAATGGTATAAATGATCTTATTTGGAAAACAGAAATAGAGATACAGATGTAGAGAGAAATGTGTAGACACCAAGGAAGGAAAAGGGGATTGGTATGAACTGGGACATTGGGATAGACATATTTATACTATTGATATTGTGTATAAAATAGATAGCTAATAAGAATATACCCTATAACTCAGAGATCCCTACTCAGTGCTTTGTGGTGACCTAAATGGTAAGGAAATCCAAAAAAGAAGGGATAAATGTATATGCATAACTGATTCACTTTGCTGTGCGGTAGAAACTAATACAACATGGTAAGGCAAATATGCTAAGTGCATGCTAAATCACTTCACTTGGGTCTGACTCTGCCACCCAACGGTCTACAGCCCAGCAGGCTCCTCTGTCCATAGGGATCCTCCAGGCAAGAATACTGAAGTGAGTTCCCATGCCCTTCTCCGGGGGATCTTCCTGACCCAGAAATCAAACCCATGTCTCTTAGGTTTCCTGTATTGACAAGCAGGTTCTTTACCACTAGTGCCACCTGGGAAGCAACTATATTCCAACAAAATTTAATAAAAAAATAAAATAAAAATTACAGTAAAAACAAAGATTAAATGATGTGTTCAGTGTCAGTCAGCTCACATAGTAACCATAGGTAAAATACTATTGAACACTTGCGTGCCACAGTGAGCACCGAGAATCATTCATACATGGAACAGGTTAATTCTTGTTACAGACCTATGCAGAAGGTACCATAAATCCCTCCACCCTACAGATGGGAACATGAAGCACACTTGAACCCTAGTCTACCAGAAGTGCAAATGGAGTTGGTGTTGGGTCAGATGACTCCAGAGTGTGCCTAAAACTACTTCAGGTCACAACCAACAAGGTTTACAGTGATCAACATGAGCATAAAATGCAGAGTTTTCTGTCTCAATAGAGTGAACTCTTTCCAATAAATTTGGCATCCATGACTAAATCAATGCAAAAACTGAAATAGCCAGGCAATCATTGAACAAGACTGTTGTTATTTCATTCCAGGTTCATCACTAATGTATTGTGCCACCCTTCTAGTCTGGTCTAGGATTCTATTTTATTTCCAGCACAAAGAAGAAGGGGTGTGTTTTCAAAAATCTTTGAAGTTCAATTCCAAGTCTAATCTCATTAGGAAACACATCTCTGCACTAAAGTCTGTGTCGGCTCTCCGTTAGCTTCATGTCTCAGTATTCTATTTACAATACATGCCCTTTCTAAAACACTTTAAGTATTTTTACTTTGAAATAATCAAAAGATATTGCAAAAATAGTGCACAGAGTTCTTATGTACCTGACACTCAGATTCCCCCAGTGATTACCAACAAATTGACATTGGTGCTATTAACTAAATCAGAGTTTGTTCAGGTTTCAACCACCTACATGCATTCATCTGTTGAGCATCCTTTAGACATCAGGATGTGGGGCCCAACAAGCTGCTCATCCTTCTTCTCATCAATAACTCCTTTCTCACATTTTATCCTCATATAACCTTGATCTCCTTACGTTGCTGTTGTTCAGTCACTAAGTCATGTCTGACTCTTTGTGACCCCATGGACTGCAGCACACCAGGCTTTCCTGTTCTTCACTATCTCCCAGAGTTTGCTCAAACTCAAGTCTGTTGAGTTGGTGATGTCACTCAACCAGCTCATTCTCTGTCACCTCCTTCTCCATCTGCTCTCAGGAGGAGTGCATCAGGGTCTTTTGCAATGAGTTGTCTCTTTGCATTAGGTGGCCCTAGTATTGGAGCTTTGATGTCAGCATCAGGGCTTCCAATGAATATTCAGGGTTGATTTCCTTTAGGATTGACTGTTTTTATCTCCTTGTTGTCCAAGGGAATCTAAAGAGTCTTCTCCAGCACCACAATTTGAAAGCATCAATTTTTGTGTGTGCAGTCTTCATCACGGTCCAACTCTCACATCTGCATATGACTACTGGATCTTCTTCCTTATAGAAAATGAAGAGGAACTAAAAAGCCTCTTGATGAAAGTGAAAGAGGAGAGTGAAAAAGTTGGCTTAAAGCTCAACATTCAGAAAACGAAGATCATGGCATCTGGTCCCATCACTTCATGGGAAATAGATGGAGAAACAGTGGAAACTGTCAGACTTTATTTTGGGGGGCTCCAAAATCACTGCAGATGGTGATTGCAGCCATGAAATTAAAAGACATTTACTCTTTGGAAGGAAAGTTATGACCAACATAGATAGCATATTCAAAAGCAGAGATATTACTTTGCCTACTGAGGTCCGTCTAGTCAAGGCTATGGTTTTTCCTGTGGTCATGTGTGGATGTGAGAGTTGGACTGTGAAGAAGGCTGAGTGCCGAAGAATTGATTCTTTTGAACTGTGGTGTTGGAGAAGACTCTTGAGAGTCCCTTGGACTGCAAATCCAACCAGTCCATTCTAAAGGAGACCAGTCCTGGGATTTCTTTGGAAGGAATGATGCTAAAGGTGAAGCTCCCGTACTTTGGCCACCTCATGTGAAGAGTTGACTCATTGGAAAAGACTCTGATGCTGGGAGGGATTGGGGGCAGGAGGAAAAGGGGACGGCAGAGGGTGAGATGGCTGGATGGCATCATGGACTCAACTGACATGGGTTTGGGTGAACTCTGGGAGTTGGTGATGGACAGGGAGGCCTGGTGTACTGCAATTCATGGGGTCACAAAGAGTCGGACACAACTGAGTGACTGAACTGAACTGAACTGGATCTTCTTATGGGTCCCAAGTTCACATCACATTCTTTGTATGAACCTTCCTTGGACCCCAAACAGACTCTCTCAACATTACAGCCCACGAGTGTCTTAGATTAAAAGCTACCTCCTCCGTTGTGCATCCTCTTTATGTCCTGTCTGCCTTTTCTCATAATCTCTTTGTGAATGCATGCTCCAAGGCTGGCTCCTTTTGGGAATCTGTCCTCTTGAGCAGGGGTCTGTCTTTACTTCCTGGCAAATTCTGTGTCTAACACCATGCCTGAGTCTGACTAGACTTATATGCTTTTGGGGGGAATGGACCAATGTAACCTGGGATCTTACCATATATGCTCTATGCATCTTGAAGTGTCTCTTTACAGAGCACCTTTTGCACCTTGCAAAGCTTCCCAGAGAAGAAGGATCATTACTTTGGAAATGAATAGTATATATAGGATGCAGTGCAAAAAAGGAAGGAAATGCGTATCAAACTTATCACCACATTTAAGGCTCAATAGTACCGTTTTACACTTAAGAGAAAGGCAAAACCACCGTGCATATAATTGAATCTTAATGGTGAAAATAATATTCATTCTCACTATGCTTTAGAGATCCTATTTTAAAACTATTTCTAATATAAACACATATTTTCCAGCCCTCATTTTTCCCCTTTTTGCTCCTGCTCTCAGGCACAAATTACTGTTAAGTTAGGCTGAATAATGAATGAAAACAGTCAGTGTCATTAATGACAAAGTGTAATATTGAGCTGATGAGACTTCTTGTTTGCAAAGCTTTCTCTCTCTCTTTTTTTCCTAAACATTCCTCTGCAAGGATCACTTGCAAAATATATTCAACTGAGTATCTAATTGAATGATCATGAACCCATGGAAATGCAGGCTACCAGGTCTGATATACTAAGGAAAAATAAATAACCCTTTGGATAATTAGTTACTGGTGTACAGCAGTCTCATATTTAGAAGAACTTGCATTTTTAGAGCATATGCAAGTCTCAAAAAAATAAGCTCTCAGCTTATGAGTGTCCATCACTGCAGTGGGGAAGGGTTTACTTGGGCAGAGATTAATTTTGTGCTATTATAGTTGCTGAGGTGCAGCGTGCCCTGACATCAATTTCCTGTCAGACACATGTTTTTTGAGATGTGAGGTTCATATATATATGAACATCATCCTGGAGAGGAACCATCCGTTTTCCCAGATTGAAATGATCTTGAATCCGTAGGTAGGGTGAAGTGTAGCCTGAGTGTGAAAAACCAATTGAAGGCTGGAATGCTCCAGAAGCTCTAGGCTTGAGTCTCATCTGTAATAATTTTTAGCTTTATTTTAATACCTGACAAGGTAAGTATGCTTACTTCCCCCCTTACTTATTACTTTTATAGGTAATAAGATTAAGACTCACAATGGCTGTACATCCTCTAAAGTAGTCCCTGGAATAGTGTACTCAAAAGATATGAGGAGAGGGAATAAATCAATATTCCTTCTGATGATGGATTGACCTCTGTCGTGGGTTTGTAAGACTAAAGACCATGTGAAGAACTTTTAAGTATCTGACATAACAATGAAAATCAACATTCTAATTAACTAGCTAATGTGTATTGAATCCCTTCTATATCATGCACTGTGTTAAGCTCTTTTGATGTACCAAGTCCATTAAAGACATCACAACTTCTCAGTGAAGAAGATACAGTGCATCTTCCCAATTGGGGGAAAGAGAAAATGGAGGCTCAGAGACATGAAGAATCTCTCCCAGGTTCAGAGTAGCATCTAGAAACTGCTAGATCTGGGCCTTGTGCTCAGGCCTGTGTGACTCATCTATTATTTTGGAGCACACACATCCGTGTCCCTTTTATGAGTCATGACATAATCAAGTATTTTCAAGAAAGTTCTCTGACCCAATAAATGTGTGTTTACTCCCATTATGTAATAGGGAGATGACACCACCCTTAAGGCAGAAAGTGAAGAACTAAAGAGTCTCTTGATGAAAGTGAAAGAGGAGAGTGAAAAAGCTGGCTTAAAACTCAACATTCAAAAAACTAAGATCATGGCATCCTGTCCAATCACTTCATGGCAAATAGATGGGAGAAACAATGGAAACAGCGACAGACTTTATTTTATTGAGCTCCAAAATCACTGCAGATGGTGACTGCAGCCATGAAATTAAGGCACTTGCACCTTGGAAGAAAAGTTATGACCAACCTAGACAGCATATTAAAAAGCAAAGACGTTACTTTGCCTACAAAGGCCCGTCTAGTCAAAACTATGGTTTTTCTAGTAGTCATGTATGGATGTAAGAGTTGGACCATAAAAAAAGTTGAGTGCCAAAGAATAGATGCTTTTGAACTGTGGTGTTGGAGAAGATTCTTGAGAGTCCCTTGGACTGCAAGGAGATCTAACCACTCAATGCTAAAGGAAATCAGTCCTGAATATTCACTGGAAGGACTGATGCTGAAGTTGAAGCTCCAATACTTTGGCCACCTGGTGTGAAGAACTGACTCACTGGAAAAAGACCCTGATGCTGGGAAAGATTGAAAGCAGTAGGGGAAGGAGAAACAGAGGATGAGGTGTTTGGATGGCATCACCGACTGCATGAATGCAAGTTTGAGCAAGTTCCGGGAGCTGGTGATGGACAGGGAAGCCTGGTGTGCTGCAGGCCACATGGTCACAAAGAGTTGTGTCGCAAAGACACAACTGAGTGAATGAACTAACTGACTGATGTAATAGGGTTTTGTGGTTGTTGTTGAAATAATAAACACATGCAAGTCAGCATCTTTCTCCTTTGGGCCTTAGCTACTACAAAGCTATGGGCTAGATTCATTGCTCAATCACAATAATTTTATTAGCCCTCAAAATAAATGTGTTCTCCCATCCTTCTGAATGGATGTTAAATTTCGGGTTCTGTTTTCACCATCTTGAAGTATCTTTTATTGTAAATCCTTGTGGATTTTTTGAGGATATATAGGCAATTAGGATGAACTTTCACATTAATTAATCTTATCTTGCTGTGAGGAAAGATCACTTTGCAGATCAAGAGAGAAAGGGAGATAAAAGACTTGACCAACATAAATGAGCTGATGAATTCTGGAACCAACTATCCTTATTCTGTGTCTAGAGATTATTCCCTCCTTTAATGTTGCCTTTTGGATACAGGGAATATATATTGCTTAAAAATTTCAACTTTCATAAAGGTGATCCCAACTAAAAGCAGACACACTGAGTGTGCTGTATGCCTTGTTCAGCACTTGAAGATTTATTTAGACTATTTTAATGTTTTTTGCTTTGACATCAGTGAATTTGCCTTAGCTTTCTATTGATGTATGTGATAGTCTTTGTATCAACTTGGCTAAGCTGTGGTCCCAGTTCTTTAATCAAATACTCATCTATGTGTTGCAGTGAAGGTGTTTTAATAAAAGTGAAAGTGTTAGTTGCTTAGTCATGTTGGACTGTTTGTGACCCCATGGATCGTGGCACACCAGGCTCCTCTGTCCATGGGATTCTCCAAAGAATACTGGAGTGGGTTGCCATTCTCTTCTCCAGGGTATCCTCCTGACCCAGGGATCAAACTGAGGTCTCCCACATTGCAGGCATAGTTTTTACTGTCTGAGCCACCAGGGAAGCCTCCAAGGTTCCAGATCACAGCAGTTCTCCTAGTTTAGAAATTCTGCAGCCTCACTGAGACCTCTAGTTCATCAGTCCTACCACTTTTTCAAGCTATGTTACACATTTCTGATTATTCTCCTTCCTCAAACATGGCAGAACTGCTTCATGACCATTTTTTGAAATAGATGGAATCTTGTGATTTGCTTTTACAAGCGAATCTGTGAAGTGATGTATGCATTTTAATTTCCTGACCCTCTCTTCTTCCCATTGCAGCAATTGTGGAAGCCGAGGTGGAGATGGAGTCTTCATCAGTCCAGGTCCCTGAGTGACCGTGATGAACAACAGCTGTAGCCATCCTGCTTGAGAAGCGAATGTTTGTTGTGATAGGCCACTGAGATTTGAGGCATGTTTCTTAGGGGTACAGACTCTCACCATATACAATTTCCCTGACTATGACTATAACCATCCCTTGAAAACAGTCTCCATGCCCTTGCCCATTCCCTGCTAATAAGACAACCTTAGTAACCCCAGTTCCCCCTAAAACCTGGTGGAGTAGTCAGTATTCTCAATAGAAACAAACCGAATAGGATGTACATAGAGAGAGAATCAGTTTAAGGAACTAACTCATGTGATGTTGGAAGCTGTCAAGTTAAAAGTTATTCAGGGTAGACCAGAAGGCTGGAGATCCAGGGAAGCATGACATTTTGAGTCCAAAGATAGTCTGTTGGCAAAATTCCCTCTTCTTCCAGGGAGGTCACTCTTTTTCTCTAAAGGTCTTCAACTGATTGCATGAGGTCCACCCACATTATGGAGGGAAATCTGCTTTACTCAAAGTCTCCTGGTTTAAATGTTAATCTTATCTAAAAATATCTTCACAGAAACATCTAGAATAGGGTTTGTGCCAATATCTGGGTTCTGTGTCACAGCCAAGTTGACACATAAAATTGTTCATCATACCTAGTTACATGGATTGTCTTCTTTCTCTGCATCTGCTGCCAAAGAGCTGACTGGGCTGGAGAATGGGACTGAATGGATGCATTTCAATAGATGACCACACATTCTGAAGTAGGCATTTGACCCAACTAGACAATCATGTTTTCCAGGTGAATTTATTTTCTAGCTCTGGGGATGACGGCTTCACACCTTATCTATCCTCAAATATCACTCCCACCTCCACCAAATTCTGCTCATATTTTATCTCAAAGAAGATGAATGCAATCAGACGTAAATTCGCCATCTTTATTTCTCCAATGACACTTGCTGCCTGTATCTGTATCCCTGGCTTCTACCATGTAATGGAACAAGGATCCATTTCAGCCCTAGAACAAACTCCCTTCTTACGCTCCCTGTCCCCTGCCTCTTGTTTCCTCAAGGACTGAGTTCCTCCAGACATTTTTCATCCCTCTCTCCCTGTCTACTACATCATTCTCATAAGCCAATGGATCTGCCATCAGATATCCATCCAAAATAAAATCGCCCATGCCTCCACATTCCCTCCAGATGTTAGGGCCTTTATCTATAGGTGTTCATAGCAACACCTCCTGCAAAGAGCTTTCTTTCTATGTAGTGATGGACATTGTGTCCCTGTTCACTGATTCATTACCTCCTTATCCGTTCCCTCAGAAACCATTCTAAGTAAATAGCTTGTCTGAAATACTCTCTACTGTTACTGTGCTTTCCTCTACATAAAACATATGATTATTATATATGCTCACATTTGTTTACTTACTCATGTGTGTGTTCATTACCTGTCCAAGCCTATTAGAATATGAGCAAGTCGAAGGCAGATTCTCAGACTATCTATGCAGCCCTGGCCTGAATATCTCATGCCTGAAAGATTTCTGCATGTGTGTTACCCGTTCACTTCAATCATATCTGACTGTGACCCCATGGACTGAAGTCTGTCAGGCTCCTCCATCTATGGAATTCTCCAGGCAAGAAAACTAGAGAGAGCTGCCATGCCCTCCTCTAGGGGATCTTTCCAACCCAAGGATAGAACCTGTGTCTCCTGTGTCTCCTGCCTTGCAGATGGATTCTTTACTGCTGAGCCACTGGGGAAGCCCCCGAATGCGCCCTCTTTCCAGGCAAATTGCAGCCTGTTTGAAACCTTACTGAGTAGAGAAACTGGGCTCTGTACAAA
Organism: Capra hircus; assembly: GCF_001704415.2. NCBI lineage: Eukaryota > Metazoa > Chordata > Mammalia > Artiodactyla > Bovidae > Capra > Capra hircus. The sequence continues at coordinate 62,286,748 of NC_030828.1, forward strand.
AGAGCTTCCAAGTCTGGATAAAACCAGCACTTAACAATTTCCATAATGAGGCAGGGCACTTAACCACTGAGTCTAACACACCTGCATTCTCAGATTTGCCTGGGAATACTGGGGAGAGTGTTTGCTTAATAGTCTTCCCCATGTAAGGGGGTGGCTTCCAAGCAGTAGAGCAGACTCCACCAAAGGCCAGCTCCACACTCCAGCTCTCTGGGAGAGAAAGCTTCCTGCAGCTTTGAAACGAGACAACTTTCTTTGTCTCTGTATTGCTGTCATTGTTGGTTAGCTTGTTTTGTTTTCACGTACCCCTATTCATCAAGGTTACAAAAAAAAAAATCCCGCATCCCAGTTCCAGGCATGACACCCTAAAGCCAAAATATTCCACACATTTATGTCATTTCCTCAGGATAATTTTCCAGATGTAGGTCTGCGGGGTCCAAAGGTATGTACAGTTTTAAAGGTTTTGGAAAGGAATGCCAAATTGCCTCCAGAAAAACAGAAACACTTTATCCTCTCCCAGGCCGGGGCTGAGAGGGTTGGCCCCCCATGGCCTTGCCTGAACTACACATTATTCTTTCCCAGCTTTGCAATGCAAACACCAGGGCGCTCTTTCCTCTGCAGGGTAGGGACAGAGTTGCCTGGGGCTCCCCTCCATTTCCACAGGTGCTAAAATCCTCCCTAATACCCTGATCACCTCATCCGCATGCATTTGATGGAAGGCAACCCCAAAGGCCTCTTACCGTGCCTCACCAGGGCTCTGAGTACTTTGTAAAACCAACTCAGGCTCTCTTTGTCCTACAGATGAGGTCAGGAGGCAGGTTGTGCACCCTGGGGTCCGTGATCCACCACCCTCTCCACTTCTAATGCTGTCTCCTCCCTACAGCCCCCTACAATAATAGACACATTTTCAGCTTCCTCGGGTTGGGCAACTTATCAAAGAGAACCCAGGGGTCTCACGCAGAGCTGCAAGTGAATCTTAGCGGCTTACTGCAAAGTACATCATGCAAGGACTTGTGTTCCATTTTCATGGATTACGGCCTCTGCCAGACCCTGGGAAATGAAGCTACCATTGAGTACATGCAGGGTTCTGCTGAGCTGTGGAAACTTTCTAAGGCAAACAGATTTTCTCCTTTTATTTCTTTCCCAGTTTTCTTATTATTTTGAGGAAGATGGCGGAATACACAATGCCTTGGCGTTAGAATTTATGGGGCTAAGTAAACCTGCAACGTTGCCATTAGCTGTAGGATGAAAAAGGCGACGGGACCACATGCACCTAATTGACGTTACCTTGTTCTCTTCAGGTGGTTAATGTCTGCCCTAGTTCCGTGACCACGTTATTCATAATAGTGGTAACTGCGTCCACTGATGGAACACAGTGCTTGCCCGCCACTCGGCTGGGGCTTCTATCAGCATTGTTTGGTATAATCCTCACTGCCTTATTAAACATCAGCATTGACGTTTTACAGATGAAGAAACTGAGATTTAAAGTCAAGTCCAAGAATCACCATCCTGAGCCCAGGTACAGGGGAATTTGTGAGAAATGCAGGCTCTCAGGAACCCTCTCTGCCCCAGACCTTGAGACACAAACTCTGCATTTTAACAGGAACCCTGAGTGATTCATCAGCACAGCACAGTTTGTGAAACAACATTCAAGGTCACAAAGCTAGTCAGGAGAGTACCTGAGAGTTGCTCTCTGATCCCAAGAATTCTTTCTAGCAGGCAGAGCATACTAGAATACTTTCGAGTATTCTTTTATATATATATATATATATATTTTTTAATGAGGCAGAAATTCTTTAGCTTCTTGTTGTTCAGTCGCTCAGTTGTGTCTAGCTCTATGCGACCCCATGGAGTGTAGACCACCAGATTGCTCTGTCCATGGGACTTTCCAGGCAAGAATACTGGAGTGAGTTGCCATTTCCTTTTCTAGGGGATCTTCCTGACCCAGGGATTGAACCTGCATCTCCTGTGTCTCCTGTATTGGCAGGCAGTGAATTTACCAACTGTGTTACCTGGGAAGCCCCTAGCTTCTGGGCGGCGGGATGGGAGGGGATTATTGTGTGACTATGCTGTCTTCATCTTGCTGGTGTGTGTGTGTGTGCGCTTGAGTAAGTGTGTGTGTGTGAATGGTTTATTCTATTAGTGTAGGGCTATAGCTACCAATGTAGTAATATCTCTGCTGTAATGAGGAACCAAAAAAAAGGTGTTTTCATAAACAGACAATGCTGGCTGGTTGCATGTTCAGCGGTGACACTAAAGGATTATTTACCTATCATTAAGATATGAATGCTTTACCTGGTACTGTTTTTGCCTGTAGCAGAAATCTTATTAAACATGTAAATTATTAGACTGTCCATCCATTAAGTTGCGTTCCAATCTTATGTAATATAAATGATGAAAATAAATCCAAGGCAATAGGTCAAGCAACCTCCCCATCTTTACTCCCCTGTCCTAACTCAATTTTGATGGAAGGTGCTAATACCAGGACGCCATGTACCACTTGAATCTTGCTCAATATTTGTGCCCAGATCTGTAGCACAAAGTCAGAGCAAGTATTTGGAAGATCTTGACTGTGTGCAAAGCTCGCTACCCTGTAGTGGTGCCTCACACACTTGTCCTGGGAGGTGCCCTGCACACTCTGGCATCTTGCACCTCCTAGTGTAATTGACAAACACTCCCTGCTACTTCCTCACGGCCACATTCCAGTTGTGCAGGTTTAATAGAGCTATTTCCACTACAAATTCTGCCTTGTCTTTTTGTCTGCTTGTTTTATTTATTTTCAACTTTTAATGCATTAGCGTTCACTTACAGAAACACCAGAAAGCAATCTCTCTTCTTTAATAATGAATACACTTGGCATGGCAATGTGGGTGCCTTACTCTCCATAGACTCTCTTAACTAAAAAAGAAGCAGGAAATAGATTTGCTTTTATTGAACACTTACTAAGTGCCTTAGTACTATATATACATCACGCCCACATAGATACACATGACACACAAACATAGAATGCACACATATCCACATATACACACAGATACACAAACACACGTAGGCATGTATACACGTAGACACACATACACGAATAGACATAGGAAACACATCACACATGCACATAATATTACCGAGCCCACAAACACTCTCACATTGGTTTAAAACTTAATTCGCTTTTCAGAAAACTGATGCCTACATTTTGCTAATAAAATAGAAGTTAAAAATCCTCTAGTATGATTTTTTGGTTTGTATTTCTATCAAGAGCCCTGAGGAAAGTTTTTCTTTCCTCTCTCCCTGTCTGGAAGGAATGTTCTCTTCTGAAACCAATGTATGCGTGTGTTTGTTTGTTTATTTATTTATTTATTTTAGGCCAATCTCACTCCTTTGGCTGTTGATTCTTTTCATTTCACACTGAGATGTAACTAAATCACAGACTCCTGAACATTTTTATTCATAATGAATACAAATGTTCTCTTCCAGTCTTTTGAGATGTGCTTACTTGAACTGAAAAAAAAAAATTTTTTTCAGGGAAATTACATCTGGAGCATATCATTTTGAATTTGATGTATTGTACCAATAATTGTCTTCTTGCAGGTACAATTTCTTATTGATTACAAAATTATGGAGTGTTGTTGGCTACTAGAGAATTTTGAGCTTGCAGGTAACAAAAAGCACTCAAACAGATAAACTCTACCAGCAAGCAGGTGGAGACAAGTGTTTACATGATGAACTCTTGGGATATGAAGCCACAGGGATTTTTATTCCACATCAGGAGAGAAGTCAATGGGAGATAAATAACAAGAGGACAGGTTTCGGCTGTATGCATTGCTACCGCCTCAAAGAAGGGAAATGTTATTTGTGGACCAGAATGTCTAAGAATCCTAGCTGCTGTGACGCTGGGGAGAGTGGTGCGCCAGGAAACATTTCACAACAGGGGCTCTAGGAGGAAAAAGTTGGTTTTGACGTGCAGCGTTTCCCGATTTCTGTAGTGTGAACATTTCCGCCATGACCAGTTTCCAGCCATCAGTGGGGTATCCCGAACACGGCTTTGCTAAGAGTTGGACCCAAGTGGCTGCCATGATCCTGTGTGTCGTGTGCATGGCCTCTAGCCTGCCACTGTTTGGGGCTTCCTTGCTTCACTTTCCTGCGAGCACCTTGTGTTACTTTGAGAGTCCTCTAGGAATCAAACAGCAAAACTGAATCCAAACTGGGAGAGACGGATCAGGGGAAATGATCATGAATGATAAAGGAGAGGAGGAGCTGGAGCCAAAGGAGAGAGCCTTCCAGCGATGAGGGCCAGACACTTACCAATAGAGACGAAGGAGCAAAGAGGGGGGGCAAGAACCCTTGTCAGACTGCAGCACAGCTCTGAGCAAGTCTTGCTCAGGCTGGTGGAGCCCCTGAGCCAAGATTCCCCATGAGTGGACTTCTGTTAGGGGCAGACACGTCCCACTTCTGAAATCCTCCATGAAACGGTCATTGGCTGAAAGCAGATGAGAAAGAGATGACCTTGGTGTGAGCACCAAGAATCCTGGACCAGAAAGTGTGGCCCCTGGAGCGCATCAGCTCATTACACCGCTTGCAGAAGGCTCATCTTAAAAGGAGATCTGAGGAACTCCTTACACAACTACCACACATCTGAAGGAAGTAGGGTGTAAATACAGGACAACCAGGTGAAGGAGGCCCCTGAGCTTCTGGATCAGAACCTTGGGGTTACATGTAAAAATGGCAGACTCCCGGCTTCCCTGGTGGTTCAGGGGTAAATAATCCATCTACCAGTGCAGGAGATTTGGATTCCTTCCCTGATCTGGGAAGATGCCGCACGCCACAGGGCAACTAACCCCATGTGCCGCAGCTACTGAGTCTGTGCTCTAAAGCCACGCTCCACAGCAAGAGAAGCCACTGCAACGAGAAGCCTGTGCGCCACAAATCGACAGCAGCCAGCACTTGCCACAGCTACAGAACAGCCTGCACAGCAACAAAGCCTTGGCACAGCCAAAAATAAATGAATAAATATATATACAATTTTTTAAAATACAGGTTCCTAGAACTTTTGGGCCTGTAGAATCAGAATCTTTGGAGGATCCTACATTTTTAATAATTTTCCCAGGATTTTTGGTTTGTTGGTTTTCAGATCAAAGCAGGTAGATTGGGAGTCAGACTTGTCATATAAACATTTCAGGGACAAAGTTACTTTAATTTATTAACGGAAAATTCTTCACCGGAACTTCTTCAACTGTAAAGGGAATGTGATAATAAAGTGATGGACTGGATTTTTTTTTTATTCCAATATTTTTTCTTTCTGATAATAGTTTAGTTTGGTTCAGTCACTCAGCGGTGTCCAATTCCCTGTGACCCCATGGACTGCAGCACGCCAGGATTTCCTGTCCATCACCAACTCCCAGAGCTTGCTCAAACTCATATCCATTGAGTCAGTGATGCCATCCAACCACACCCTCTGTCATACCCTTCTCTTCCTGCCTTCAATCTTTCCCAGCATGAGGGTCTTCTCCAATGAGTCAGTCAGTTCTTCGCATCACGTGGCTAAAGTACTGGAGTTTCAGCTTCAACATCAGTCCTTCCAATGAATATTCAGGACTGATTTCCTTTAGGATTGACTGATTTGATCTCCTTGCAGTCCAAGGGACTCTCAAGAGTCTTCTCCAACACCACAGTTCAAAAGCATCAATTCTTCAGCGCTCATCTTTCTTTATGGTCCAACTCTCACATCCATACATGACTACTGGAAAAACTATAGCTTTGACTAGACAGACCTTTGTTGGCAAAGTAATGTCTCTGCTTTTTAATATGCTGTCTAGGTAGGTCATAGCTTTCCTTCCAAGGAGCAAGCATCTTTTAATTTCATGGCTACAGGTACCATCTACAGTGCCTTTGAAGCCCAAGAAAATGAAGTCTCTCACTGTTTCCATTGTTTCCCCATCTATTTGCCATGAACTGATGAGACTGGATGCCATGATCTTAGTTTTCTGAATGTTGAGTTTTAAGCCAGCTTTTCACTCTCCTCTTTCCCTTTAATCAAGAGGCTCTTTAGTTCTTCTTCACTTTCTGCCATAAGGGTGGTGTCATCTGCGTATCTGAGGTTATTGATATTTCTCCCAGCAATCTTGATTCCAGCTTGTGCTTCATCCAGCCTGGTATTTCACATAGCTCAAACACTGCAAAATACAGGGAACTCTGCTCAATGTTGCAGCTTGGATGGGAGGGAAATTTAGGGGAGAATGAAGGCACGGATATGTATGACTGAGTAGCTTTGCTGTCCACCTGAAACTATTGAAAGTGAAGATATTAGTTGCTCATCTGTATCCAACTCTTTGTGACCCTGTGGACTATAACCCACCAGGCTCCTCTGCTCATGGAATTCTCCAGGCAAGAATAATGGAGTGGGTAGCTATTTCCTTCTCCAGGGGATCTTCCCGATCCAGGGATAGAATCCAGGTCACCTGCATTTCAGGCAGATTCCTTATCATCTGAGCCACCAAGGAAGCCGGCTATATTCTAATATAAAATAAAAAATAAAAAAGTCAAAATATATGCATAACATCAGAAGGAAATGTAATATAACATAATCTATTGTTTGTAAGCAGTAAGGCTGTTTTTATTTTTCTTCTTACTTTTCTGAACTTTACATCCTTTCTTTCATGGGCTTCTAGGATGCTTGTTGTTCAGTGCCCAACTCTTTGCGATTCCATGAACTGCAGCATACCAGACTCCTCTGTCCTTCACTATCTCCAGGAGTTTGCTTAAATTCATGTCCATTGAGTTGGTGATGCCATCCAACCATCTCATTCTCTGCAGCCCCTTTCTCATTTTGCCTTTAATCTTTATCAGCATTAGGGTCTTTTCCAATGAGCTGACTCATTGCATCAAGTGGCCAAAGTATTGGAGCTTTAGCATCAGCTCTTCCAATGAATATTCAAGTGTTGGTTTCCTTCAGGATTGACTGGTTTGATCTCCTTGCAGTCCAAGTGTCTCTCAAGAGTCTTTTCCAGCACCCCAGCTTGAAAGCATCAGTTCTTCAAAACTCAGCCTTCTTTATCCAACTCTCACATCTCTACATGACACCTGGAAAAACTATAGCTCTGACTATACATGGATAAGGAACTTGTGTAACTCAATGAAGCTATGAGCCATGTCATGTAGGGCCATCCAAAACAGAGGGGTCACAGTGGAGAGTTCTGACAAAACATGGTCCATTGGAGGAGGAAACGGCAAACCACTCCAGTATGCTTGCCTCAGGAACCCCATGAATATTATGTATGACTAATTGGACTGCAAGGAGATCCAACCAGTCCATTCTGAAGGAGATCAGCCCTGGGATTTCTTTGGAAGGAATGATGCTAAAGCTGAAACTCCAGTACTTTGGCCACCTCATGCAAAGAGTTGACTCATTGGAAAAGACTCTGATGCTGGGAGGGTTTGGGGGCAGGAGGAGAAGGGGACAACAGAGGATGAGATGGCTGGATGGTATCACGGACTCGATGGATGTGAGTCTGAGTGGACTCCGGGAGTTGGTGATGGATAGGGAGGCCTGGCGTGCTGCAGTCCATGGGGTTGCAAAGAGTCGGGCATGACTGAGCGACTGAACTGAATAATAATTATAATGAAAATGTGTGTGGAACTTATAACAGGATGATAGTGCCATACTGTGCTTAGTCACTCATTTGTGTCTGACTTTTTGTGACCCCACGGACTGTAGGCTCTCTGTCCATGGGGATTCTCCAGGCAAGCATACTGGGTTGCCATGCCCTCTTCCAGGAGATCTTTCCAACCCAGGGATCGAACCCAGGTCTCCCTCATTGCAAGCAGATTCTCTATTGCCTGAGGCACCAGGGAAGCCCAACAATATGATTATCTCACTCCAAATTAAAAACACCAAGTCAGGGACTCCTTTTTATCCATTCCTCTGCCACGCTGGCCATTCATCATTCTCTCTTATCCTACAGTGCCTCCAGAATGGGGGCTGTGAATTTATATTTTTATATTTCTAGCCTCTTGTACAAAGCTTGGCATATAGGTGGCACTTAATAATTATTAGGTAAAAGGATAAATAAACGCCTATCTGGCATTTGCATGGTATTTAAATAGAGTTGGCACACCATCACTCCATAAATGAGACAGAAAGAGAGCAAACATTGCCGATCTTATTTTCCAGGGCTGTGTGTTCATAGCTGTGGGATCTTGATACAGTGAGGCTGATTATTCATTCTATTGGTTTGAGTACGATTTTTAATGCGTCTATAAAGAGAGGTTTTCAAGTTTAATTGCAGTGTCGTCCTCTTCATGCTCACTCTTATCTCCGACCGCACTTTCTTCCTGGTGGATCAGCCCGGTTTTTATGACCCTTCCACACATAATAAAGCATCCAAACAACTTTTTCACGTCATCTTCAATGAATTCAGAGAATGCAACAGTTTGCACCTTCCTCTCTGCACACTTTATGGCTCCTGCTTTCATTCTACAAGGCTGAGTGTATCAGGTGATAAATATCTGTCCTAGGATGCTGAGTGTGACAAAGTGTTTCCTTCCTAGGCCCACTCGTCTCTCATAACTTATGAAGCTGGAAGAAAGAAAAACAGCATTCCAAAATGTCTTCATTTTTTCCATCTCTACTTTACTCTACCAAACTTTGCAGCATTGAGATGTCTACGTATCATCCTACTTCGACTTCTGTGTGATTAAATTCTGATTAGAACACACATACCTCTGATCATACAGTGATTGTGGAATAGGGCCACATATCCATATATCATGATGGATATTTGTTTGAAGGAAGACATATCCTCAAAACATCCTTAGGGAAGATAGGAAATCTGGTTTCTATTGTCATGCCTTCCTCCAGGGAACCTTCCCAAACCGGGGATCAAACCCGGGTCTCCCGCATTGCAGGCAGATTCTTTACCATCTGAGCCACTAGGGAAGCCTAAGAATACTGGAGTGCGTAACCTATTCCTTCTCCAGGGGAACTCCCCAACCCAGGAATTGAACTGGGGTGTGCTGCATTGCAGGCAGATTCTCTACCAGCCGAGCAACCAGAGAAGCCCTCTAAAGCTAACAGGGCTGCTTAAAATGGGGCATCTCCAAACTTCAAGTTTCTCACCTTTAGAATAACTATAGGGAAGTTCATCTATGTTTTCGCTTTTAGTTTTTAAGTCATTCTTAGAACCATGAAGGCCACCTGGTGATCCATTTCATCTCTTCATTTATTTAGCCGAAGATTACTGTGCCTCTCAGACAGGGACCATAGTAGACACCAGCATAGGGTCACCTGCAGAGAGTGTCAGGCCCAGCTTTGGGTGGCGCTAATAGTAAAGAACCTGCCTGTCAATGCAGGAGACGTGGAGATGCAGGTTTGATCCTTGGGTCAAGAAAATCCCCTGGAGGAGGGCATGGCAACTCATCCCAGTACTCCTGCTTGGAGAAGCCCATGGACAGAGGAGCCTGGTGGGCTGCAGTCCATCGGGCCACAAAGGGTTGGACACGACTGAATCCACTTAGCATGCACCAGTTTTGGACTCCGATCTTTAGAAGGTCCTCCTGAGCCCTCCTCCAGCCTCAATGATTCCCTATACATGAGGAATTCCTGGGGTCCATGGACTGAGCTTATCCAGAGCCTATTTCTTCTACCTGGTTCCTAGAATTCCTTGCCTGAAGCCCCAGGCTTACTTGCCTTTTCAGGTCTCCTCCATGGCTGCCTGCTTTTGGGAGGATGGTGCCACCAGTAGGCAAGGATCCACTGCCCTCCATGGGCTGAGTGGTCTGCAGACATGCCAGCTAGTGATAAACGGAAAAGACTAAGCAGTTGCAATGACTATGCCATCATTAAATTTTCCTTTACACACATATACACATATCTCTATATCACATACACACACATGCACACATCCTATGCATAGACACACGTGCACAATGCTTGCAGACATGTGTGCACATGTGTTCACAGAGAAAGACACACAGACAAGTACAACTCACACACACACACACACACATTTGTGCGTGGTGTTACGTCACTTCAGTCGTGTTCAATTCTTTGTGACCCTATGGGCTGTGGCCCGCCAGGCTCCTCTGTCCATGGGATTCTACAGGCAAGCATACTGGAGTGGGTTGCCATGCCCTCCTCCAGAAAACACACATATACCTGGATACAAAGCTACACACTTCTCTTATTAAGATATTTATTCCTAGGTGAGAGAAAAGCATGTGGCTTGGGACCAAATGACCAAATTCTGTAAAGAATGAAATTAAAATGGGATATAATCCCATAACTCAGATGACTCTGCCATTGGTATATAATATTCATTATGCTGCCCTCCCAGTTGTATCATTTACGAGGTCCTTTAACATACCCGACTACATGTGGCATTCCTGTTAGACCAGATTGTCAGATTCATCCTCAGATGAGCTGACTGAGTGAAGGGAGAGTCCTCTGTTGCTTGAATCACCAGCTGCTTGAGGCTAAGCTGGCGCTCAGACACACTTCTTCTGAGTCGAGTACATGGAGCTCATGACTTTTATCCACCAGGCTCCTTTTCAGGATCTACTTAATTGCCACATTGCCTAGATACACATGGATAAACACACAGGTGTAAGTAGGAGTGCATCCGTGCATGCTAGGTCGCTTCAGTTGTGTGCGACTCCTTGTGATCCTACCAGCTGTAGCCCCCTAGGCTCCTCTGTCCACGGGATTCTCCAGGCAAGAATACTGGAGCATGATCCCATAATCTTACCAACCCAGGAACCTAAGCGGTGTCTCTTATGCCTCCTGCATTGGCAGGCAGGTTCTTTACCTCTAGCGCCACCTGGAAAGCCCATAGGGGTGAATACAGTTATGGATATAGATAAAAGCGATTTCTCCAAACACCGAGAAATTAGAGCATAATACTAAAGAGCAGATCACACACTATTTTGCCAAATCCAGATTTATCCAGAACATGTGTTATAGTCATATCCAGAAGGATGTAAATCCAGGTGAATTCATACTTACAGGGAAAAACAGCCTTCCACACCTGTTCTTTCCTTCTGGAAGTGGGCTTCCTGCAGACAGGGAAGGGGTCTTTAACACACCAGGGAGAGCATCAGGACAGCATGGGGTAGGAAGGTGTTGTTTAGATAGAGACCTCGTCTTCATTATGGGCCCCGGTGCTCAAGAGGCTGAATGGCCCTCCTGGGGCCGCCTCCCCTCCAGCACCTTCCCTGGAGGACTTCATCTCCGTCCTTTGCTGATATTCATAATTTAGAATTCTGTTTCTCATGCTTCTCTTTTTTTTATTGGAGGAAAATTACTTCACCATATTGTGTTGGTTTCTGCCATACAACAATGTGAATCAGCCATAAGTATACACATATCACCTCCCTCGTGAGCTTCCCTCCTTCCCCGCATCCCAGTCTTCGAGGTCATCACAGAGCCCCCAGCTGGGTTCCCGGTGTTATTCGGCAACTTCTCAGCAGCTGTCGATTTTACGCATGGGAGCGTATTTATGTGGATGCTTCTTCCTCCACCCGTCCATCCCTCTCCCTCCCCCACTGTGTCCAAAAGTCTGTTTTTCACATCTGCATCTCCATTCCTTCCTGGCAAATGGGCTCATCAGTACCATTTTTCTAAAGGAGCTTTGATCACAACCCAGAGAAGAGTGTCTTATTCTTTGCATGGAAAGCAGGAGAGAGTTTGAAACCACTTGCAAAGGAGAAGAAAGTAGAGGGTAAAAAGAAGGAGAAGGCAGGGTGGTGCGTTGCCTGCAGTGCCAGTAATTACGATGGATGCAGGACACGATGTTTCTGTTGTGTTGGGGGAGTGAGGGCTCAAGGGGATCCTTGCTACCAGGGCTTTGCCTCCCCAACTCTCAGCAGCCTTGTTACAAGTAATCGGCAGTGTTAACTCGGTATGTTATTAACAGGTTCCATTTGCCCTCATCCACAATCTAGCCTTCATCTCATGGATTACTTCCCTGAAAGAAAATAGCACCTTTCCACGTGTCTTCCATATTTCAGTGGAATAAAATTAAGTCACTAAGTACTAGCTGCAAAGAGGCATTTACCATTGCGAACACTCTCAATAGCCACCTGCCTGGAAGGTGGCTCAAAGTGGGAAAGACAATTGAATACAATACTAATCGATGTGTATTTGTAACTTTACTTATATAACACTTTAATAGATCAGAAATCAACCCGACTTTTTTTAAAAAAACACTCAAAGTCTTATTTTGCATAGACTGTTACAGATGGGGGGAAAATAGCTCTCTACAACCCTCTTTTCCTCAGGGGGGTGAGCTCTCTGTAGATGGGGAGGGGGTCTCTACTTCACACTCTGGAGTTCAAGAACAAGGCAGGCACTCCTTTTAAAGGTATGTAATCATATGATGTCTACGGCCATACCACCCTGAACTCCCCGATCTCGTCTTATCTCGGAAGCTAAGCAGGGTTGGGCCTGGATAGTACTTCGATGGGAGACAGACTGGGAATAGCGGGTGCTATAGGCTTCAGGGCTTCCCTGCTGGCTCAGATGGGAAAGAGTCTGCCTACAATGTGGGAGACCCGGGTTCGATCCCTGGGTTGGGAAGATCCCCTGGAGAAGGAAATGGCAGCCCAGTACTCTTGCCTGGAAAACCCCATGGGCGGAGGAGCCTGGTAGGCTACAGTCCATGGGGTCGCAGAGTCGGACACGAATGAGCAACTTCACTTCACTTCGCTTCAATCATATGGAAAATGGAAACAGTATCCTATTTAAAGAAGGTATTTTTATTCTCTGTCCAGTGAGGTTTGATTATGGAACACATGCAACCACACAGCAGGATCAGACCTCTGAGATCTGACGCTCTCTCTCCTGACCCGATTTACAATCCACACAAACATACTTTGACTCTTCTGCGGGCTTGGTTAGCATACTTAGGCTATGTCAGGAGAGCCTTCTCTGTTCACTGCAGTGACTTCTTGGAAGAACCACTGATGCTTCGTCAAGGTAAAACAACAGCAGATAATTTGCCCTCTCACATCTCTTTAATCTCTTGCTTCAAAAAGCCTCACTTTTCTCTTTCCATCCAGTCTTGACTATCGTACATGATCCTTACCAAATCCCAACCAAGCCTCCACACTGGAAGACCTGCTTACCCCAAATTCCTAATCCTAAATCAGTTCCAGCCTTGCCTCCTCACCTCACCAGCACTGCCTAAGCTCTCTCCAACTTCTCCATTACTTTAGTAAGCACTGACTCATTGGGAAAGACCCTGATCCTGGGAAAGACTTAAGGCAGGAAGAGAAGGGAGTGGCAGAGGATGAGATGGTTAGACAGCATCACTCAATAGACATGAATCTGAGCAAACTCCAGGAGACAGTGGACAGATGGGCCTGGTGTGCTGCAGTCCATGGGGTTGCAAAGAGTCAGACACAGCTTAGCGACTGAAAAACAACTATGAGATCTAGAATTTTCTTGTAACAGGTTGTGACACTTTGGGGGCCAGCATTTTACAAGATAAAAGCCCCCAACTGTAGGGTTGATGTAACATTGCATGCAGCAATCACAATGCTTGCACAAACTCAGCCTTAAGCACAGAGAAATCTTGTCCTTCTTTGGAATATAGACAAAAAGAGGATAATGGGGATGAAGGGGTGGTCCTCTATTCGTAGCTTCTTAATAAGGATGTAGTGTACAATAAATTACACCAATGGTTCACATTTTCCCTACTTAAACTAATCTATTTTGTTGCAAAATCAAAAGGCCTCCTTCCTCAAGAAATAATTTTTTGAAAAATAAAAATTAAGAGTCATGAAATAAAATGATTGCTTATCAACAGAGAAAAATGTAGAATCATAGCTTTAAAAATGAAAGGGATAATGTTAGTTGCTCAGTCATGTCTGACTCTTTGTGATCCCATGGATTATAGCCCACCAGGCTTCTCTGTCCATAGGATTCTCCAGGCAAGAATCCTGGATTGGGTAGCCATTCCCTTCTCCAGGGGATCTGCCAATCCAGGGATTGAACCTGGGTCTCCTGCATTACAGGCAACTTCTTTACCATCTGAGCCACCAGGGAAGCCCCATAGCCTTAAAAAGTAACCATTTATTTACTAATGTCCATTCAAATAATATTTTTAAACATTTACTGTGTTTTAAGTACTTTGCTCAGAGCCTGGGAACATGGTTTCAACTAGACATAACTCCTGCTCTCTAAGAGTCGGTAAGAAATGTGAACAAAAATGTATGAAGGCAGCCACAGACAAGGCAACACGTGAGAAGTGTCCTGAGAGTTGTAAGGCTTAAAAGAGAAGAATCTTCAAGCATCTTCCTGGAGAATGTGGTGTTTTACTTGATCCTGGACATCTGGGTCAGATTCAATCCCTCAGGCATGGTTGTAGGAGGAAGTCTCAGGGCCTGAGTTCCTAAACAAGCAAAGATGATGAAAAGGGAAGTAAGACCCCACTAGATCCCTGTGGTCAGAGCAGGGTGTGTCAACAGAGTATCAGTGGGAGGAGGATACACCTGCCAAGATGACAAGTGGTATCCTCCGAGAGCTACGACAGTCTAGCAGATTCATCCCACCAAACAGAAAATCAATGTGTAAAAGACTCAAAAGTTGGGCCAATGGGATACAGAGGTTCATTTTCCCAGGCATTCATTTCAACGATGTATTTACTGTACCTCCTGTGTGCCTTTCCTATTCTAACTGCTGGGGCTGAAGCGGTGAAAGAGATGAGCTTCATCCTTATTCCCAGTGAGCTGCCTGTCTAACTGGGGGTAACACCATTAAACAAACAAGGTATAGAAGAGAACGGACAGAGTGAAAGAGAATAGCAGAGGTCCCAAGGGCACAGAGCATCTTGAGCAGTGTTGCCCAATAGAATATTCTGCAAAGATAGACATGTTCTGTCCGCACCGTTAGATACAGTAACCACTAGCTATGTGTGACAGTTGAGCACTTGAAATGTGGCCAGTGAGACCTAACATCTGATTTTTAATCTTGTTTCCTTTGAACTCATCGGAATTTAAGTAACCACAGGTTGTTGCTGTTATTCAGTCACTAAGTCATGTTCAACTCTTTGTGACCCCATGGGCTGCAGCATGCCAGGCTCCCCTGTCCTTCGCCATCTTCTGGAGTTTGCTCAGATTCCTGTCCCTTGGGTCGGCGATGCTATCTAAGCATCTCATCTGCTGCCACTCCCTTCTGCTCTGTTCTTCAGCCTTTCCCAGCATCAAGGTCTTTTCCAATGAGTCAGCTCTTTGCATGGGGTGGTCAAAGTAAGTAGCCGCAGGTAGGTAGTGACTATTCATATTTTGCTTCTAGTTACATGTGCGTATAATAAATTTCAAGCCCATTGACACAAAAATTCGTTTTCATCTGGCAATGTTTCTTGAGGGCTTCCCCGGTGGCCCATTCAGTAAAGAATCTGCCTGTGACGCAGGAGACCTGTGTTTCCTCCCTGGGTTGGGAAGATCCCCTGGAAGAGGGCATGGCAACCCACTCCAGTATTCTTGCCTGGAGAATCCCCATGGACAGAGGAGTCTGGTGGGTTACACTCTATGGGGTCACAAAGAGTCAGACATGACTGAGCGACTAAGCGTAGCACATGCTTCGTTAGCCAGGCCCCCGCTATATACTGGGCTTCCCTGGTGGCTCAGTGATAAAGAAATCTGCCTGCAATGCAAGAGATGCAGTAGACACATATTAGATCCCCGGATCCAGAAGATCCCTAGGAGGAAGGAATAGCAACCCGTTCCAGTATTCTTACCAGGAAAATCCCAGGGACAGAGGAGCTTGACAGGCTACAGCCCATAAGGTTGCAAAGAGTCGGACACGACTGAAGTGAGCAAGCACACACACACACCACTATATACCAGCCAAGTAGAACTGAATGCCTCAAGTGAACACCTTTGTAAGGTTACGTGACAAACGCGTTGCGAAGGTTGAAAAGCAAGGCATTGTGCTGTTTGGAGAATTGAGAGGCTGCCAGTGAGAAGACAATGCATGAATGATAAATGTTTGTCAAGTGACTGAGCAGCGAGCAAACATCACTGGAGACGAGCTGTGTCAGACCCATGGGGCTCCGCTGGTGGAGTCTGCTGGTTGGGCTTTCAGCTGTGGGACTCTGGGTGGCTGAGGATGCTGCAGTGAGAGTGTGAGTGCGTGGAGAGCTGTGTACAGACTTACAGGCCGCAGCCTCTTGTCCTTCCTGGAATCGTGCAGCACAGGATACCTTCAGCAGACACCCACCCCACCTTCCCAGGGTCT
This sequence comes from Capra hircus, assembly GCF_001704415.2. Classification (NCBI taxonomy): domain Eukaryota; kingdom Metazoa; phylum Chordata; class Mammalia; order Artiodactyla; family Bovidae; genus Capra; species Capra hircus. The sequence continues at coordinate 62,302,973 of NC_030828.1, forward strand.
GGGCCACCCAGGAAATGGAGAAAAGGGTGAGTCTTCAGTTTTGAGGGTCAAAACAAGGCTGCGTGGCCCTTCCCCGCCATCTTCAGTGTAACTGGTTCTTACTCCAGGAGAGCAGAGCTGCTCATTAACAAATCGTCATGCACTGGGGATCAACTGAGAGTCAAATGCTTTGCAAGCCTTGTCACAATCTCCCAATGAGACCACGAGACAGGGAGTAAGATCCTCTTTATACAGGTTAGGAAAGTCTCGAACAGCTTATGAGACTTGAGGGACGGTCCCCAATTGCTGAATTGAAACCTGAAACTCACATGCAACAACCTCTGATCCCAGACCCTCTCAGACTATAGCTCGCCGGGCTCCTCTGTCCATGAGATGTTCCAGACAAGAATGTTGGTGTGCGTTGCTATTTCCTCCTCCAGGGGATCTTTCCCAACCCAGGGATCGAACTTGCATCTCCTGCAAAGGCAGGCAGATTCTTTACCACTGAGTCATCTGGGGAGTCCTACCATATATCTGTATTAATATGATAATGTGATATAATAATATAATGTAATATACAAATCGCAGACATTGGTAAAAAGCCCTCTGAAGCCCAGGAACATTGTCTAATATCACAGAGCTCAGGAGGGTCAGAGTTTGTACCAGAACAACTCTTGGCCCTTAGTCCGGGCCCCTTCCTTCACTTTGGTGTGATAAGCCCAGACCCTCCCCATCCACAGGGCTCCCGTGTAATCACATGAGGATCTCTGACCAGTTCACAAGGCTGCCTGTGCCCTGAATGTTTTCAGCACTCACCAGGATTCCCAGGGGCTGTGAACCTTGAGTGTCCTAGCTGTGGGAGGTCCCTCAGGCTCAATCACTATTTGAAGACAAGAGGTTTTTACCTGTGAGGAGACCTCCCACTCCCTTTCCAAGGCTGGGCAGGTCTGGAAGTCACCTGTAAAACTCTTGGGATTTGAGAAAACAAAAATAGACTCAGTCACAGTGAAGTGACCCGAGGCTTTGGATCAAGTTTCTGCGCAAACAGTGATTAATCGAATGCCTTCTCTGGAATGTGGGCTTGGCAAGAGGTGAGAGGTACATGAACGAATTTGTCTGTATCCTTGGGAAGTGCTTTTAACTCCCATTTTCCCTTAAAAGATACTTCTAATCAATTCCACTCACTGGTTCCCCCTTCCGTCTTCGGTTGATGGGGAAATCGAGAAAAGGAAAGAGGCTTCGGGGTCAGACCATGACTTAGTGTTCCGTGTGCTTAGGTGGCTTACTTCCACTGAGGCTTGGTTTCTGATTCAGTAAGTCTGGGTCGGGCATGAGAGTGTGCAAATCTAACAAATTCCAAGATGAGGCTGATGCTGCTGATCTGGGACCTTCGATTACCACTGGACTGGGAGAGAGAAACCATTTCCTCCAAGTTTCACAGCAGCTTAAGACCAAGGGCAGAGATCAAACCCCGGGGAGGTAGGGAAAAAGGTTATTTGTAGTTCTTCACAATCTTCCTGGATTTAAATTATATAGTCATGACTTTGATCATGTGACTTTACAAAACCACCTACCAAAGTGGAATTTCCTGGCCTTACTGATCTCTCACTCAGCCATGTGACTTGTTTGGGCCAATGCAACATGGTGGAAGGAGAGTGAGTCAGTTCCAAACCAGGACCTCAAGAGACAGTGTCTGTTTTTATTGACACTCTGGGATTCCTGCCATTTGCCATGAGTAGAGCATGGTTCAAACAGCTCCAGTCTAAAGAGAAGGAGGAAGCACATGGCTCTGATGGTTAGTCTGGGTGCAAGTCCAGCTCACCAGCATCTGGAATCAGAGCTGCTCAGCCAAGGTTCATCTAGTCAGACAAACTGCAGATGACCTATGGGCCCGTATGTGAGAGAGCCCCCATATATGGCTTTAAGCTATAAGTCATTGATTTGGAGGGTAGTTAGCTGGTTATACAGCAGTCATGTAATCATTGCTGACTAGTACACAGTTGTGTGTTAACATTACACAAAGATCATCTTTCAGTCCAGAAAGGCAAAGAACTATATCACATATTTAGTAGCTACCATGTTCTAGGACTGGGCTTGTAAACCTCTGTCTAGGAATTTCTTGTTTCAACTATTTTACAATGCTGAAGCAGAAGCTCCAATACTTTGGTCAATTGATGTGAAGAGCCAACTCATTGGAAAAGACCCTGATGCTGGGAAAGGTTGAGGGCAGGAGAAGAAGGAGGTGACAGAGGATGAGATGGTTGGATGGCATCACTGACTCAATACACATGAGTTTGAGCAAACTCCAGGAGATGGTGAAGGACAGGGAAGCCTGGCGTGCTGCAGTCCTTGGGGTCACAAAGAGTCAGACACAACTGAGCAACTGAACAACAGGGTGTCTCCCTAAATTCAGTACATTTAAAAGAGTGGCTCCAGTAATCACAGCCTTTGTTTGTATAAACTCCACTCTTTACCAATATCACCCCAAACTTCACCTTGATCTGTTTTGGATAGTTTGCTCAAGTCTGCCTGGTATGGGTCTGTGCTGTTTATGTTTAATTATTCTGGTTTCAGAGGTCACCCAAGGCCCTGCTTACAGTGTCTCTAACTACTTGCTATCCACCATGGCATGGTTTCATTCTGACACACGCTTGGAAAAAAAAAAAGAAAATAAAAATAAAACATCAAATCTCAACTTCAGGACACAGGCGATGGGCAACTTGTTTTGTTGCAGCTCATTTTAGGGGGAGGAAAGACGAGGGTCTTTTCTTCTTATGAATAGGCAGGATTGACATAAAAAAGTACTTCAAGCACTGAACTCTTCCACTGAACACAAATGCAGAGAAATTCTGTATATCTTTAAATGTTTTATATGTCCCCGTCATATATAATTTATTATGTTGTGAAGCTGAGTCCTTCTTTGAATGAAAATCTTACTGTCAGAGCCTGGGGTACTTTAGTTTGATGATTTAAAACTCCCAATGCACTCGTAGCAAATAGCACATTTTTATGACAGTGTGTTTGTCCAAGAGGTCAGCTTTCAGCACAGTCAGAAATTTCCCCCAGTAAAATTATTGCAGAGAGAAATATGTCTCCCAGCCTAATTCTTCTTGCAGAAAATGCAGGTGCAATTCCAGATAGCACTGGGTGTCCATCTTTCAAGAAGACGCAGGGCAGCAGGGTTGCCCATCCGTCTTGTGGTTTTGGACTGGTGCTGCAGAGATGCACTTTGGATCCTGTCTTTGCCCTCAATTGGCTGAGCCTCTTGGTTTTCAGCCATAACACGGGGTTAATGATACCAACTTTCAGGAATTTATTTGTGAGGATTAAATGAGATGGTAGTCTGTCAAAATGCCTGGTCCATAGTTATTATTATACCACATTATTCAGCAGACTCTGCTTTGAAATGAAATCAGCTCCTCGATGGGATGTGACAGTGTACCATATAAAGGAAGTCCAGTCGGCTTGAAGGCAAAGATTTAGGACCATCCATCCAATACGGCAGAGGTTCAGCACCCAGTGCCCTGAATGGTGAGGGAATAAGTAAGGGAAATTTTCAATACAAAGATTTGATGTAAAGAGCAATGTGCATTGAGGAACAACACTCTGGCCTCCCAGCCTCAAGCCTTACCCTGTCCTCGGCACGGTGGGGAGCTCCAGACTAGGAAAAACATTCAATCTCCATCTATGAGGTCAGCCAGCCAGCCACTCCATCACCTGTACTTCCATCCATACATCCATGCATGCATCCATCCAACCTTCCATTCATCTGCTTCTGTCCATCTAGTTGTTTATCTATCCATTTCATCTTTTTATTCATCAATTTACTCTACAAGCTGTAAAGAGATTCAATGCAGACGCTCTGTCCTGCAGACACCATGATGTAAATCTAAGCCAATGGTTTCTAAGTATTTAGAGATTAGCTGTGAGAAAAGTCAGACAAAACCATATTTTTAAGACTATGTGCTCAAATTTACAAGAGAAAGGGCATGGAGTGCTAAGTGAGCACAGAACGGGGACACCCTCTCCAGTCTAGGAAAATCCAGCAGGACCAGCCAGGTATGTAAGCTGAGGACCATTTGATCATCAGATGGGTAACATGGGAAAGACATTCCAGAGAGACAAAGATATCCCGCTTAAAGCGCAGGATCTTCCACAGAAAAGTGTACTAGATGGCTGGAGCGACTGTAATCAAGTACCCGAGTCTGAGAACCTTAAACAGTATTTATTTTCTCACAGTTTTGTGAGCTGGAAGTTGACAATCAGAGTGCCAGCAGGGTTGGTTTCTGGTGAGAACTCTCATCTTGGCTTGCAGACTTTCTTCCTGCATCCTTCCAAGTTTCTTCCCCTGTGTTTGCAGAGAACAGGGTGCCCTGGTATCTTCCTCGTCTTCCAAGGACACTGGTCTTATTAGATCCTCCATTATGCCAGCATTTCACCTAAATTACTTTTAAGGTCTTATCTCCAAATATAGTCATATTGAAGGCCAGGACTTCAAACTATGGATTTTGAAGGAAAACAATTCAGCCCAAAATATGGGGCTGGCAAAAAAGGCTGTTCTGGATTTCCGTAACATCTTATGAAAATTGGCCAATCCAATCCATGGTATCAAAGTGCATACAGCTGACACTCAGCCGGCGTGTGGACAGAAGAAGGTGGGGCAAAGGCTGAAGAGGTAGGCAGGGGGGCACTCAGCTCAGGGTGGTCCCTGGGTCCACATAAGCATAAAGAACACATAGGTGGGAGCAGGTGCCCACCTCTCTCAGAAAGATATCAGTAAGGAGATCTGAGCCGCTTTGGTGTTTGTGCTCCACTCAGACACCCCCGCTCCCAGAAAGCACAACGGTGGGTCACAAAGCCACGCTTATTAAGGTTTCAAAGTTTGGCTTCCCACTGACTTCTCCCTGAGCTGGAGGTTTCTGACTTCAGAAACGTGCACGTTTGATTGGGGAGTGACTCTTGAAATCCAGGTGTACACCGATGGGGTTTGATTTAGGATTTCTTTCCCTTTGAGAAGATCCAAAGTGGAAGCTGTCTCCAGAGGATGCTAAGTTCATTGCGGAGAGCCATGGGAACAGATTAAAACCTGCAAGGGGAGGGCCGACGGAGGTCTGCAGTCCAATGATGAGTTGCACCCTCCAGGCTGTGTGATCAGCGTCCTCTGCCTCCGGAGGAAGCAAGCGGGGTGGAAGCCCTTTCGCCATCAGATCCGCTCCCCCAGCCCCCTGCTCTTATTCTCTGCTGAACTTATTAAGTTGGTATCAAGTCAATGCGTCCCTTCTTGATAGTACACAAATTCTCCGAGTGCTGCAGAATTCCGCAACTGTCCTCTCACCTGTCACTTCAGCTGCCTTTCAGTGATGTTAAAAGAAATCTTTACTGTCACTCACATCACCCACTCACTTTGTTCTCCTGCAGTGACACTCTTGCTGTGTTTCTCCCATCGCCACAGCCGACTCCCGTGAATTAGCATTCGCCAAATTTATACGTGCTCATTAGTCTGAATAAATTTAAAAGCTGCTGCTCCTGAGTTTTAAAAATGTAACCAGGCTTTTCCTTGGATATAATTGAGGCATCTTTAGAAAAGTAAATTACAGCCTGACTCCCAAGTAGGCATTTTATGAGTTTAGAGTCAAGGGGCCTCTTTGGAGCATCATTTGAGCTATAAATACCTGGGGGGTGGGGAGGAATAAAATAATAAAATCCCCCAGTCGATTCTGCCTTCCCTGTTCATTTTGCCCTTTCCCGTCTCTCTCCCACACACAGAGAAAACCACAAATGGCTACCTGTGTTGAGCAGGGACCCAAGTCCTACTCTCGTCTGCTCTTTTAAAAGACAAGCAGCGGGTGGAGTCTGGGTTCTCAAAGCTTCAACCCTGGACTAAATGCTTAAAACCATTGAGGGATGGTTTTAAAATACGAGTTCCCGTGCCTCTCCTGAGGCCTCTGGCATAAGAAACCTCCCAACTGGGAACCCGGGCGTTATTATTCATTACAAGCATCACATTAGAATCTGATGTCGCATAAATTTGAAACTTGCTCTTGCAATTGGCAAGACACAGACTTTTGGAGTCATTTTGGTTTAGGATAACCGGACTCCACTGTGTTCTCACAGAATGATGCCAGGGAAATTGATCCCCCTCTGAAGGGAACAGGACTCACTGAATAGTGCTTTTACAGTGAGGAAAAGAGAGATTCAGGTCTATGTCACTGTAGGTAATTGTCAGGCTGTCGAGGGCAGCTGTCAGAGGGATAACTCAGGTTGATTTTCTACCTATCAGAGTTAGTTGGGTTTTTAGTTATTGAAATCACCTGCATGTTTGGCCTTCTGGGTGAGAGTTTTCAATGGAGTCCATCCTAAAGGAGATCAGTCCTGGCTGTTCATTGGAAGGACTGATGTTGAAGCTAAAACTCCAATACTTTGGCCACATGATGCAAAGAGCTGACTCACATGAAAAGACCTTGATGCTGGGAAAGATTGAGGGCAGGAGGAGAAGGGGACGACAGAGGATGAGATGGCAGGATGGCATCACCGACTCAATGGACATGGGTTTGGGTGGACTCCGGGAGCTGGTGATGGACAGGGAGGCGTGGCATGCTGCGGTTCATGGGGTCACAGAGTCAGACACGACTGAGCGACTGACCTGAACTGAGGTGCAATCCACTGTTGTGGGTGCTAGCAATGTGATGTTGGAACTAGCAGCAATCAACTGCCAAAGTATGATGCATCACTATTTAGATGGTGAGAGGCCCTTGAAGAAAAACAAAGCCTGTTAGGAGTACAAAGAGCCAGATGTGTGTCAGGGTAGGGAGCTTGGGGATGCTTCATTGAGAGGCTACATCTGTTGAAAGACCAGAAAAGGAAAGGGCACTAACCAGAACTCTCTAGGAAGAGGACGTAACTGTTCCAATGGCGGGGGGTTAGTGGTGGTCGGTGGGGGGCGGGGGGGCAGTTGGAAGGCCGTGGGTTGGGTCAGAGAGCTGCTTCTCTAGCAGGAAGACAGGTGAGCAGAGTCCAGGGAACATGTCCCCATCTACCCAGCTGCCCTCTGTCCAAAATAAGCTCACTGGGCAGCAAGAATGCAGGAGAAATTTATGGAATTGCAGCCCAACCTGGAGATGCAGACTAGGCTTACAGAAAGTGAAAATGAAAGTCACTCAGTTGTGTCCAACTCTTTGTGATCCCATGGTCTGAAGCGCACCAGACTTCCCTGTCCATCACCAACTCCTGGAGTTTGCTTAAATTCATGTCCATTGAGTCAGTGATGCCATCACACCATCTCACCCTCTGTCGTCCCCTTCTCCTCCTGCCTTAAATCTTTCCCAGCATCAGGATCTTTTCCAGTGAGTCAGTTTGTCATATCAGGTGGGCAAAATATTGGAGTTTCAGCATCAGTCCTTCCAATGAATACTCAGGACTGACTTTATTTAAGTATTGACTGGTTGGATCTCCTTGCAGTCTAAGGGATTCTCAAGAGTCTTCTCCAACACCACAGTTTAAAAGCATTAATTCTTTGGTGCTCAGCTTTCTTTATAGTCCAACTCTCACATCTATATATGAATACTGGAAAAATCATAGCTTGGCTAAACGGATCTTTGTTGTCAAAGTAATGTCTCTGTTTTTTAATATGCGGTCTAGGTCGGTCATAGCTTTTCTTCCAAGGAGCAAGTGTCTTTTAATTTCATGGCTGCAGTCACCATCTACAGTGATTTGGGAGCCCCCCAAAATAAAGTCTGTCACTGTTTCCATTGTTTCCCCATCTTTTTGCCATGAAGTGATGGGACGAGATGCCGTGATCTTAGTTTTCTGTATGTTGAGTTTTAAGCCAACTTTTAAACTCTCTTCTTTCATTTTCTTCAAGAGGCTCTTTAGCTCTTCTTCACTTTCTGCCATAAGGGTGGTGTCGTCTGCAGATCTGAACTTATTGATATTTATCCTGGCAATCATGATTCCCGCTTGTGCTTCATCCAGTCCAGCGTTTCTCATGATGTACTCTGCGTTTAAGTTAAATAAGCAGGGTGACAATATACGGCCTTTACATACTCCTTTCCTGATTTGGAACCAGTCTGCTGATCCATGTCCAGTTCTAATTATTTCTTATTGACTTGCATCCAGATTTCTCAGGAGGCAGGTAAGGTAGTATGGTATTCCCATTTCTTGAAGAATTTTCCACAATTTGTTGAGATTAGTCAATAAAGGAGAAGTAGATGTTTTTCTGGAGCTCTTGTGCTTTTTTGATGATCTTGTGGATGTTGATCTCTGATTCCTCTGTCTTTTCTGAATCCAGCTTGGACATCTGAAAGTTCTTGGTTCACAAACTGTTGAAGCATGGCTTGGAGGGTTTTGAGCATTACTTTGCTAGCATGTGGGATGAGTGCAATTGTGCAGTAGTTTGAGCATTCTTTGGCATTGCCTTTCTTTGAGATTGGAATGAACACTGACCTTTTCCAGTTCTGTGGCCACTGCTGAGTTTTCCAAACTTGCTGGCATATTGATTGCAGCACTTTCACAGCATCATCTTTTAGGATTTGAGATAGCTCAACTGGAATTCCATCGTCTCTGCTAGCTTTGTTCATAGGGATGCTTCCTAAGTCTCACTTGACTTCACATTCCAAGATATCTGGCTCAAGGTGAGTGATCACACCATCTTGGTTATCTGAGTCACGAAGATCTTTTTTGTATAGTTCTTCTGTGTTTTCTTGCCACCTCTTCTTAATATCTTCTGCTTCTGTTAGGCCCATACTGTTTCTGTCCATTATTGTGCCTTTTTTTGCATGAAATATTCCCTTGGCATCTTTAATTTTCATGAAGAGATCTCTAGTCTTCCCCATTCTAATATTTTCCTCTATTTCTTTGCACTGATCCCTGAGGAAAGCTTTCTTATCTCTCCTTGCTATTCTTCAGATCTCTGCATTTAAATGGGCGTATTTATTCTTTTCTCCTTTGCCTTTCACTTCTCTTCTTTTCTCAGCTATTTGTAAGGCCTCCTCAGACAACCATTTTGTCTCTTGGCATTTCTTTTACTTGGGGATGGTCTTGATCTCTGCCTCCTGTACAATGTCATGAACCTCCATCCATAGTTCTTCAGGCATTCTGTCTATCAGATCTAAACTCTTGAATCTATTTGTCACTTACACTGTATAATCGTAAGGGATTTGATTTAGGTCATACTTGAACAGGCTAGTGGTTTCCCCTGCTTTCTTCAATTTAAGTCTGAATTAGGCAATAAGGAGTTCATGATCTGTGTCACAGTCAGCGCCCAGTCTTGTTTTTGCTGACGGTATAGAGCTTCTCCATCTTTGACTGCAAAGAATATAATCAATCTGATTTTGGTGTTGACCATCTTGTGGTGTCCATGTGTAGAGTCATCTCTTGTGTTGTTGGAAGAGGGTGTTTGCTATGACCAGTGCGTTCTCTTGGCAGAACTCTGTTAGCCTTTGACCTGCTTCATTCTGTACTCCAAGGCCAAATTTGCCCATTACTCCAGGTATCTCTTGATTTCCTACTTTTGCATTCCAGTCCTCTATAGAGCAAAGGACATCTTTTAGGGGTGTTAGTTCTAGAAGGTCTTATAGGCTTCATAGAACCATTCAGCTTCAGCTTCTTCTGCACTGCTGGTCAGGGCATAGACTTGGATTCCTGTGATATTGAATGGTTTGCCTTGGAAATGAACAGAGATCACTTTGTCGTTTTTGAGACTACATCCAAGTACTGCACTTTGGACTCTTGTTGACTATGATGGCTGCTCCCTTTCTTCTAAGGGATTCTTGCCCATAGTAGTAGATACAGTGGTCATTCAAGTTAAATTCACCCATTCCAGTCCATTCTAGTTCATTGATTCCTAAAATGTCGATGGTCATCTCCTGTTTGTCTACTTCCAGTTTGCTTGATTCATGGACCTAACATTCCAGGTTCCTATGCAGTATTGCTCTTAATAGCATCGGTCTTTACTTTCATCACCAGTCACATACAAATGGGTGTTTTTGCTTTGGCTCTGTCTCTTCACTCTTTCTGGAGTTAGTTCTCCACTGATCCCGAGTAGCATGTTGGGCACCTACCAACCTGGGGAGTTCATCTTTCAATGTCCTATCTTTTTGTCTTTTCATACTGTTCATGGGATTCTCGAGTAAAGAATACTGAAGTGATTTGACATTCCCTTCTCCAGTGGACCATGTTTTGTCAGAACTCTCCACCATGAGCTGTCTGTCTTGGGTGGCCCTACATAGCATGGCTCATAGTTTCATTAAGTTAGATGAGGTTGAGGCCCAGTGACCAGGTTGGTTGTGATTGTGGTTTTCATTCTGTCTGCCCTCTGATGGATAAGGATAACAGGAAACTTTCTTATGGGAGCTTCCTGTTGGGAGAGACTGATTGAGGGGGGAAACTGGGTCTTGTTCTGATGGGTGGGGCCATGCTCAGTAAATCTTTAATACAATTTTCTGGGCTGTGTTCCCTCCCTGTTGTTTGACCTGAGGCCAAACTATGGTGGAGGTAATGAGGATAACGGTGACTTCCTTCAAAAGGTCCCGTGGAGGCACTGCCATACTCAGTGCCTCTGGCCCTTGAGCAGACCACCCCAACTCACGCTTCCACTGGAGACTCCTGGACACTCACAGGCAAGTCTGGGTCAGTCTCTTGTGTGGACACCGCTCTTTTCTCCTGGATCTTGGTGCACAAAATATTTTATTTGTGACCTCCATGAGTCTGTTTGCCCAGTCCTGTGTAAGTTCTCATGTTTGATCAGCCTTTACCACATATAAACCTTTTGAATTATTTTAAGTTTTCAGCATCCTCTCCTCCATTCCCCATGCGTGCGCACGCGCGCGCACACACACACACACACACACACTCCTCATTCCTATCCTGCTATTCTACTGCCCATCATGGTCAATTGTTCAGTCATGTCAGACTCTTTGTGACCCATGGACTGTAACCCACCAGGCTCCACTCTGCTTGGGATTCTCCAGGTAAGAATGGGTTGCCATTTTCTCCTTGAGTGGTTTGCCATTTTCTCCTCTGGGAGATTTTCCTGACCCAGGGATAGAACTTGTGGCTCCTGTGTCTCCTGCATCAGCATGTAGATTCTTTACAGCTGAGCCATCTGGGAAGCCTCCACCCAAAGGGACAGACTAGAGCATATTCTTTTCCCAACCCACGCCTCACTTTCTCTTTCTATGGCAAGGGTGGTTCTTCCTAGTCATCTTCTGCAGAGGGCATGTGGCACCTCCTCCCCATAGACGCCCTTCAACACGCAGGCTCACTTACGTGATCTTCACAGGTCTCTACTAAGTCTTACCCCTCTGTCAGGGCACGGTAGGCCTTCCTGAACTTGAATAATTCCATGTTACTCTTAATGTATTTACTCCCAGATGGTGAATTTCTTGAGACAATATTTTATTAAAATTTGCTCTGGAGACTTAGGGTAATACCTAGAATTTTGCTGACATTTGCTATATGCTTATTGGATAAAATCGTCAGTTTGAAAGTTGGACATAATTCAGGTTAGGTTTGTTTCAGCTGAACCAAAGACCTAATAAAACCCTGACATCACAAGCAATCAAATTTGAGAATTCATCCCCATCACCTTTGGGGGACGCAATTGCAACCCACTCCTGTACTCTTGCCTGGAAAATCCCATGGACGGAGGAGCCTGGTAGGCTGCCGTCCAGGGGGTCGCTAAGAGACGGACACAACTGAGCGACTTCACTTTCACGCATTGGAAAAGGAAATGGCAACCCACTCCAGTGTTCTTGTCTTGAGAATCCCAGGGATGGGGGAGCCTGGTGGGCTACCATCTCTGGGGTCGCACAGAGTCAGACACGATTGAAGCAACTTAGCAGCAGCAGCAGCCGCCACCATCTTTACATCACCACCAGAAGTCATCTCCCCCTTCTTTACATTGCTGCCATCATCATCTCCATCATTTTACATCATCAGAACCACCATAGTCCCCCTCATTATTGCCATCCCGTCATTACCACCATTGTTATCTTTACATCTTTGTCGTCACCATTCTTTAAGTTCCTTGTGACTTTTAGCACTTGGTCAATATTTGAGGAATTCTCTGAAGTTCCTTTTAGACCAAGCCTTCCAAAGCAGGTTAGGTTTTGTTTATTCAGGGAGATCATTCGTTTTATCCAGTCCGCTAGGAGGCAGGGCTTCAGTTCTGTGGGTGAACTGAATTCTCTCCACTGTTTCAAATTAGTAGAATAAAGGAAGCTGGAGGTTGGCTTTGAGTTTTATACATTTAGGTAAATCCCCTGAGTAGAACTTCAAGGGAACTCAGACTGCCATGTCTGCAGCTGCCTAATTTCCTTGCAGAATCTGCCACCTATCCTGCGACGTCTCATCATATTAAGGTTGATGGTGCATTAAATTTCGAGCAGATAGAGCTGGTCACATGCTCCCTACTGAGAGCTTAATCCCCTACTTTTGCTTCAGTTTTGGGAGTTGAGTATCGGTAGTATTTATTTGGGGTCCTTTGGGAAGTGTTTCTCCATAAAATACTCTGAGTTCCCTTGGATTTGTGGTCCTCTCAATAAATAGTAATATCCCACTCACTAAAAAAGTAACTCTGGATCTAAATAATTTGTGGGACATATGCCTGAGACAGAGACAAGTCAGGCTTGAGGATGACTTTTACAGAAGTCATTTATCTCATTTTGAAGAACATACTCTGCTAACACATTGTAATTCATTTTAAGGAAAAGCATAGACCTCAGAAATAGGTACTTATATATGTAGTTTATATAAAAACTTTTTCAAATGCTTAAAATTATGTTTGTAATTCTTAATAAACATGTCTCTGTACACTTCTATGTTTAAATGTGTAATTTTTAATTAAAAAAACCCAGACCTATTCTTTTTTTTTTTTAGCTTTAAGATGCTATTTATATGAAATCTACAAAATAGCTAAATTTATACAAAAGCATACTAATGGTTGTCAGGGACTGGTGGGAGGAGAGAATAGGGGACTGACATCTTAATGGGATGAAGTTTTTACAGGGTGGTGAAAATATTTTGGAATAGATGGAGTTGGTGGTTACACAACCTTACGATTGTGCTAAAAGTCATCGAAATGCACACATTAATATGGCCATTGACATTGTGTCAATAATTTGACAGTGTGCAAACTTTGCATAAAAGAGAGAGAGAAAGAGGCAGAGGGAAAGAGAGAGAGAGAGAGAGAGAGCGAGAGAGAGAGAGAGAGAGAGAGAGCAAGGTAATACAGATAGCTATTGGTCGGAAAGAACAGAACTTTATTTTGGTCTCACTGGTTTTGGAGGATAAAGTCAGAGAAATAAGGGAGATATTTTGGAGTCACACAGCACGGAAGTTCAGGGCTGAACTAGTCATTTCAGTTCAAGGGAGGAAGAGGAGAACAGCAGTGTTCTGCTTCCTGATCTGCAGGGGAAGGGGAAGGTAAGAAGAGACACAGATCCCCTCCAAGTCCTTCCATCCAGCCCCTGCCTCTGTCCAGAAATAATGTGTGCATGCTCTTGACTCCTCCTTCTCCCCATCTACCCAGACTTACTCTAAGTTCACCAGGTTACTCAAAGTCAGAGGAATCTTGAAATGTATTAGTTTCTTCTGGCTGCTGTAGCAAATTACTGCAAACTGGAGGCTTGAAACAATAGGAATTATGTTTTTCACGGTTCTGCAGGCCAGGAATCTGAAATCAAGGTGTTGGTGGGCAGAGCACCCTCCAGTCTCCAGAGGAGGATCCTTCCTGGCCTCTTCCAGTTTCTGGTGGCTCCTGGCATCTTCGGCTTAGGACTGTATCAATCCTTTTCCTCTGTGGTCACAGCCTTTCCTCTTATGTGTTAAGACTCCCTCTGCCATCTCTCATGAGGGTATATGTGATGGCATTTAAATTCAGCTTCTCTCTGTAGCTTGTCTCACATCTTTTGGGCTTCCCATGTGGCTCAGTGGTAAAGAATCTGCCTGCCAATGAAGGAGACACTGGAGATGCAGATTCATTCCCTGGACTGGGAAGATCCCTTGGAGAAGGAAATGGCAACCCACTCCAGCATTCTTGCCTGGAATATTCCAGTGACAGAGGAGCCTAGCCATGCATACATAGTACCTGGGGTCACAAAGAGTTGGACATAACTGGACACAACTGAGAACTGAGTGCAGCAACAATCACATATTTTGCCATGTTATTACTGTTCATTCACTGAGTAATGTCCAAGTCTTTGCCCCCCATAAACTGCAGCATGCCAGGCTTCCTTGCCCTTCACTATTTCCTGCAGTTTGCTCAAACTTGTGTCCATTGTGTCAGTGATGCCATCCAACCATCTCACGTTGTGAAGGTTCCAGGCCCCGCATCTCTTGCAATACAAGGTGCTGATAATATGCATGGTTCTGGATATGAGGTCATGGATATAACATATCTAGATAAACATCCATCCACCCATCTACCCGTTCACTACCCACTCACTCACCCAGCTATTCATCCACCATCTGCTCACCCACCCACTCTCCCATCCATCCATCCACCCACCCTTCCATCTATCCATTCATCCATCCACCCATCTACCCGTTCACTACCCACTCACTCACCCAGCTATTCATCCATCCATCTGCTCACCCACCCACTCTCCCATCCATCCATCCACCCACCCTTCCATTTATCCATCCATCCATCCACCATCTCTTCATTCAGTGCATATTTGTTGAATTAGGCAATGGTTGAAAGGAGGCAGACAATTTAGAAAGCAAACAAAAAGCAGATCATTTCAGAAAAGGACAAGCACTATGATTAAACACAAATAAATATAGATGCAGGATAACATGCAATTGAGCCTTAAGGCCCTGCAAAAAAAAGGGATCAGGAGAATTTTATTCAGGGTTAGTCATAGGTGACCTTTGTTTATGAATAAGGAGTAAGGACAATTGCTGCTTTATCATGTTTGCATTAAATATGAACAAAGTTACCCCAAACTCTTTCCCTGTGCCTTTGGAGGAAATGTAGGTTTAGGATGTAAGAGCTGTTCTGAACTGCCTGCAAAGCCTGATAACAGGATCACCCTTCACCCCATCATCTACTCTGCATTGGGTCCAGTACAGTTCTGTCTGGAGACTTGGCTCCATATGAATCTCTGGGATCATTTTGTTCTTACAGGGTAGAGTCAAAAGAGAAATGACCCCCAAAACTTTTACTCCCTAATCTTCTTGAACTGTGGATATGTTACCTGACATGGAATAAAGGACTTTGCAGATATGATGAAATTAAGGATGTTGAGATGGGAGGCTTATCTTGCATTACCTAGATGAGTTCAATGCCACCACAAGTATCTTTATAGAAGGAAGGCCAGGAGGCTCAGAATCGGAGGAGATGTGCAAAGAAAAGCAAAACAAGAGAGTTGAAGATATTATGATACTACCTTTGAAGATGAAGGAAGAGGTCGTGAGCCAAGGAGTGTTGGGAACTCACTGGAAAGGCCAAGGAAACAGTTTGCCCCCTAGAGTTCCCAGAAGGTGTACAGTCCTGTTGATATCCCAAGTTTACATTAGTAAGATACGTATTGAAACTTTGACCACCACGATTGTAAGATAATAAGTTTGTGCTGTGTCAATTTTTTTTTAACAGAAATCATAAGAGAGTAATAAAGAAAGTTTCAGAAGAAGTAGTATATATCCACAGAGTCAACCTATTGCCCTCAAGAGCATTCCATGTTGTTACAATGACAGGATTGCCTTCTTCCTCATGACTGAATAATATTCTATTGTGTATACATATATGCATCACAGCTTTATCCATTCATCCAGGGAAGGACAGCCAAGTTGTTCTTC
Source organism: Capra hircus (assembly GCF_001704415.2). Classification (NCBI taxonomy): domain Eukaryota; kingdom Metazoa; phylum Chordata; class Mammalia; order Artiodactyla; family Bovidae; genus Capra; species Capra hircus. Next base: position 62,318,750 of record NC_030828.1, read on the forward strand.
TATCTTGGCTATTGTAAATAATGCTTCAATGAACCTGGGAATTCAGCTATCTCTTTGAGATACTGATTTAATTTCCTTGGGGTATATACCCAGGAGTGGAATTGCTGGTTCACACAATAGTTCTATGTTTAGTTTTGTTGAGGCATCTCTAACTGTTTTTAATAGTGGCTGCACAAATATATAATCCCACCAGTAGTATACAATGGTTTCCTTTCTCCAGATTCTCACCAGCACTTACCTCTGGTCCCCTTGATTATGCATGCTCAGTCACTTCAGTCATGTACAACTCTTTGCAACTCTATGGACTGTACCCCACCAGGCTCCTCTGTCCATGGGATTTTCCAGGCAAGAATACTAGAGTGGGTTGCCAAGCCCTCCTCCAGGGGATCTTCCTGACTCAGAGACTGAACCTGCATCTCCTGAATTGTAGGTGGATTCTTTATCGCTAAGCCATGGGGGAATCCCCCTTTTAGAGTCTAACCATTCTAAGTGTGAGGGAATATCCATTGTGGGTCTAATTTGCATTTTCCTGTGATGTTGTGATGTTGAACACCTTTTCATGTACTTGTCGGCCATCTGTATGTCTTCTGTGCAGAAATGTCTGTTTGGCTTTCTACCCATTTTTAACAAGATAATTTCATTTTTTGCTGTTGAGTTGTATGAATTCTTTACATATTTTGAATATTAATCCCCTTGTCAGGGCTTCCCTGGTGGCTCAGACAGTAAAGCATCTGCTTGCAATGTGGGAGACCCATGTTCAATCCCTGGGTCTGGAAGATCCCCTGAAGAAGGAAATGGCAACCCACTCCAGTACTCTTGCCTGGAAAATTCAACGGACAGAGAAGCCTGTCAGGCTACACAGTTTATGGGATCACAAAGAGTTGGACATGACTGAGCAACTTCACAACTTTACAACTTCACATCAGGTACACAATTTGCTAACATTTCCCCCATTCCATAGGCTCTCTTTTCACTTTATTGATTACTTCTTTTTCTGTTTAGAAACCTTTTTCATTACATTAAGTGAAATAAGTCAGATAGAAAAAGGCAAATACTGTGTAACATCATTTATCTGTGGACTCTAGAGCTGTCAAATTCATATAAACAGAATAGGATGGTAGTTATCAGGGGGTAAGAGAAATGGAGAGATGGTCAGAGTACAAACTTCCAGTTACAAGACAAATAAGTTCTTAGGAGAGATAGGGCGTGCAGCATTGTGATTATGGTTAATAATACTGCCTTATGCAGGCTTCCCAGGTAGCACTAGTGGTTAAGAACCTTTTTGCCAGTGCAGGAGATGTGAGAAACATGGGTTTGACCCTGTGTTCGAAGATCCCCTGGAGAAGGAAATGGCAACCTACTCCAGCATTCTTGCCTGGAGAATCCCATGGGCAGAGGAGCCTGGCAGGCTACAGTCCTTGGGTTGCAAAGAGTCAGACTTTGCAACTTAGCATGCATGCATATACTTGAAAGTTGCTAACAGTGTATATCTTAAATGTTCTTACCACAAAAAAGAGAGTAATTATGTGATGTGATAGAAGTATTAATAATGTTATGGTAGTAACCATTTTGCAATATATACCAAATCAACATATTGTGCACCTTAAATTTACTCAATGATATATGTCAATTATGTCTCAATAAAGCTGTATAAAATAAAATAATAAAAATGAGCCTACTGTGTGATGAACAGTATACAGCATTTAAAATATTATGTTATTTATTTCTCAAAACACTTCCATGAAGTCATTTCCATTTTAGAAATGAGATACTGATGCACAGAGAGGTTAAGTAGAATGGCTGTTAGGAAATATTAAATTTCAAGGAGAAAGGGCAATAAAGGATTTCTCTAAATGGGATATATCAGTATAGAGAAGCAGTATCCAGAAGAAGGCAGATGAAAGGGCTTTCTTCATTTCCTTCCCTCTTTTTCTTTCTCTCTCCTTTCTTTCTTTTTCATTCTTTCTTCCTCTCTCCTCCTTCCACCTTCTCTTCCCTCCTCCTTCCCCACTCCTTCTTTCTCTCTCTTTCCTTCTTCCTTCTTTCCTTCCTTTCTCTGTTTCTGTCTTTCTATCTCTCCTGGAGAATTGGGACAGAAGCAATGACCAGTATTCCTTGCAATAACAGAAGAGGCAAAAGGGAGAAAGGAGTTCTGGTTTACTGAGGTGGCACTTCCTGTCTCTCCTACTTGCTTGCCGTGATGGTTTATTTTATGCGTCAACTCAAAGGGAACACATGGTGCCCCAATTAAATATTATTTCTGGGGCTGTTTGTGAGGTTGCTTCCACAAGAAATTAGCACTGAGATTGGCAGCCTGCGTAAAGCAGATAACCTTCCCTATGTACGTGGACAACGTACGTGGGCATTATGTCAGCGTCAAGAGCTGGGGTAGAACATGGAGGAAAGGGGAGGTTTGCTTTCCCTGCCTGACTGTTCCAGTGGAACACCAGCCTTCTTCTGCCCTCAACTGGCACTTTTACCACTGGTCTCTGGTTCTCAGAACTAAATCATCAGCTTTCTTGGGTCTCCAGCTTGCAGGGACTTAGCTTCCATAATCACACATGAGTCAGTTCTTTATAATAAATTGGTTCAATTTCTCTGGAGAACCCTGGCTAATGCACTAACCAGTCTTGACGTGCTGGCAAGGCACAGAGCTTCCGTGTTTCTATTTTCTCAATCCCACAATGTATAGAAATCAATGGATCCAGAAAGGATTGTTTTGAGTGAAGAACAAATTGGAGAAAACCATTTTGTAAGGATTCTGTTAACCAGCTTGCACCTGCTGTCATTAAGCTTTTGTTGTTGTTGCCTAGTACTACAAGAAAACTCGTCCTCCATAAAGAAAGCTAAAAGCAGTACATGGTATGGATATTTGACCTGTTAGAATCTTATATGTGTTTTGAAAAGAAGATCCGTGCAACTTAAGCCCTTTCTATAAAGCAACCATGTACCTATTTTGTTCAGCTGTCATGCCTTTAAAGATTTATTCATTTTTAAATGGTTGCAATAAAAATAATACAGTGAATATACAATTAAATATACATGCAGCTAGAATGTTATGACTAGAGGGGGAAATGTGAATGATAGTCCAGCCTAGAGTGACTCAGCTGACTTTCCAATTTGTAGCAGAGCTTTCTGATATTCCAAGTGAAGTGCAAATGCAATCAGTCATGCAATTTTCCTTGTTGACAAAGAGGGTTAAGACCAATCTGTTGGGGTAAATTAATATATTTTAGGGCTTTCCTGGTAACTCAGTTGGTAAGGAATCCACCTGCAATGCAGGAGACCCCGGTTCGATTTCCGGCTCAGGAAGATCCGCTGGAGAAGGGATAGACAGCCCACTTCAGTATTCTTGGGCATCCCTGGAGGCTTAGTTGGTAAAGATTCAGCCTGCAATGCAGGAGACCTGGGTTTGATCTTTGCATTGGAAGATCCCCTGGAAAAAGGAACAGCTACTCACTCCAGTATTCTGACCTGGAGAATTCCATGGATGTATAGTCCATGGGGTCACAAAGATATAGTTTAAGCCCATGGGGTGGCAAACATATATTTTAAGCTGTGAAATTATAAAAGTATTTTTTCCATAAAAGTTTTTATATAATTTTATATTTTGAAATTTAGATATATCATGGCATAGTATTAAATGTGCAGAATATTATGGCAGACTCCTTTCAGTCCAAATCTTCTACAAAGTAGGTTTATGGCAAACATTATTTGCTATTTACTTTTACTCTCAGAAATACAGTTTCCTCACCGTGTTCAGAGGACCATTTATGTTTAACACGGTCTCTGACGCCTTGTAAATTCTCAGTATACAATTGTTGCTATTACTACGATTTTTATTATCATTATTTGGAGGGCCAGAAACACTGAATGATTGAGCAGACAGTATCCTTCAAACATAATTTCAGCAAATGTGTTTCTGGTAGTAGAGCAAGTTGATGATCAGAAGAATGTCATGGCTGAAATACTACCAGATCTTGGGTTAGCTAGAAATTAATAACAGAAACACAAATAAACATAATTGCCATGCTTTTTTGGGCTTGATAGAACATAAGAGACTAAAAACAAACAACTGTACAAAAAAGATGACTGAGCATGATTTGAACATGGAACTTGAATATTTAGCATGTCTCCTTTGAAGAATCTAAGTCTAGAGTCTAGACCCTGGTATACGGAGGAGCTCAACCCGAGGGCTATACTTTGAACCAGAAAGTTTATAAGCCAAAAATAGTCCCAGTCTGTAACATCCTCTGACCCTCAGAAAAAGCAAATGAAAACCCTCTCTGGAGATCATATGAGGCTCCCATATACATGTATACAGAGTTACACATATGATGTAAAATAATAAATGTCTGTGAAATGGTCAAGAAAATAAAACAAACTTAGAAAAGGATAAAATTCAATCTAATGTGTCTATGTAGGATTGAAAAAAATAAACATTAATCTATTTATAAATAAAATTACTTAATTCAAAACCCCATAAACATTGACTAGGGCACAAATGAACAGACAATTTGGAATCACAATGGTAAATCAGAAGAAATTCTCAGAGTATTTGAAAAAGAGGCATGAAAATGAAAAATATTGAAAGCAGTTATAGACTAGAAATAATAAGATAAAATGCAGTGTATATTAAACAACCAATACAGTATTGTAAAGTAAAATAAAGTAAAAATTAAAAAAACAAAAAAAAAAAAACAAATTAAAGTTGAAAAAAAAAAAACAATGTTAAACTGAAAAACTTTGCACTAGACTCGTTGTAAAAATGCAGAATATCAAATAGAATTCTAAAAGTGGAAAGAAAAGGATCAACCAGCTGAGAGCAGACTTCTCAATGGAAATAATGGAAATTAGACAGTGGAACAACATTTTTTCAGTTTTGAGAGACTACAACTTTCAACCAAGAATTGGACAGCCACAAAAACTATCATTAAAAATCAAAGTAATGCTATTTCCTGATAGCTCAAAGCTATCAGAGAAAATTATGATCAGCATCCTACTCTAAAGTAAGTTAAAAAAATATTCTTCAGGTAGATAGAAATACATTTTATAAGGCAAAACATCTGAGATTCTCATATTTCTTTTTAAAAGAGTTTTAAGATACTTATTAGCTTTAAATTTTATTTAGTATACATGGCAAAACTTTCAGATGTAACTATCAAAAATAAACTTACATACATAAATTTCAAACCAACACAGAAAAAAAAAAAACAATTAAGCAGCCAAATTCTACGGTTAAATCCCTAGAAAATAAAATTTGAGAAAACTGAATAGAGTCCTAAAAATGGCTTTCTCATTAAAGGCATCAAATAAATGCTATGGATAATCACAATAAATATAAAAGGATTAAAATCAGTAAAACATTAAGACTCAAAAAATTACATATATGTTGTTTACAAATTTATACCTAACATATGAAAACAGAAAGATTGCAAAATACATAACAGGCAAATAGCAACCATGCTGAAATTACAAAAATAAAATTTAAGGCAGGAATGATTATTATGTATAGTGGTAGCTTTTATATAATGACAATAGATGGCAAAAAGTTCCCAGGTGGGGCTAGGGGTAAAGAACCCACCTGCCAATGCATGAAATGTAAGACATGCAGGTTCAGTCCCTGGGTCGGGAAGATCCCCTGGAGGAGGGCATGGCAACCCACTCCAGTACTCTTGCCTGGAGAATCCCATGAACAGAGGAACCTGAAGGGGTATAGTCCATGGGGTCACAGATAGACACAACTGAAGCCACTTAGCACACACACACAATAGGTGGCAGTTAATCAAGCAGACACAAATAATATGACTTGATTTTAATATTTAATACATTTTTTAATATATAAAGCAAAAATGATAGAATTACAGGGAAATTGAAGAATTGACACCATTGTAGTAAGATATTTCAACATTATTATTATTATTATTACATTTCAAAATTATACAAAATTATTATATAAAATTCAGCTATGTATACAATCACTTGATAAATACTTATTGAACATACAGGTGGTGAATGCTTATGATTATCTCTTGGTAGCATTAGATCTAAGCTGATGATATAAAATTTAAACCTTGTCAAAGTTAGGAAGCTCTGGCAAGGACCAGAATATGTGGGTTTCCAAACTGAGCATGTCTGAGGTAGCAGTTATGGACACAGCACATTCCTTAAAGAAGTTTCCATAAATCTCGGGCAGGCTTTTGACAGGAACATAGAAACATGATTGTCTGATGGTACCGTCTCTGAGTACCTACCAAATGTCCATATTGTGAATTAAAGAGTGGGTGTTCACTTATAAAAGCCTATTGAGCATTCATGAGGCTCCCTTTTGCAGGCATACTTGAGGGCCTGAGGCAAAACTCTTGAGGATAGAGGTCATTTAGAGATGGCGTCGGTCTCAGCCATCCAATGAAAGTGTTAGCCGCTCAGTTATGTCCAACCTTCTCAACCGCGTGAGCTGCAGCCCACCAGACTTCTCTGTCCATGGAATTCTCCAGGCAAGAATACTTGAGTGGGTTGCCATTCCCTTCTCCAGGGGATCTTCCCAACCCAGGAACTGAACCCAGGTCCTTCTGCATTGTAGGAAGATTCTTTTCCCCTTTCAGCAATCCAGCAACATCTTTAAATCATAGACTATGTTTTATCAGCAACAAAGTCATGCTTTCAAACTAGGGGGACAAGGGGTGCATACATGTACGGCAAAGTCTTTAAAAGAAAATTTGATTTTGAGGTCAATGGCCTGAGTTTCAGTCCTGATTCTACTCTTTAGAAGCTTTGCGAAGCCTCTTGTCTTAAGTAAGTCAATGAACCATGAGTTATGATTCTTACCTACATCTCCAGTTTGCTTACCTCTGGCCCATACGTCAAATGAGATAGTGGATGCAAAATCACCTTGCAAGCTCCAAAAGCAGGATACAAATGGAAAGATCTATTGACCTTGTAACCAAGGAAGGCAAGCCCACAGGTGACCCTGACTCATTTGTGGACTAAACTCAGGAAAGAGTGGAAAATACTGTCACCAGATAAAAATCTCAACAGGGAGAAGATTGCTTTGAATATGGTCAGAATACTTTGTGTGTGACTTGTAAAGAAGCATGAAGCCTTTTTTGGAGGTATTTGGGCAAGTTCCTTAGATATTAGTGGTATCAAGATAAGGATGGGGTGGTAGGGGAGAGGGAGGTTCAAAAGAGAGGGGACATGTGTATACCTATGGCTGATTCATGTTGATGTATGGCAGAAACGAGCACAGTATTATAAAGCAATTATCCATCAATTAAAAATTTTTAAAAATACAAAAAAGCAATGAATTGAAGTGGATATATTTTGTTTTGTCAACTCAGAATAAGGATTATCCATTGAGAAACACTGATCCTTTCAAATCAGTGTTCTACTGACGTTCTCCGAATAGTTTAATACAAATTGGTCACGTGACAGAAACTAAACCAGTCAGCATTCTTCCGTGGAATATTTTCTAACTTAATCTCGAAAAAGAGCCAATGCTTCTCTCTGGTGATGACATAATGGCCACACAGTTCCCAGACACTCCAGAGCCAGGATGCCCGCTCAGTCTTGCCAGCCCACTGCCTTCTTACCACCTTCTGGTACATAATAGGGGAGGTTACACGGCAGCCAGGACCCTTTCTGGTGGCTCTCTCATAACCCCCTGACTTTAACTCTTAGCCTCCTCTATGCACTATCCAAGCGGTTTCTCTCACATCATCCCATTTGATCCTCACGAGATGCATGACTTGGCCCCTGTTGCTGTAACTTAAAGGTGAGGTGTGAACAGACCGATGTCATCCAGTTCAGAAACAGTGATGCCCTCATTCCAACACACCCCATTACACGCCGCTTCCAGCCGCATTTTCCCCTATCCTAAACCCAGGATAGGTGCTAGTCAGGGCTCTGGTTTGGATAGGATGCTAATTCTAGTGATTTTCTATTTGTGTTTAGGGTGGGGAACATTTGTGTCACATTACCTTAGACACCATTAGCTGAAAACACACACACACACACACACACACACACACACACACACACAGCATGGAGGGCTCTAAAGCCATTTTCCCTTGCTGACAATGACAGGTGCTTTGAAATCTTATGTTTTGCCCTGGCAGTTAGGTTTTGAGGAAAAAGTCTTTCCCTGTTTCATGGAATTAGTGTGGATCCAAAAAAAAAAAAAAAAAAAGAAAGAAAGTGGATCTAATTTGCAAGACAAGGCGCTGAAAAGCAGATAGATGAAAAGTAAATAAACAACTAAATCACGAGCTAGAATAAAGCAAGTCCCCTTTGAAAGCTTGCTTCTCAGTGTAGCTTTTGAGCCAGAATTGCTCTTCCTGTCGTTGCTCTGAAAGAAATTTCTGCCCCTCGTCTGTTGGGTTGTACTTCAGCACGTGGAGATTCAAATGCGATCAGATGTGGGCACTTTTCCTTAGCTACATTTTTAAGGACCTCAGAATTTTCAGTTTGATTAACACATTGATGAGACATGGATTTTACTTAAAGCAAGGATGTCTGGTGGGATTTGAGGGGGGGGGAATTCCAAAAATGAGGCCACACTGGAAATATTAAATGCAGATACAGTAGTAAAACATTCAGCTAAAATAGCAATAAAATGGACCTCCGATGGGCCTCCTGAGGAATTAAAAAGAGCAGCTTTATTCCGCGGGTGTGTTCAGACAGAAATAAATCAACTCCGTGCTGCCGAGTAGAAATAAGACCCGGGTATATCTTTATTTAAGATACGGATGCCAAGTCCGAGAAGAGTAGAGGAGAGAGACATATTGTTTTTGAAACTGAAACATGAATATGGTTGCGGTTTTAATGTTTCTTGCTGGAAAAAGGTCATCTTTGGCGAGGTCGGGGTTTTCTTAAGGTCATTTCACATACAGATCTCTGCCTTCCTTTGACATTTCATCTTGCAGAGACCCAACTCTTCTGACACATGAAATGGGTTCTCAGCACACCCCATGGCTATTTCTATCAACATCTGTGATTCTTACACAGAGAGGGATATGTGCTGATTGGGGACAAAGATCCAGTCTCTCTGAGGCTGGAGATCAAATTGAAAAAATGGAGAGAAAGTTTTTATTATCATTTAAAGGGACAGTGGTCGTATTTCCAAAAGAAAAGTATAGCTCCAAATCCCTGGGTGGAGGGAGGGGATTGGGACAGGATATAAATGCAGGAAATATGATGCTTGCTGTTTCCCTCCTCCATAAAAAGTAAAGTAAAAAAAATAAAATAAAATTAGAAAAAAAAAGTATACTTTCAAAGAAGATGCATTTAATTCATTTCAAAGTACTGACAAGTGACCCTTTCTTTCAGGAAAGGCAGCCCGGATACATAAGTTCACAATAACGGTTTTAATTAAATTGTTTGAGGTTATCCTTGCTGTTGTTTTAGTTACTAAGTCATGTCTGACTCTTTTGAGAAGCTATGGACTGTAGCCCCCCTCCCAGCCTCCCAGTCTTTTCAGTCCGTGGAATTTCCCACGCAAAAGTCCTGGAGTGGGTTGCCATGCTTTTGTCCAGGGGATCTTCCCAACCCTGGGATCAAACCCACGTCTCCAGCTTTGCAGGCAGATTCTTTACCATTGAGCCACCAGGGAAGCCCTTGTCTGAGTTACTTTCTAGTAAAATAGACCACAGCTTAGTCCTTCCTATGCTCAGAGTCTTAGTGCTGAGTCCTGAGGCACTTACAGGGGTCATATCTCATCCTGCCGTATGTCTCCGAGTGGTTTATAGAACAGTCTGAAATGGAAGGAATCATTATTATTATTACATTTTCATAATTGACAATTATGACATTGATTTCTGTAGCTGGGTATAATATAGCTAGGTTTCCTACAGGGAACATAAAGAAAATGCAAAAAAAGGAAATTAGAAAGTGAATACCAAATAAGACTGGCTTGCTAGGGAATTGATACTGTATATGTAAAATTTAAGCTGAGCCTTTTACCTGTCTTTTCCCAATATTGTGTTTTGGGACTTGGTAAATAAGTGAATCAAGGTATAGGAAAAAAAAATATCATTTTTGCTTACCTCCTGGTTCAGAGCCTTTTGTTGTCTGAATATTTCACTACGCAAATCATCCAATCTCACCTCCTGGGGTGGGGGTTTGGACTTCTCCTGTGTGATAATAGTGGCCTCAGAGAAGAAAATCATCTTCCTGAGAAGCAGGAGAAGCTGTAATGCATGGTGCGGGATGCTGGCGTGATTCATTCAGAACCCACTCCCATCCCACCCTCGCTGTACCCCACCTCGGATGCGGGATCTGAGTGATCTCGCAGTCGACAGTTCTGTCCAATGTTTCAGCAGGAAACAAAGATGTGTGGCAACCCTCCAGCCCGTGGGGGACCCAGGTGTTCCCTTTCTGGAAAGTATCCAGCTGCCCCCAGGGCTCAAAAGAGGTGAATATCCAGGTGTCACTGCAACTTCTGTTTCTTGTTGTTGCTTCCCAGCCTGTGCCCTCCTGCCTGCACCTGAATGGTCTCGGGCAAGTGCCAAGATCATACGTTCATGTTCTGCCATGTGCAGAGGCCAGAGGCCACCAGGGAGGGCTGTAAAGTGTTTTGTTCATTCATTTAGGATGATTAGGAAAATAGGGCATAAAAGTTCTTCTCCTGTACCTCCCCTGGAGGACCTACCAAAACTGTTCTCTAAAGACAGACCTTTCCTGCCTCATAAGCCAGAATGCTCTCCCTTTCCACAGAGAGGAAGCAAAATGCTATGCAGAGAGCTCTGTAACCCATTGTGGGGAGACTGCATTCAGGCTCTCTCCCTTTCTTGTTTCGTTCCTTCCCTCATTCCTTAAGGGATCTGTCTTTGAGGAGCTCATTATCTACTGGGGGATGTCCATCAATAACTTGAGGTTAGGAGGCCAGTAGTGTTGAGTGCTACAAAAAAGGGCATGGTAGGAGAAGCAGGTGTGGACAGGAGATCAGGCTTGGAGTCTTAGGGAGAGACTCCTGGAGAAAACCAAGAAGGAACCAGCATCCTTAGGATGGAGAGGATCAATCTGGCTGCAGGGAAGGAACGGGCAGAGCCTATCACAGTTCTGGAGGGAGCTTTGATGGTGCCCTTGGGGAGTGGAAGGGAAAAGTTCAGCAACTTTAAAATGTGATCCACAAATCATCTGATCTCCTTTCATCAAAGGATGGGGTTTATGTCCTTTGAAAATGAGTAGAATTTTGTGACGACCTAGGGAAAGAAACATGCAAGGCTATGCACCTTCTGGCAGCCTGTCCTCAGCCACCCCAGCCCAGATCCCAGGCTCATGTTGAAGATGCTATCACGGAAGGGGGTCCTCCAGCCTTCTGAGCCCTACCCACTGGTCTCAGACATCTTCACTGGGCTCTTCCCACCATAGAATTTCTGGTTTAATGAAACAGTTGCTGCTGGCTCTTCTAAGTGTGGAATGGTTTATTTCACAGCAGGGACAACTGGAGCAAATAACCTGGGTAGTGTCCACCAATGAGGTCAGGGATGCTGTGAAGTGAGATGGGAAGATAACATGCTCTAGACTGTACCTGACCTGGGGACCAAATGGTAGACTTTGGTCACTATCCATAGAGATGTGAGAATTTACTGGGAGGTTTTGATATGGGAGAAAAAAATCCAGATTTGTTTTTTGTAAGATTATAGAAACTTCAGAGAATGTTTGAAAGCAGTATGGATTAGGTTTGAAATCAGAGATCATTTGAGTGTCTGGATGAGAGATGATGATGTCATGAGTAAACAAGACTGTGGTATATCTTAGTTTAAGTGAAAAGAGTAGAAAGACCACAGAGGACAAAATTACCTTGTGTCGGCCATGGCTTGGCTAGGAGGATGAGTCTCTACAAGACGGCCTATTGACTCCTAAGGGACCATATTTGTTGTGAAAACAGGACCTTGATGGGCTCCTGAAACCCAAGAGGGCTGCCTGGCACTGGTGAGCCTGCTTTTGAAGCTGATCATCAATACATTCTGCCTTGCTAGACCATGTCCAACATTACTTTATTCTTGAGTGAAGATGATGGATCGCTGAGATCTACTGGAGTTGGGATTTCACTCAGATGATTGTGAAAAATGGAAGTTAAGGGATTAAAGGATATTGGCAAACATATTCCTGAAATAATCGAGACTGCTCAAGGAGGAAAGTGAAGACAAGAGTTGGGAGAAATCCAGGAGATTGATTGATTGGAGATTTTTAACATCTTCTTCCATGTAATCCAGGGAATTGCTCAAAGACACCAGAATTTTTTGAGAATATGCATCCCTATGCAGCCCCCATACATGTCTCGAAATGTGAGTCAGTTCAGCATAGGAGCTAAGAGGTCAAAAACCTACATCACACTGGCCAGAGCTCAATCTCAACTCCTCTACCTAATAGACTTGCTAGCTTTGGCACATCACTCAGCCTCACAGGAGGACCACTCTCCCCGCCTGTAGGATGGAGAGGGTGGTCATTGTCGAAACTACTTCACAAACATGCTGCACATGAGTTAATATGCACAAAATATGCTGACAATGCAGACCCATGTAAACAATGAATATTAGATAGCATTGCCTCAAACGCTCATCAAAACCCTTGAAGCAGTTCTCACCGCCTCTCACACTTACTTGAACAAATGGAGATATGGAGAAATTAGGCAGTTTTCCCAGAATCTCAGATAATGAAGGTCTGAGGCCAGTGTAACCATAATAATACTTAAATCTTACATATTGATGGGGTTGCTTCACATCCATTGCCTTATCTAGCAACTGGGCCAGTTGGAGCATGAACAGAGAGCTGGTTGTACTTCTAAGTTGCTGCGCCTTGCACTGTTCCCAAAATGTCTTCTGGAGAGTTCCTTAGACTTCACCTGCACCTTGGGGGTTATTATATTTGCTCTGTCCACTTTATAGGCAGATTATACATATGAAATGAGATATGAGAAATGGATTTGACACCTGTAGACAGCTTCTCTTCTCTGACTTTATCTTCCTCCTTCTTTCTGCCTCTCGTATCTTCCCATCTTCTAGGGTACCTTGGACCTCAGTGTGCAATAGCCCCTGGATGTTTCTGCTTTGTTCCAGTCATGCACAAGAGGGTTGAGAACAAAATCGAGGGATTTCAGCCAAAGAGATCTGTCAGCAGTGCTGTCAGCCTCTTAAAACAAATCCTCTAACAGAGATAATGGATATTTTTCCTCTTTCTTATCAAGACAAAGTCAACTAAGGAGATGGAAATACAAGATAACGGAGGACACTCTTTATCATGACCGTCTGGTGGGGCCCCAGTCTTTGTGACCTAGCCACACTATATCCTGTGTCTAGCAATCAGCTATTTCCCTCTTGGGAGTTCAGAAGCCAGAATCAGCTATTTCCCTCTCGTGGCTTACTAAGAAGATGGAAAAAGGAAAAATGCAGGATGAGCATAGAGAATAGTGACTGAAAGGCACCCAGTCATGTCTGACTCTGCAACCCCATGGAACATACAGTTCATGGAATCCTCCAGACCAGAATACTGGAGTGGGTAGCTGTTCCCTTTTCCAAGGGATCTTCCCAACCTAGGGATCGAACCCAGGTCTCCTGCATTGCAGGTGGATTTTTTTTTTTTTAACTAGCTGAGCCACTAGGGAAGCCCAAGAATACTGGAATGGGTAGCCTATACCTTTTCCAGGGGATCTTCCTGACTCAGGTATCGAACTAAGGTCTCCTCCATTGCAGGCAGATTCTTTACCAGCTGAGCTACCAGGGAACCCTGGAGGAGGAGCTTCAGCATCTCCCAAAGACAACCTTGCCACTTCTTTCTTCTTCAGGTTCATCTGTGCCTGCTATCTGAAGGAAGAAGCCTTTATCTATCATAGCTTCTCTCAGTAATGCCGTCCAGCACAGCTGGGCCCTTGCTGTTGAAAAGGGGATCCCATCAGAGGCTTACTACATTTTGTCACCCTCTGCCCAGCACAGAGCTAACCTGGCTTTCGGATGCTTTATTGAACTCATGGGCTCCCCAGGTGACTCAGTGGTAAAGAATCCACTTGCCAGTGCAGGAGATGCAGAAGATGCGGGTTCGATTCCTGGGGCAGGAAGATTCCCTGGAGGAGGAAATGGCAATGTACTCCAGTATTCTTGCCTGGGAAATCCCACAGACAGAGGATCCTGGCAGGCTACAGTCCATAGCGTTGCAAAAGAGTCAGATATGACTTAGCGAAGGAGCACAGCACAATTGAACTCATGACTTGACCTACTTCCGGGGGTTCCCAGTCTCTACAGAAAAATACCCGAACCTCTAGCAAATGTTTTCCATGGAAGGAAGTCAATGAATAATACTTAAAAGGGGAAATTAAAAGAACATCATAAGGATATCATTTTAAAGTATATCAAGACATAAATATGTAGATGAGAGGCAAGTGCTTGGTTCTGAGAAGCTGGATTTGGGAACGGACAGGAGAGGGGGTCAGAGATTATGCACTATTTGACTCATTAAATTAGGTACATAGATTACTTTGATAAGCATTACATATAAAAATTGCACTTTCTGAATGTTTAGATTCTATCTGTTGAGGGGTGGGGAGAAAGTAATGACTTTTGCTAACTGCTACTCTTTAAGAAAAGCCAAAATGTAATTTTTCCACTAATACTTCAGTGCTGTCTGTGTTTATCAGTTATGACTTATCTTTTTTATTTCATCAGAAACATTTTATAATTGAAAAGAAAATGGGGAGGGGAGAGATGACAATCTAATATACACGGTAAAAGAACATTTAGAAAATCATTAGATGGCTAAGGTCCAAGGGCAGCCTAACCATTTGAAGTTTGCATGTTGCTTAAAGTTGTTTAACATCTGCTATTTTATCTTAAGTTTGCAGAGAATCAGAACTTCCTATCTCCATGTTAGCTATAAAGATGCTGATTCTACACAAATTGGTTTGCCCATGGATTCATAGTCATAAGAGGAGTTTAAACTGGAAAATGGTAGTTTCTCTCTTCTCCCCTCCTTTTGCTGAGCTCTGTCCAGGACCTTAGATAAGTTGGGTCATGCTGTAGGAAGAAACAGCCCCCACATCTGGACAGCAAAGATGTCATCCTGCACCACGGAGGTTCCTTCCTGCGCTAATGTTGTCCTCCCTATACATCCGAATGGATCGAGGAGCCACTGACTGGGTCAGTGCCAGACAACATAGAAGGACAATGATCTGAGGCATCTACCTGGACAATAATATACTCTAGCCTGGAAATGCTGCCCCAACCTTCTGTTCAAACTCACCAGTCAAGAGAATCTTGGACTCCCATATATACTGTGCTGCCATCAACATATATTTTTTTAACTTATACTTACTTTTTTTTTATTTAATTTTTTTGGTTGCGCCAGTGGTATGTGGGATCATAGTTCCCACAGGGATCAAACCCCCGACCCCTGCTTTGGAAGCATGGAGTCTTCACCACTGAGCTGTGAAGGAAGTCCCACTTACAGTTATTTTTAAAGCTCAGAAGGGAGGGGATGGGATATTTGTAGAAAAGGTCTGACGACTACCTTGCCTTCATGCGCCAAAACCACTCTTCTGTAACCACAACTCTGTTTTATTTTTATCACAGCTAGCTATGACAAACGTTTACCCTTGTTTTCTTCTCACGGTCTGTGGCTCATTGATCCCTTAATCAGTTCAGTTCAGTCGCTCAGTCGTGTCCAACTCTTTGCAACCCCATGAATCGCAGTACGCCAGGCCTCCCTGTCCATCACCAACTCCCGGAATTCACTCAGACTCACGTCCATCGAGTCAGTGATGTCATCCAGCCATCTCATCCTCTGTCGTCCCCTTCTCCTCCTGCCCCCAGTCCCTCCCAGCATCAGAGTCTTTTCCAATGAGTCAACTCTTTGCATGAGGTGGCCAAAGTACTAGAGTTTTGGCTTCAGCATCATTCCTTCCAAAGAATACCCAGGGCTGATCTCCTTCAGAATGGACTGGTTGGATCTCCTTGCAGTCCAAGGGACTCTCAACAGTCTTCTCCAACACCACAGTTCAAAAGCATCAATTCTTTGGTGCTCAGCCTTCTTCACAGTCCAACTCTCACATGCATACATGACCACAGGAAAAACCATAGCTTTGACCAGACAGACCTTTGTTGGCAAAGTAATGTCTCTGCTTTTCAATATGTTATCTAGGTTGGTCATAACTTTTCTTCCAAGGAGTAAGCGTCTTTCAATTTCATGGCTGCAGTCACCATCTGCAGTGATTTTGGAGCCCCCCAAAATGAAGTCTGATACTGTTTCCACCGTTTTCCCATCTATTTCCCATGAAGTGATGGGACCAGATGCCATGATCTTCATTTTCTGAATGTTGAGCTTTAAGCCAACTTTTTCACTCTCCACTTTCACTTTCGTCAAGAGGCATTTTAGTTCCTCTTCACTTTCTGCCATAAGGATGGTATCATCTGCATATCTGAGGTTATTGATATTTCTCCCAGAATAATGATGGTAAGTTTGAAGTGGAATTTTATTTGTTTAACGTCTGGAAAAAGGAAGAAGCTTCTTTCACATAAACAAAAGATTAGGGGAGGGTAAGTGAGGATGTTCAGAGCTGGAAGATAAAGCATGATGACAGACAGTCAATACAATTATTTATCTTTTCACTGAAGCGGGGTCTTTGGAGGGCAAGAGTGGTTACACTGCTTCCTCACAGCCATGATGGAAAAGAGAGATAAAAATACATATCCATTACCAGGAGTGGCAACCAGAAGACTTTGGTCAAGAAAAGGTGAATGCTTGAGAAGAATAACGGTATCTCGTGTATATGGTTAGATAGCATCACCGACTCAACTTGACATGAATTTGAGCAAACTCCAGCATACAGTGGAGAACAGAAGAGCCTGGATTGCTGTAGTCCATGGGGTTGCAAAGAATCGGACATGACTTGGGGACTGAACAATCACAGCAATATATTGATATCTTTTCTGCTAAAATAATCCAGATTTTGATTGCCTAGGAAAGTACAGAGTAGGCAGAACCATATATAGAATCAGCCTGCTCTTGGGAACTTCGATAATGGATCTTCCAGTGTTGGGGAACAAGACAATAGCATCTTATAGTGTGGAGAAGAGGGGTCCCATGTCAGGGCAAGTTGCAGTGAGTCCATCTCCCCTTCACAACTCTAATTAGCAGGTGCTTTCGAAACATTAAGGGCACAGGGCATGGTTCTTACTCTATCTTTCAGTTATATGTGGGGTCTAAAAAGATGAATGAACAAACTTACCTAAACAGAAGCAGTCAGAGATTCAGAGAACCAACAGGGGGTACCAGAGGAAAGACACATAGAGGGCTGGGAAAAGTAGGTAAAGGGGATGAAGAGATGGAAACTCCTAGTTACAAAATAAATAAGTCATGGAGATGCAATGTACACATAGAAAATATGGTCCATAATGTTGTAACAAGTTTCCATGGTGACATCGACTGGGCTTATTGTGGTGATCATTCTGCAGTGTACAAAAGTATCAAATCACCAAGTTGTACACAGGATCTTCTGCCCCTTCTTTGGTCTCTTAAAGTAAGGAGGTATAGATCACACATTGAGGAAAAGTACCTACTGCTGGCTTTATTCAGGACAAGCCCTCATTAGTGAATTGAAACCCAGATGAGATGGAAAATAAACTTTTCTTGCCTCTAGATGAATGAGACATCTCTCTTCTGGGTACCAGTATATTTTCTGTAGGGCTGCCATGCAAATGACCACAAATTGGGTAGATTAAAACAATGCAAATTCATCCTCTAAAAGTTCTGAAGACCTGAAGTCCAAAAGCAAGATGAAAGCAGGCCCACACTCCCTCTGAAGGACCAAGGGTAGAATGCTTCCTTCTCTCTCCCAGATCTGGGTGGCTTCAGGCATGTCTTGGCTTCAGAAAACCTCACTCGTTCTGTGTCTGTGTGTCTTAAATATTCCTTTGTCTTTCTCTTATAAGAACACCTGTTATTGGATTTAGGACATACCTTAAATCCAGGATAATCTGATCTCGATATTCTTAATTATATTTTCAGAGACCCTATTTCTAAATAGGTGGTTCAGTGGTGAAGAATCTGGTGGTTAATGCAGGAGACACAAGGCAGGTGGGTGGGATCCCCGGATTGGGAAGCTTCCCTAGAGAAGAAAATGGCAGCCCATTCCAGTATTCTTGCCTGGAGAATCCCATGGACAGAGGAGCCTAGTGAGCTAAAGTCCGTGGAGTCACAGAGTCAGACACAACTGAGGTCACACATGTGTGCATGTGCACGCACACACACACATCCCAATAGATACATACATACACAGATGCATTCATCCATTCATCATTTAAGCTCTCCTCTATCCATCCAGCCATGCATCCACACGTTCAGTTACCCATGTATCCGTGCATGCATCCTTCTGCGTATTCATTCATCCACATATGCAAACATACATGACATATATACATCCACCCACATCAACCCATCCATCCACTCCCCTTTCACATTGTAGGGTGAGGGTTGCACTCAGTGCTAAAGGTAAATAGGGTAAAGTAAGATTTATTGTTAAAGATTAAAAAAATGAGGTGAAACTTGGTCCAGGTAGACAGGGTGAGACTAGGTATAGGCTTATGGATAGACTGGATAAGGTTAAGTTTAGGGTTAAGAGTGGGCTTCCCTGGCATCTCAGTAGTGAAGAATCCACCTGCCAATGCAATGTGGGCTTGATCCCTGGGTAGGGAAGATTCCCTGGAGAAGGAAATGAAAACCCACCCCAGTATTCTTGCCCAGGAAATCCCAAGGGTAGAGGAGCCTGGCAGGCTACAATCAATGGGTTGCAAAGAGTTGGACATGACTTAGCAACTGAGTTTGAGCAGGAGGGTTAAGGGTGAAGAGCAAGGCTAAAGTTTAAGGGTAGGAATGAGTAGAGTAAGGCTCTCACGCTTCCCAGGTGGCGTTAGTGGTAAATAATTCACCTGCCAATGCAGGAGACATAAGAGATTTGGGTTCAGTCCCTGAGTTGGGAAAATCCCCTGGTGGAGGGAATGGCAGTTCACTCCAGTACTCTTGCCTGGAGAATCCTATGGATGGAGCAGTCTGGCAGGCTACAGTCCATGGGGTCACCAAGAGTCAGACACAACTGAAGCAGCTGAGCACAGACACAAGTCTCCAGGGTAGGGCTTGGATGGGGAGAGGGAAGCCTAGGTTTAGGGAGACATAGATCTCTTCTGTGAGAGGTGATATGCGATCTGACTCTTGAATAGTCAATACGAACGAGTGTGTCCACCGACAAGTGGTTTCAGAATTACTTCCCTGCAGAGAGACCGGCATGATAATATAGTCGAGGAGGGGAAGCAGAAAGATGGGTGCAGGGAACTTCCCAGGGGACCCCAGGTAGGCTGAGGGTGTTAGGAGGTGATGAGGGTCAGGAAGCAAGTACCTGCAGGGGCAATAAAGTGTTCAGTGTAACCTGGAGATTGTGGACAGTGTGGGAGGATTTTAGACAGGGGTTAGCATCCAACACCTCCTTCCAGCTGTGAAGAATTCTTTCCGTTTCCTTGGATGAGTCCTCATTTGCCTCTGGAAAGATCTGCCAGCATAGAGTGAGGATTTCAGAAACCCCTTTCCTGCCAATGAAAGACTCTGAAGATACGAGTGGTCAGTTCAGAAAAGCTCAGTCTTCCCTGTTGCTGTACCTCTGGCTCCTGTTTGACCCCCTGTAACTCTTCAGGATTTTAGCAGGATTCCTTGCCAAACCATAAACGATTGGCATGTGTTCTTATTCCTTCACTCCCCCCTTCCTTTCATTCTTTCCCTCACCTGTTAAGGAAGGACCAAGATATTCTTCCTGGTTATTAACCGGGGAGGAACACAGAGAACGCGAGCAGCCTGGCATCCTACAGAGTAGCAGGCAGCGTGTGCAGAGGCCCAGGGACACAGAGAGTCTGGGCCTTTAAGATAGAAAATGAAACCCTTTCTTTCTGAGAGCGGGTATAGACTGAGTGTGAGGAAATGAGCTGATGGAGGCTATGAAAGCCCTATTAGTTCACTGGATTTAAACTTGATTCTCAGGAGGAAGAAGGTAGAAGACAATAACATATTTTAAATTTAGGAGGGAGATATTAAATTTGCATGCTGAAGTCTTTAGTCATAGCTACAAAAGTTACTGAAGATAGAAAAGGGGTGTGTATGTATACACACATGTCGTCACTGTTGCCATTTAGTTGTTAAGTCATGCTCGACCCTTTGTGACCCCGTGGACCACAGTCCACCAGGCTCCTCTGTCCATAAAGATTCTCCAGGCAAGAATACTGGAGCAGGTTGTCATTTCCTTCTCCAGGGAATCTTCCTGACCCAGAGATGGAACCCATGTCTCCTGCTTGGCAGACGGGTTCTTTCCCACTGAGCCACTAGGAAAGCCCCTGCATAATTATGTAAAAGAGAAATGACAGAAAGATAGAAAGATACATAGATTACATCTCGGGGTGGACCACATCTTCCAAAGAAAATGTATGAACTAGAAGCCAAAAAGAAAAGAGTGGCATTTTCGAATATATAAAAATGTAATTTTATGCCTCTGAAGATGCTATATAAGAAAAGACAACAGACTGAGAGAACACACTTGCCATAAATACATAAAAATATTATTTTTCAACAACACTTTAATAGAAAATTAACAAGTGAATAGAAGAATGAGATATCAGTTCACAAGAAGAGAAATGCAATTAGCCACTATTACTCCGGAGAAGGTAATGACACCCCACTCCAGTACTCTTGCCTGAAATGCAAATTAAAGCAATAAGACAGCATTGTTCAACCACCATAATGTGTTTCTTAAAAAAAAAATACAATAATCCTAAACTGCATAGAGCTTTCACTTCTACTGGAAGCTGCTCAGTGAAATTTTAAAATTAGTATGGCCTTTTTGGGGTGCAATTTGTCAGTTAACTTTCACATATTCTAAAGGTGCACAACTTTTTATCCAATGCTATGCATGCCCCAGAATGTATTTATTGCATCATTTCTTACAAAACAAAAATGGCACCAAAACTAATTCTGACGTCTATCAATACATGAAAAAAATATATTAAAGTATCCTAAATCCCCAAACTCTGGAATACCAAAGATCCATTGGAAATAAGATATGGGTGGGGGAGAAGAAAATAAGATTAGACAGCCATATGGACTGATTTGAAATTCTCTCTCTACTAGTTGGAAAGAAAAGGCAGCAGAAATAGATGAATGTTCACATTCATCTAAACACACAAACAGAAAATAGAGTGTGTATAAGTATTTCTCAATGAATAAAAGATGGTCTGGAGCCTTGAGGGGTGGTTTGAGGGTGCTATATTTGTTTGGGGATGAGAGGGAACTCTTAATTTGCCCTGGTGGCTCAGATGACAAATAATCTTCCTGCAATGCAGGAGAGCCAGGTTCAGTCCTTGGGTTGGAAGGATCCCCTGGAGAAGGAAGTGACAACCCACTCCAATATTCTTGCCTGGAGAATCCCATAGACAGAGGTGTCTTCAGGGCTACAGTCCATGGGATCACAAATAGTCAGACACAACAGCGACTAACATACACACACATTTTACAGTGAGAAGGTATCTATTATTTATCCATGTGATTTTAAAGAAAAACAAAAAACAAGACTTCCAAAATAGATCCTCTTGTTCTATTTAAAGTGGGGATACCAATATAGATCTCAAGGATTGCTGATGGGATTTTTAAATCAGATCATGTTGGTAAATTCTCTTGCCTACAGTAAAGGATCCAGAAATGTTTTCTTCTCTCCTTTACTGGTTGACCTCTTTGATTCCCCATCCTTGTTCTGAGTTGGAATTTCCTACCATTTCAATGACCTTCCAATACTCAGCTTTTTATCTTTAAAGCTTTCCTCCAAATTATACTCATTCAGTCCAAAAGGCTTTGTTCAAGTCAGTAGATCAGAACTGAGGATCACAAGAGTCTCTATAAAGCTGGGACAGGGTTCTTGGTCATTTGACTTCAAAGTCTAGCCTCATTTCACCACACCAACCTAAACTTTCTAGCAAGGTCAGACATGACAATTATATAGCTCAAAGATGATTGGAGAGAAAATATGGAGAGATAAAGTATTGAAACAAATGTGAACAACTTTCATGATTAGTTCAGTCTCTCAGTCGTGTCTGACTCTTTGCAACCCCATGGACTGCAGCACGCCAGGCTTCCCTGTCCATCATCAACTCCTAGAACTTGCTCAAACTCATGTCCATTGAGTCGGTGATGCCATCCAACTATCTCATCCTCTGTCGTCCCCTTCTCCTCCTGCCTTCAAGGTCTTTTCCAGTGAGTCAGTACTTCACATCAGGTGGGAAAGTATTCGAGTTTCGGCTTCAGCATCAGTCCTTCCAATGAATATTCAGGACTGATTTTCTTTAAGATCAACTGGTTTGATCTCCTTGCAGTCCAAGGGACTCTCAAGAGTCTTCTCCAACACCACAGTTCAAAAGCATCAACTCTTCAGTGCTCAGCTTTCTTTATAGTCCAACTCTCACATCAATACATGACTACTGGAAAAACCATAGCTTTGACTAGATGGACCTTTATCAGAAAAGTAATGTCTCTGCTTTTTAATATTCTGGGTTGATCATAGAACCCCATGAACAGTTTTTAATTAGTTTTTATGGCTTCCCTGGTGGCTCAGTGGTAAAGAATCCACCTGCCAATGCAGGAGATGTGTGCTCAATCCCTGGATCGGTAAGATCCCCTGAGAAGAAAATGACAACCCAGTTCAGTATTCTTGCCTAGAAAATCCCATGGACAGAAGAGCTTGGTGGGCTACAGTCCATGGGATTATAAACAGTTGGACATGACTGAATGACTGAGCACATGACCATTCTTTAAACAAGAAAAATAATCAACTTAATTATTTATACATAAAAAAGAAGTGGATACTTCTGGCAGTGATGCCCACGATAGATTGGAGGGATACAAGAGAGGAGGCAGGAATCTGGTGAAGAGGACCCTGTGGACAGAGTCTGAAGGTGTGTGGGGAAGAGCTTCAGAGTCTGGAGAACAGAAGCTGAAGTCACAAGATGCTGAGAAGGCAGAATCCGGAGCACAGGGTGAGACGCCTGTCAACCAAGATGCTTGGAGTTTATTTGGTACGTGGCAGCATGCGGGCAGTACTGTTAACCATGATAGTCACAGGGAATGTGGAAAAGCAATTGAATTCTGAGCAAACATGTGTGACATTATTTTAGGCAAGGGTTATACATAGGAAAGAGCAAACAACCACCGAGATCAAGGCTGGAGGGGATGTGTGAGCAGGTGATCGTTTTGTTTGGCCTAACTTAGGTGCAAACAAGTCGACTTAAATTGTCACGTGGCCAAGGTGAAATGGACAAAACTTGGCTTGGCTCCTAACCTAATGAAACTGAACTTTTTTCTAAAGCTGCTCAAAGATGCCAGGGCAACTCCTAACAGGTTGGCAGTGCTTTCAAAAGCCTAAAGGAAACCCCCTACCTATCTGGGATGAGGCTGCTCTCACTGACTAAACAGTCCTTTGCTTTGCTTTTGCCTGAATTATTCCTCATCTCTTGCTTGCCTTTGGCAGCTTTAAAAGCTCTTAATGATTAATTACATGGGAAAACCAAGAAACAGTCAAATATTTGTGGAAAACAATGATCTACAAAGAACAAGCTTCATTCCAGACAGCTGTGGGTTGGGTAATAGCATGGACCTCAAGGCTGGGAGACCTGGACTTTCACTTTGCTCTCTCCCACAATGGCCAGCAAGTCTTTCAGGGCCTGTTTTCTCCTTCGCAAAATGGATTCTTTTAAGTTCATTTCTGGGCCTTCCCTAGTGGCTCAGCAGTAACAAATATGCCTGCAATGCAAGAGACGCGGGCTCCATCCCCTGGTCAAGAAGATCCCTTGGAGAAGGAAATGGCAACCCACTCCAATAGCCTTGCCTGGGAAAATCCCATGGAGAGAGGAGCCTGGCGGGCTACAGTCCATGGGGTCGCAAAGAGTCAGACACGCCTTAGTGACTAGACAAGTTCGCTTCTGTTTCCATGTGACAACATATGATCAGCCTCAGTTTTGCCCTCTCCCCTCACACCCCTCTATCAGTGTATAATTTTTTCCTCTGAAGGGATAGTTGATTGATGGTAGAAGAGAGGATGGTGGAAAGAAAAATAAATTGAATTTATGCAAGTGGGGAGGGGATTGCCTCATTAACAGAATAATTGAGCTGTTAGTTAATTTTACTTGTTATCCTTAGAAAAGGGCAAAAATCTTCTAAGCAATGACTCCTCTTCTTCCAAATGATTAGAAGAACAACAAAAAGGTTTGTAGCTTAGATGTATCTAGTAATTATGTGCCTAACACTTTTTTTTTTCTCTTTTTAAATATCATACGAGGCAGATGTATTTTTAAAATCCTGGCAATTTACACAACACTGTGAAAGTGTCAGCTCTTCCTAATCAGAAATTTTCTGCACTTCCCCCAACCTTATTAGCAGTAATTCCTGCTAATTGATAATTATTACCTTTTCTTAGTCAAATCTAGTTGTTGGTGTAACAACACTTCCTGCTTTGCTAAGATCAATATGTTTAACTATCACTGTAAATAATGCATAAAATTAATAAGAAAACTATGCTTGCTCAATAGAATGCAAACTTCATCTATTTTCATATCAGCTTCTTAATTTACAGGCATTTTATTTATTTATTTTTGTCACAGACTGGTAATAATAAGTAGTTCTTAAGTCCAGATAATGAAATTCTTCACACATAAGCATCGTTAGGATTTTGACTAAAGCCCACTGGCACAAAGATGTGAACCGTGGGCTAAATTCCAGGGGAGAATAAATCTGATCTCTTCTTCAAATCAATTGCAATCAATCTTCATTGATTTGTATATGAGCATTATTCTTTAAGTACTTAAACTGGACTGGACTCAGCCCTGTGTGATCACTCACGGGTTTGTGAAGGCTAATTTCCTGGACATTGATGATGTCTTCATGGCAGTGAAGAGTAAGGCTAGCAGAAAACCTAGGTCTTAGTCCAAAATGACTCCTAATAAAGGAATGTTGGCAAACTGCCTTGGAAGAGTTTCAGAGAGGGTAGCATAAACATCACATTATTCTGGCAAATGTCCCCCACCCCAAATCTACCTCCTTCTCATTCTCAGTTAAATTAGGACCACATAAGACAAAGACTGTGACTTAAAAAAAATTGAAATATAATTGATTTAAAATGTGTTCATTTCAGGCATACAGCAAAGTGATACATATATATAGATATATAGATGTGGGGTGTGTGTGTGTGCGTGTGTGTGTGTGCGTGTGCACGTGCATGCTCAGTCTCACAGTTGTGTCCAGTTCTTTGCAACCTCATGGACTGTAGTCCACCAGACTCCTCTGTCCATGGAATTTTCCAGGCAAGAATACCGGAGTGGGGTGCTATTTCCTCCTCCAGGGAAACTTCCCGACCGAGGGATTGAACCCATATCTCTTGTGTCTCCTGTTTTGGCAGCTGGATTCTTTACCAGCTGGATTCTAAAACCACCTGGGAAGCCTCATATAGATATAGAGATATACAGGTATATTTATATGTGCATATATATATATATATATACATTCTTTTTTAGGTTCTTTTCCACTATAGGTTATTACAAGATACTGAGTAGAGTTATCATTTGGATATAGTAAGTCCTTGTAACTTATCTAATCTATATATGGACATGAGTTTGAGTAAACTCTGGCAGTTGGTGATGGACAGGGAGGCCTGGCGTGCTGCAGTCCATGGGGTCTCAAAGAGTCAGACACGACTGAAGGACTAAACTGAACTGATACACTAGTGTGTTATGTTAATCCCAAACCCCTAATTGGTCCCTTCCCCTCCTCCTTTGGTAACCGTAAGTTTGTGTGCTATGACTGAGTCTATTTATATTTTGTAAGTAAGTTCACATCTATCCTTTTTTAATAGAGGCCACATTTAAGCAATATTATATGATATATGTCTATCTCTGTGTGATTCTTTAAAAGTATGATTCAGAACCTGAAAATACAGAAGGAGATCATAGATGGAAGAGATACACTTACGAAGTCAGGGCTTTCTCCTGTTCTTGCAGCCGGGATACTGAGAACACTGCTCATGGTGGCAGGAAGGATGCTCGGGCTTCTGCATCATCTCCTTGTTAGAAAGGATGCTCGCTGGGTGCTGCAGTGGAAGGGCAGGGCATGTCGGCTTCTGCTTTTGTGAACCTTTGCACCTTAGCTGTGTGACTGCACATGCCTCATTCTTTATGGGCCTCAGTTTTCTCATCTGAAAAATGGAGAGGTTCGCAGTATTAGAAGCTTCTCAGCCTCTTCCTACTCTCTCTGTTGTTGTTCAGTTGCTCAGTCATGGCCGACTCTTTGTGACCCCATGGACTGCAGCACACCAGGCTTCCCTGTCCTTCACTATCTCCCAGAGTTTTCTCAAACTCATGTCCATCGAGTCGGTGATGCCATCCAACCATCTTGTCCTCTGCCACCCCCTTCTCCTCCTGCCTTCAATCTTTCTGTTCCTTATATGAAAGGATAGACATCTCCCCTATGAGACAGATTATGTTCACATCCACACAGCAAGCTCTATACCCAATAAGGCGCACAAACTGCCGTATACGACCCTCATAGGAAAGGAAATAAATCAGATCTGACTCATCACCCTTCAGTCTGTTAATTGTTGGTTAATTTACTGTCTTGTCTTCTGTTGGATTTTGAGCTCCACAAGGGCCAAAATCTCATCTCTGGAACCTCTATGCAGGATATTTTTCTGAAAAGTAGGAAACTAATAACTGTTTATGGACTGCTGGTGAATGAAACCTAAGACTGCCTTATCATGTGGTTCATAACTAATAAAAGTCCCTAAGTTTACAAAAGATCTTAACATAAAGGTTATAGTCCATGATTAGGGAAACACAATAAAAATAAAATTACGTCTATAGGTATCCCGATAAAATGATCATGAATCTGCCAGATCCCAATGTCCATAGAGTCCTCCAGGCCAGAATACTAGAGTGGGTAGCCTATCCCTTCTCCAGGGGATCTTCCCAATCCAGGAATCAAAGCTGGGTCTTCTGCTTTGCAGGCAGATTCTTTATCAGCTGAGCTACCAGGGAAGCCTGGTTAAAAATAGGCTCCCTACAAATAAATAAAAATCATACTGCTTTGAACTTGTTCTCTCCAACACAAAATGCACATGGACTGTTATCCACAGGCTTTGTGAGGAAAATCCCAGTGGCCTAAACCTGTGTAATAGATAATATTTCACTCCATCTAGTGCTTCCCTGGTGGCTCAGATGGTGAAGAATCTGCCTGCAATGTGGGAGATCCAGATTTGATCCCTCGGTCAGGAAGATCCCCTGGAGTAGGAAAAGGCAACCCACTCCAGTATTCTTGCCTCAAAAATGCTGTGGACTGAGGAGTCTGGCGGGCTACAGTCCATGAAATCACAAAGAGTCAGACATGACTGGGCGACTAACACCTCAACACACGTTTGTTGCTGTTGTTTTTATTTTAATTGGAGGCTGATCACTTTACAATATTGCACTGGTTTTCGCCATACACCGACATGAATCAGCCATGGGTGTACACGTGTCCCCCTCCCTCTGGGTTGTCCCAGAGCACCGGCTTTGAGTGCCCTGTTTCATGCATCGAACTTGGACTGGTGATCTATTTCACATGTGGTAATATACATGTTTCAATGCTAGTCTCTCAAATCATCCCACCCTCGCCTTCTCCCACAGAGTCCAGAAGTCTGTTCTTTATCTCTGTGTCTCTTTTGCCATCTCACATATAGGATCGTCGTTACCATCTTTATAAATTCCACATATATGCGCTAATATACTGTATTGGCATTTTTCTTTCTGGCTTACTTCACTCTGTATAATAGGCTCCAGTTTCATCCGCCTCATTAGAACTGATTCAAATGCATTCTTTTTTAATAGCCGAGTAATATTCCATTGTGTATTTGTACCACAGCTTTCTTATTCATTTGTCTGCTGATGGACACCTAGGTTGCTTCCATGTCCTGGCTGTTGTCAACAGTGCTGCGATGAACACTGGGGTACAAGTCTCTTTCAATTCTGGTTTCCCCAGTGTGTATGCCCAGCAGTGGGATTGCTGGGTCATAAGGCAGTTCTATTTCCAGTTTTTTAAGGCATTCCCACACTGTTCACCATAGTGACTGTACAATCAACCCACTTTTTTTACTCCATGTTGAAAGGCAGGAGGATGGCACCGTCATCTATCTAGACACTTAGAAAGGGTGCCACTTACTCATCCTTCTGGAAAAAGAAATGATGAAGAGAAACAAGTTTTCTGAAAGATAAATCCAATTTGAGATCCTCAATGATGAAAACATCATAGCTGTTAAAAAATAAGATTAAGGTAGCTTTGTTGGTAGCTTCTGATCAGAGGCTGTTTTACTGCAGACAGAGTCGTAGGTGTTCTCTCACTCAGTTTAGGTCCCTGCAGTAGGAATCTATTTGGGTCCTATGTTACCTGTGAGACCTGAGGATGAATTTTGTCCCTAAATCAGGAAACACTTTCTGGAGCCCATCTCTCAACCCACTTTTCTTGCCCAAATTTGATGAGCCCTCAGATAAGTCAGCTTTGCTGCAATAACAAATGAAACCCAGACCTCCGTGGGATACAGTAGCAACGGCGTCGTGCTTTCTTCACACTGAACTTTACCCATGAAGTGCTGCAGGGGTGCTCAGGTCTGCTCTGCCTGTCCGCACGATAGGCTCAGGACAAAAGAGATGCTTCTCCTGGGACTTGTTCTCATGGCTGAGAGACAAGGATGAGAAAGCTGTGAAAAACCAAACCCATTATGGTGGTCGCAGCTCCTGCCTGATGGAGATCTGTATATCACTTGCGCTCCTATGCCATTGGCCAAAGAACGTTAGAAGGCTACACTCTGTGTCGGCACAGCAGACAAGTGTACGTCTCATACAGGAAGGGACTGCAAGCTATGCAGCAATGACTGGAGATGTTTTTTTTTTTCCTTTACTGGGAGGAGAAGTGAAAACCAGAACAGCTGTTCAATTCAGCGTGGAAATGAAAGAAAAAAGTGGTGAAGGGTCTACACGAGAGGCAAATTACTAAGCCATCCAAGCTGCCCCCAGAAACTTCAGACTCTGACCCCAAACTACCTCAACTACTCTTTCTGGGCCAGGTCTGCTGTGTCCTCCAAATATCCTATTCTGCTATTTCCTTCTCTCCCGAAACCAAGCTGTTGCTGTTGTTCAGTCGCCAAGTCGTGTCCGACTCTTGGCGACCCCAAGGACTGCAGCACGCCAGGCTTCTCGTTCCTAATCATCTTCCAGTTTGCTCGAGTTCATGTTCAGTGAACTGCTGATGCCATCCAACCATCTCATCCTCTGTCACCCTCTCCTCCTTTGCCCTCAGTCTTTCCCAGCATCACGGTCTTTTCTGCTTCACATCAGGTGGCCAAAGTATTGGAGCTTCACCTTCAGCAGCAGTCCTTCCAAAGAGTACCCAGGGTTGATATCCTTGAAGACTGACTGACTTGATCGCCCTGCTTTCCAAGGGACTCTCAATTGTCTTCTCCAGGACCACAATTCAAAAGCATCAAATCTTTTGCGCTCTGCCCTCTTTACTGTCCAACTCTCACATCCACACTTGACTCCTGGAAAGACCATAACCTTGACTACACGGGCCTTTGTTGGCAAAGTGGTGTCTTTGTTTTTTAACCAAGTTAGACCAAGCAAAGTAACAGTCCAATTTTATTGCCAGAGAATTTACTGAATAATTTTCTGCTTCTTTCAACTTTACACTGAATGACTTAAGTTAATTTGAATGACTAATAAACTATCTAGTGATAGATATTACTGCTTTAATCAAATCTAATTCAGTATCAATCATAAGAAGTATCATTGTTTCATGTACCACTAAGAAAAAAAAGGTGCCAATTAAACTATGATATGCCATTAATTATAGCATGCATCCCAATTTCAGAGATGTTAAAATGTGAAAAATATGTCTTAGAATCAATGAAATATGATATTTAGCATAGTTCTTCATTTCCAATTGTTTCAGATGAGACCTATGAATTTTGTACTAATCATAATTTAAAACCAACTTATATACAAGATGACATCAACAATGTAAAAATTGAAAAATAAGTCAGCCTTAAAATATTCTAGAATATTCAAAGTGATTGTTATATCTGGATATTAATACTAATTAAATTTCAGTCTCTTTGCTATATTTTTGTGGCTTTCTATTTTTAATAAATTACTGTAAATTTCACAATCATTAGTACTCTTTGTAGTTTAAAATAATGACATATGATTTTATATATGCTATATGATCAAAGTTATTGTAAAATACTGAAAAAGAGTAATGGGGAGCCATCATATTTTAATGGTTTTATTTCTGATAATAAACTATGCCTGATATTTTTTCCTTTTCTCTACTTGTTCTCTTTTTTCTGAAAATTTTAGAAACAGGAAATCTTTTTTCCTTTTTTTTTTCCAGAAAAGCAGGTTGTGTCCTTTTACATAGATTTGAATGCACTCGTTGTAAGTCAAAAGTGAGTTAATATTTGCCACCAAAGACCCATTCTCTCCTTTCTTAAGACAATTCCATATTTATTCCAAGTAGTAAAGTACTGAGCTAAAGACTACTTCCCTGCCAATCTTCTTCCACCACAAATGGCCATGTGAATAAGTTCCCATAAATGAAATATAAGTGAAAATATTCAATGAGACTTCCAGTAAGCTTCTTAAAATCAAGGCAGGTGTTTCTTTTGTCTTCCTTTCTCCCTTTTTGAATACTGCCGTAATGGCCAGAGCTTCAGCAGCCATTTTGGGCTTTTGGGCTTTGACAATGGGAGCCAAGCCAAAATATGCTGAAGCAGACTGACAGAGTAGCCTCGGTATTTGCTGATGTTGGAGTTACCAGACTACCCTGACTCCTCACCTTTGGACCACATACACAGGAAAAAAAAAAAAAAAAAAGCCTCTACCTCATTTAAGCCTCTGTGAGTCATAACTGGTGGAAATTTGTAACTCATGCAGAAATGTCAATGGAGGGATAACTCAAGCCCTCCTCCGACTCTATTCCATGCATGATGTTGAATGCGGACAGTATTTTCCCAGATGATTTGAATTAAACATCTGAGTTGTGAAAGTTAGGTTAAAATCGGGCATGTTCCACATCAGTGTCTAGAACAGGAGGAAATTCTGAGATCTTTCTGCAGTCAGATGAACCTGCATACACGGATGGCATGATCTCTATTGCAAATGAGTGTTGTTGGTGGTGGTTTTTTCTAGCCATTTGCACTATTCCCCGTATGGGTCAGGGTCTCTGACCTCTTCTTTATTTCTCCCTGTGCTGCCTTTTCCCTGAAGCACTTAGCTAATTTTGTGCTCCAGTGACTAAGACGAGCATTTCTCACTTTCTTCAGAGAGAAATGTAAGCAGGTGAATGTGACATTCTTAGCCACATTTAACTGAATCTTGGCTCAGGTGACAGCCCACAAGGCACTTTGCTTGAGTATCTATGTATCTAGAACACGGAAATTTTTCACAAGATACATATATGTGTTTCTTTCTCTACTTTCACAACACTG
The DNA here is from genome assembly GCF_001704415.2 of Capra hircus. Lineage (NCBI taxonomy): Eukaryota > Metazoa > Chordata > Mammalia > Artiodactyla > Bovidae > Capra > Capra hircus. Next base: position 62,350,323 of record NC_030828.1, read on the forward strand.
ATATTTTATTTTTTCCAGAATACAGAGGATAAGATCTCAAAAAAAAAAAAAAAAAAAGGGTGTTCTAAAAACACTTGAAGAATTCTTTCTAGAAAAAGTCCCTATCAAAGAGCTCTGCCTTATTTACGGAATCTAATGGTCAGGCCTTAGTAATGCCAGGCAATTAAATCAATACATCTACAAAATGAATTGGCATGGACAGATTTCTATACAAACAAACAGATCAACTTAGGTTTTTGTTGTTGAATTTTGTGGAAATAAATGCTCTACCCTCTCATTCACCTTGTAAACTCTGTGGGATTGATGACTAATTGAGGCATATGATTTAAATTATCTGACACCACAGCTATGGTCTTTGGAAAACATGCACCTCTGAGTTGATGTTACTCACTGGAATTCTTGCCCAAGGGCAGCTCCCCATTATCTTTAGGAGGTTGAGTGAGGCAGTCCACCATCAGGACCGTTCCCATCTGCTCCCTCCTTCTGAGCTTTAAGGTCCATACTTACTGAGCTGTTATTAAACTGTTTGCATAAACTCTGCCTCAAGAACCACATTCCTGGAAGTCTTCTTCCGTTTGTCAGTTCTTCCCTTTGTGTGGAATGCCATTCCTATTCCCTCTGTTTGCTTAAGGAACTCCTGCCCAGTCTTCAAGATCCAGTCAAATTATTCCATTTAATGAAGGAGAAAATGGAGACTCAGAAATGCAGAATTATTTGCCTAAGACCACAGAAGTGGTACCATGGTCAAGACTTGACTGTACCAGATTTTGAATTTGTATCTGCTTGTGGGTGGAAAAAGAGTGGCTATATGCACTTGTTGGATCATAGGATTATTCATTTATGATGTCATTTATTTATATCGAACCCATATCAGAACCCAGATTCATTCATTTATTTTTAAATTGGGTTTAATTTTATCCTTTTAGTTTCTTAAAGTGGAAGCTGAGGTCACTGATTTGAGGCCTTTTCTCCTTTCTAACATCAGCATTTTAGTGACATAAATTTTCCTCTAAACACTGCTTTGGCTCCATCCAGCAAATTTGTTAGGCTGTGTTATAACTCTCATTTAGTTCTAGTACCTTATAAATTTCTATCTTCTCATTCTGTTTTTGATTCCTTCTAATTTCTGCTTTTGATTCTCTGCCTGGAGTTCATTGAGATTCTTGTGTCTATAGAACTATAATTTTGATTAATTATTTTAAATTTCAGTTGTTCATTTTTCAAATATTTTTCTACTTTTCCTTCTTTCAAGGACTCCAGTTGCATATATTTTCCATGGGCTGCTAATACTCCATTCATTCTTTTTTCTCTGTTTCCTATGTTTCATTTTGGATGGTACCCATTATTATGTCTTCAAGATCACTAATCTTTTTTTCTGCAATGTTGAATCTGCTGTCAACCTCATATAACATATTTTTCATCTCAGCCTTTATAGCATTCATTTATAGCAGTGTAATTTTGGTCTCTTTTCACATGTCTCATTTCTTAACATACTCACTTATTCCTCTAGATCACTGATCATATGAAATACATTCAAAAATAGTTATAAGGTTTGTTTTAATAGCCTTGTCAATTAATTTTATCAACTATTTAATTTCTGAGCTTCAGCTGATTAATTTTACTTCTCATTATGACTCATATATGCCTTCTTCCTTCAATGACTTGTAATTTTTTTTTTATTTGATACCAGAGACTGTGAATTTTACTTGTTGAGTGATGGATAATTTATAGTCCCATAAATATTATTAAGTATTATTCTGGTATGTAGTTAAATTATTTGAATACAGTCTGATTCATCTGGATCTTGGTTCTAGGATTCATTAGAGAAGACCAGGGAAATGCAAAAAAAAAAAAAAAAAAAAAACCAAAAACAAGAAACCAAAACCCTCATTTGACTGTCCTACTTGATGTCCTGTGAGTTAGTTTTTCCACTCCTACTGATGGGACCAGGAACTTTTCAAGCCTGTGTGAGCTCTGGGGGACTTTCCTGGTGGTTCACGGGTAAAGAATCTGCCTGTAATGCAGGAGATGCAGATTCAATTCCTGATTTGGGGAGATTCCCTGCAGGAGGAAATGGCAACCCACTCCAGTACTCTGGCCTGGAGAATCCCGTGGACAGAGGAGTCTGACGGGCCACAGTTCATAGGGTCACAAGGGGTTTGGCATACTGTAGCAACTGAGCACAGCACAGCACAGAGCTCCAGGACAGTTTCCTTTGATTATTTCAGGTGGATCTTTCCTAGTCTTTTACAAGTTCCTCACGTGCCTGTGCCATCAGTCTTCAGCTGAAGCTTTGAGGGAAGCTCACTGCAGATCTCTGAATTCTCCTCTGGCCAGCTTCTCCTCTCTGATGCTCTGCCTGGTGAACTCTATACCTCTTGGCTTCCCAGTTATTTTTTGTCAACTCATGGAGACTGCTAAGCTCTGGTAGGTTGCTTTCCTTTTGCTATAGACTGGAAATGCTCTCTAAGCAATAAACTAGGATCATTTGCACCACATCTGATTTTATTCTCATTGCTCAGGGATCCCTACCCTTCATTGCCTCACGGCCAATTCTTGAAAACTCTTGATTTGTATATTTTATTATTCTTTTCTATTTCTTTCATTTGCGACAGTACATCTGGTCTCTTTTACTTCCTCTGGTCATAAGTCAAATTTTGATTCAGCTTTCTATTGTAAAAAAATGACTCGTTTGAATATTTGAGAAATGTCTGAGATACTTGTGCTGACTGTAATCTTAATATTTTTGTAATATTGTAGGCAATTATTTCCTTAGCAAGGACCATATTTCTTTGACCAGCACCCTTCACCCCTTGCCCCAGTCCAAAAGACTAGTTTCACATTTCAATTGCCTCTTACAAGATACCTGGTATCAGGAAAATCATCTGAATTCTCTGATCTCAATGTTTTTTAAATCTGTAAAGTGGGAATACTACTATCTACCTAATGGACTCGTAACTGTTAAATAGCATATAAAACATTTTTCTCATAAGAAATGTCTGAAAAACAGTTGTATAATTAAAGACAATTAAAAGTTGTATGCTATAAAGTTGTATGACATTGTGTCAGTCAATTATAGTTATATATATATATATGTTTACATATCTATTTTGATTTTCATCAAGGGTTGTCTGTAAAATGATCTCCCTTGTTAAAAGAACTTAAACTTTTTTCTTTTCATTGCTCTAGTTAAAATAATGCCATAAAATATACAGAAAGAAAATATTTATTTGAGTTTGATGTCTGCAGCTGTGTGTTTCACATATAAATGGGATTGAACTTCCTCTTCCAGGAGATAGTAAATTCTTCAATTCATTGGTTTATCTTCATAAGATGGCATTTTATTTGAGAAACCTGTTGCGATTCAGCGGAAGTTTCATCATTGGCAAAGCCAGAAGTTCCTATAATTCTGCCTGGCTCTCACTGAACTCTGGGTACAGAGCTGCCCTCAAATCTCAGTCTGAAGACTGCTTGTTGTCTATTTCCCCAGAGAGAGAGCATTTAAGATGCAGCCAGGTGCAATGCTCTCATATTCTGACCAGGGCACTTTGTGTGAAGGAAGCTTCCCATATTGGTATTTAAGCTTCCAGAGGTTCCCAGTGGCTTCCAGATGATGTTTCTGTATGATCATCCATATAGTTTATTTTCCTCCACTGTTCATTCTGTAATGACCTGCAACAGAAACCAAGATTATTTCCTTATGTCAGTGGAATCCCCAGTGAAAAAGGGGGAGGGGACGTTCCTTTATTTTTATATTCTTTTATAATAAAAATGAGATTCTTCTTAAACTCTCACTGTAATAGACATACTCACAGCCCCCTTAAACATCCCCTTACATGCAGAAGAGGTACTTCAGAATCCATATTTATAAATGGTCCCAGTGTATTGGGCCAAGTGTGGACAGCTGACACAAGATAGGCCAATACAATTTAGAACTGACATTTATCAATTATTTGTTGCCCTTTTTTATTTGTTATTTGTTGTTGTTCAGTCACTCAGTCATGTTCGACCCCATGGACTGCAGCAGGCCAGGCTTGCCTGTCCTTCACTATTGTCCAGAGTTAGCTCAAACACATCAATTCTTTAGCGTTCAGCCTTGTTTATGGTCCAATTTGCACATCTGTATATGACTACTGGAAAAACCATAGCTTTGACTGTATGGACCTTTGTTGGCAAAGTGATGTCTCTGCTTTTTAGTACTCTGTCCAGGTTTTTCATAGCTTTTCTTCCAAGGAGAAAGTGTCTTTTAATTTTATGACTGCAGTCACCATCCACAGCGATAGTTGACACTTGATTAGCTGCTAACAACAACAGCAGCAGCAATATCTTTGAAAGCCCAGAGTTGTGATTTAGGTATCTTCTACCAGATGGATTCTATAAGCAGGAAAGAATATATGCAGCTATAAGAGAAGGAGTTGGGTTGGAAAAGAGAAGCAGAAATATGACAAAAAAGTCCATTTGCTAGGCTTCCCAGATGTTTCATCTTTTATCCAAGGACTGGCTATATTCCCAACTTAAATTTCTAGGAGGCATGAGTATGTCTTTAAACCAAACACCAAAATTTTACTTTGGCTTATGTTAGTTTCTTCTGCTTTCAAACAAAATGCCCTAATGAAGCATGATGGAGTGATGAGAATTAAAGAACACTTGATATACCTCTAAAGAGACAGGCAGGACACCTTGAAATGAGTAAACATTCAATGCAGACCAGCAACCTTGCTATAAACAGATTCATTTCATCCAAAAAGCTGCCCATAGGTGGTAGACTTAGGTACAATTTACAAAGAAGTAAACTAAGGCTGAGTTAATTTAAGCAATTTGACCAAGATCATAAAGTTAGTAGATTCTGAAGCCAGGTCAGCTGGCTAATTCCTCCAAGAACAAAAAAAAGTGATGGGTGTCATGAGGCTTCTGAAGTCCTTGACCACATGCTGGGTTTGACTTATTGACAGATCATTGCAGTTTCCTCATCAAATCAACTTAAAAATTGTCTCAAGTGTCACTTAAAAGGAGTAAGGTACAGTAGGGACCCTCAGAGAAGACCTATTCCCTCCACGTATAATAATCAATTAGGTGAGTTTTGTGTTAATTCAATCAGAGAAGCAGAGAAAGATTGCAACTCTTTGGATTAAAGTCTGAAATCAAATATTTTTTTACACGGTTGACCTTTGTCAGTTTATTGTAAGAGGAACTGATGATGAGCCACTGAACTAGCAAATTAGCTTTGCAAAGCTGTTGACAGGGTCAGTAGGAAATCAAACCCATTTGAACAAAGATGAGCTGGTTTCTAAGCTGTAGGACTCAGTCTGGAAGACTTTAGCCATAAAGATATTCAGAGGCACTTTGGAAGCAGGTGCGAAAAAAATGCAGATTTTTTTTTTTTTGCCTTGATATTTAACTCTTTACTTTTCCTTCTAGAACCAATCAAGAGTGTAATGTTAGCTTACTAAAATCTTCAGGAAAGCAGGACTCTTTCAACTACTTAAAATCAAACAGAAATGTCAGGCACCTTATGTTTATCAGGTACCTAATAATGGCACCCCACCCCAGTACTCTTGCCTGGCAAATCCCATGGATGGAGGAGCCTGATGGGCTGCAGTCCATGGGGTCGATTTCACTTTCACTTTTCACTTTCATGCATTGGAGAAGGAAATGGCAACCCACTCCAGTGTTCTTGCCTGGAGAATCCCAGGGACAGGAGAGCCTGGTGGGCTGTCGTCTATGGGGTCACACAGAGTTGGACATGCCTGAAGCGACTTAGCAGCAGCAGCAATGTTTATCAGGCACATCCACTGCCATGATGTATTGACTCCTCATATTATAATCAGAGGCCTTCCCTGGTGGCTCAGATGGTAAAGGATCACCTTCATTGAGGAAACTTCGGTTTGGTTCCTGGCTTAGGAAGATTCCCTGGAGGAAGGCATGGCAACCTACTCCAGTGTTCTTGCCTGGAAAATCCCCATGGCAGAAAAGCCTGGTGGGTTACAGCTGATGGGGTCACAAAGAGTTGGACCCAACTGAGCAACTAAGCACACATCATAATCAGTTGTTTCCAATTTACAAGGGAAAAAAAGAAGGTATGGGAAAGTTTTGAAACTTACTAATCTCTTATCCCCATGCTTATGTTAAAGTTTAAGATCACTGTGGAGGAATAAGTTGTAGAAGTAAGGCAAAGACTCGATAGACGATCACGGATCCTGTTCTTTACATATCTAAGTAAAAGTTTCACTTCATTTCCCAGGTGATTAAGTTCTAGTCAATGGGCAGTAAGCAGAATAAATATGTAACAATCACTTCCTGGTGTATAAAACATTCCCACAAATAACCATTTGTTTTTCCTCTTTCAATGGCTTTATAAACACAGCAAATTTGGATGCTCTGTGTTAAACATGAGGGAGTCACAGGGTGGATGTTGTCTGGGCCCCTGAATCATCATGTGGTGGAGAGCTCCTCACCAATTGGGAATATTTATTTTGGATTTCACAGGGTGAAGAAAAAAAAAATCAATTGTAGTCTGTTTGACTCACCAAAACTGTAGCGACTTAGCATGCGAGCACACACGCACGCACCACAACATATGCTAACTAGTACAAAGACCAAAGGGCCGTAAAAGTGATGTGGGGGTTGATGGAAGGTCTTTTACACAGGCAGGAGGAGAAGCAAGTAACAGAGGATACAGTGGTTGGAAAGCGTCACCTTCTCTATGGACCAGAGTTTGAGCAAACTCCAGGAGATAGTGAAGGACAGGGAAGCCTGGTGTGCTGTAGTCCACGGGGTTGCAAAGAGTCAGACACTGAGCAACTGAGAAACAACAAGTTTTACAAAGAAATATAGTCCTTTAGTGTGATGAATAATTTTATATATCAACTTGGTTAGACCAAGGTGCCCATAGTCTAACACTGATCAAATATTTGTTAGTCTAGATGTTTATGTAAAGGCATTTTTATGTTATTTTTAAAAATTTTTTACGTTTATTTTAATTTTTTAATATCGAAGTGTAGCTGATTAACAATGATCTTATAGTTTCAAGTGGGCAGCAAAGGGACTCAGCCATACATGTACACGTAACCAGTCTCCCCCAAACTCCCCTCTCATTCAGACTGCTCCATAACATTGAACAGAGTTCCCTGTCTCAGTATCTTTCTTTATAGACTTGTGTGTGTGTGTGTGTGTGTGTGTGTGCGTGTGTCTGTGTGTGACTTTTAAATATGTCATCACAATTCTAATTGGAAGGGTTTGCAAAAGCAGGTCATGAGCTGGATTTGGATGCTGGGCATAATTGGTCAACCCCTGGTCCAGTCAATCCTACTGTGCCCATTTCTTTTGACTTACCTTATAGGAGATCTCCACCTAACTTCTTTTCTGGAAGGAGCTAAAGACTTGTCACAGCCAGGTATTCACCCCCCACACACTTTGTGCATGCACCGTACTAGTCAGCACACTTTCCCTCAATGCTGACTATGGGTCATCAGCTCTGCTCTTACCTAACTTCACTCTAATAACATGGAAATGATATAGCTACTTGGCCCCTGTCCCTCAGGAGTGAGGTGGTCTCATTCATTCTTCTAGTAGGTACAGCTCATGAAACTGATTCTTGCAGGGGGACCAAATTGTTTGTTTATGGGGACAAACATTGATGAGCCACATCGCGAAGTAACAAAGAACTTCCAGTGTGGCTGCTCAAGGTTGGCTTGCTGGATAGGAACAGCATGTGGTTGGTGCGGATTCTGACCTAACCCTTCCTGTGATGGCCACTGTGGTCCACAGAGGCTATGGATCCACTTGTTGAGGGTTGTTATGAGAATTGGATGAGGCAGATGTTTACCGGCCATTGTAGAAAGTCCCCATTGCAGGTTAGTTTTCAAGAATGGCCCCTTCTAAGTTATGACCAACCTAGACAGCATATTCAAAAGCAGAGACATTACTTTGCCAACTATGGTCCGTCTAGTCAAGGCTATGGTTTTTCCAGTGGTCATGTATGGATGTGAGAGTTGGACTATGAAGAAAGCTGAGCACCAAAGAATTGATGCTTTTGAACTGTGGCATTGGAGAAGACTCTTGAGAGTCCTTTGGACTGCAGGGAGATCCAACCAGTCCATTCTGAAGGAGATCAGCCCTGGGATTTCTTTGGAGGGAATGATGCTGAAGCTGAAACTCCAGTACTTTGGCCACCTCATGCAAAGAGTTGACTCATTGGAAAAGACTCTGATGCTGGGAGGGATTGGGGGCAGGAGGAGAAGGGGACGACCCAGGATGAGATGGCTGGATGGCATCACTGACTCAATGGACATGAGTTTGAATGAACTCCGGGGGCTGGTGATGGACAGGGAGGCCTGGAGTTCTGCGATTCATGGGGTCACAAAGAGTCGGACACGACTGAGCAACTGAACTGAACTGAACTGAATGCTTAACACAATGATCCCAGCCTTCCAAGTTCCTTTACAAAGCAATAACTGCTGTAAGCAGAATCATCTATTTCCCCAAGAAAGATTTCAGGCTGCCTTGCGTCACTTCTCTGTAGGCATGGCCCTGCATTGGTTCACATTGGCTGAATGTGATTATTTTGCAATCCTTTTTAATAATGTTGTCCAACTCAGCCATTGCCTCTTCTTGTCCTTGGCATTGGCTTTGTAATTCTGTTTGTCCATCTGTTATTTGTCCTTCTGGCATTGTTGCCTGCCCATTTTTTATATTTTTCTGGATTTGTTTTGTTTTGTTTTTTCTTTTTTTCCCCAGTAATTTTACAAAGCCTGTCTACTGTTTGATATTCTGTCTTGCTGCTTTTCTGAAGACATGCCGTGAGAGATTCTAGAACTGGAGGGAAATACTGGGTCTTGTTTCTCTGAGGGTTTGTGTCTCAAACTGAAGTGTCTCTGGGCACATTAAGAATGCAGCTGCAGATTTGTGGAAGCACAAGAAAAAGTCTCCATATTTGTCCAGGGCAGTTTTACACCACAAAGACTTTAATCTCTTTTATTTTCATAAATGTAGATTTTACATAGAATAGGTCAACCTTTCTGTTTGTTTTTAAGTAAATAGAAGTGCAACATTGCTGAATACCTCTTTGGGTTTTGCAGCAAGTTCCCCCTCTCCTGCTGGTAAAGGACTTGGATGAAAAAAATCTGAGAAACACTGATTAAGTAATGGGTGGTGGGGGGAGAGGCCCACCTCCTGAAACTTCCTGTGCATTGGCATTGCGCTCGATCCCCTGGTGTGTCTTTTTATTTAATCCTTATAATACATGGGGCCACAGTGATATTTACACTTTTGGTAAGATCAAGGTTGAAAGAGTCAAACTCAGAATAACACCGATAATGTTATCACCATTATATTAAGTAATTGTGCTAAAGGCACATCGTAGACCAAGCTGCAAACTGAGTGCCAATCTCTCACTTAGGAGGAGATATTCTTCCATGATATTATGGTCTGGATTGTGTCTCCCCTAAAATTCATATGTTGAAGACCTAATCCCTAAAGTGCCTCAAAGTGTGACTGTGTGGAGAAAGGGCTCTAAAGAGGCAGCTAAGTAACCATGAGCACTCTAGGGTGGACCCTGATTCAATGACTGGTGTCCTTATAAGAAGAGACACAGAGAAGACAAATGTAGAGATACAGGGAGATTATCTAGAAACCAAAGAGAGAGGTGTCCAACCAAACAAATACCTTGATCCTAGACGTCAAGTCCCCAGAACTGTGATAAAACAAACTTCTCTTTAAGCCACCAAGTCTTTGATGCTTTGTTACAGAAGCGGTAGGAAAATTAGTGCACATGGAAAAACTTTTTAAAACACTTATTTTTAATTGAGGAATACTTGTTTTACAATGGGAATACCAGGCCACCTGACCTGCCTCTTGAGAAATCTGAATGCAGGTCAGGAAGCAACAGTTAGAACTGGACATGGAACAACACACTGGTTCCAAATAGGAAAAGGAGTGTGTCAAGGCTGTGTATTGTCACCCTGCTTATTTACCTTATATGCAGGGTACATCATGAGAAACGCTGGTCTGGAGGAAGCACAAGCTGGAATCAACATTGCTGGGAGAAATATCAATAACCTCAGATATGCAGATGGCACCACCCTTATGGCAGAAAGTGAAGAGGAACTAAAAAGCCTCTTGATGAAAGTGAAAGAGGAGAGTGAAAAAGTTGGCTTCAAGCTCAACATTCAGAAAATGAAGATCATGGCATCTGGTCCCATCACTTCATGGGAAATAGATGGGGACACAGTGGAAACAGTGCCAGACTTCATTTTTGGGGGCTCCAAAATCACTGCAGATTGTGACTGCAACCGTGAAATTAAAAGACGCTTACTCCTTGGAAGAAAAGTTATGACCAACCTAGATAGCATATTCAAAAGCAGAGACATTACTTTGCTGACTAAGGTCCGCCTAGTCAAGGCTATGGTTTTTCCAGTAGTCATGTATGGATGTGAGAGTTGGACTGTGAAGAAGGCTGAGTGCCGAAGAATTGATGCTTTTGAACTGTGGTGTTGGAGAAGACTCTTGAGAGTCCCTTGGACTGCAAGGAGATCTAACCAGTCCATTCTGAAGGAGATCAGCCCTAGGATTTCTTTGGAAGGAATGATGTTAAAGCTGAAACTCCAGTACTTTGGACACCTCATGCGAAGAGTTGACTCATTGGAAAAGACTCTGATGCTGGGAGGGACTGGGGGCAGGAGGATAAGGGGACGACAGAGGATGAGATGGCTGGATGGCATCACAGACTCGATGGACGTGAGTCTGGGTGAACTCCGGGAATTGGTGATGGACAGGGAGGCCTGGCGTGCTGCGATTCATGGGGTCGCAAAGAGTCGGACATGACTGAGCGACTTAACTGAACTAAACTGAAGTGTTTTACAATATTGTGTTGGTTTCTATGACAGGCTCTTGATCATTCTTTTCTTTCTGTTTCTTCATTCCTTCTTTCTTTTTCCACCAAACTTTTTATCTCTCTATCTCTATCTATCCATCTATCTAACTACCTACCTACCTACCTAATAACCCTATTTATTCATCTATCATCTACAGCACATACAAACATCCAATTCATATACAAGAGTCTACAAGAAATATCTTTATTTATCTTTATCATATTTATCTTTATTCCTGCTGTCCTAAAACTGTTTCTTCTTTAATGGTGACACAGTCTTCTTATCTATACCTGCAAAATCACTGCGGATGGTGATTGCAGCCATGAAATTAAAAGACGTTTACTCATTGGAAGGAAAGTTATGACCAACCTAGATAGCATATTAAAAAGCAGAGACATTACTTTGCCAACAAAGGTCTGTCTAGTCAAGGCTATGATTTTTCCAGCGGTCATGTATGGATGTGAGAGTTGGACTGTGAAGAAGGCTGAGCACCGAAGAATTGATGCTTTTGAACTGTGGTGTTGGAGAAGACTCTTGAGAGTCCCTTGGACTGCAAGGAGAGCCAACCAGTCCATCCTAAAGGAGATCAGTCCTGGATGTTCATTGGAAGGACTGATGCTGAAGCTGAAACTCCAATACTTTGGCCACCTCATGCGAAGAGTTGACTCATTGGAAAAGACTCTGAAGCTGAGAGGGATTGGGGGTGGAGGATAAGGGCACAGCAGAGGATGAGATGGCTGGATGGCATCACGGACTCGATGGATGTGAGTTTGAGTGAACTCCGGGAGTTGCTGATGGACAGGGAGGCCTGGCGTGCTGTGAATCATGGGGTCGCAAAGAGTCGGACATGACTGAGCGACTGAACTGAAGTGAACCATAACATGTACATACATGCACGTGTGCAGGCTGTCGTGTCCTACTCTTTGCGGTCCCATAGACTGTAGCCTACCAGGCTTCTCTGCCCATGGGATTTCCCAGGCAAAAATCCTGGAGTGAGTTTTCATCTTTTCCTCCAGGGAATCTTCCTGACCCAGGGATCAAACTTACATGTCCTGCAGCCCCTGCATCAGCAGGTGGAATCTTTGCCACTGAGCCCCCTAGGAAGCCCCCAGCATGCATATACAGGAAAGTTCTAATACTTCCCCTGATCTTTAGCACTTAAATATTGATTAAAATTTACAGAATATAATAAATCTTGCTAAAGTACATATATTTCTTCATATATATTTATTAAATATTATTATACATTTATTATTTTCCTGTGTTTATTCTGGAATCATTCTAGAAATGTACACAGGGTAGGAATATAATCTACAGAAGAAATTTTAAACTCACTCATAATTTCATCATGCAGAGATATTTGATTTGAACTTTTTGCCTTTCGTATTTTATTCTATATTTGCATGGATATAAGGATGTACACAGAGACCTCATAAATATGTAATATACTTTATTGTGTTCTTTACATAGAAAATATAGCAAGTCATTATCTGTTACCTTTGAGGCAAATAGTCTCCCAGATTTCTGTTATTGTTATTTTCATGTAAAGAACTTTTAATTCTTACACATTCTGCGATATTTAATCACATGGCATTTTCGTCATTTTCCTGCTCCAAACTTGTATCTCTATTCTGAGATGAGACAAATAGTCACCTAGACACTTAAGATTTCATTTTTTTCCACTCAACTGTTTAATCTATCTGGAATTTGATTTGCTACAGAGTATGTTATGCAAATGCCACTGGTCTTCATAAGTAATTGATAAGCTGGTCTATTAATGTTTGTTGGTAATACTACCCTATTACTATTCATTTTCAATTTCTGTGTTACAAACTCCACAAACATTAAGATGCCACCTAGTTATTAGCTCATGGTTTGCAGGTCAGAAGTCCTGGCACAGTCTCCTGCCCAGGGTCTCACAAAGCCAGGGTCAAAGCAGCAATGGCTATGTCTTCATCCAACAATAAACGTTTTCATATTTTAGTTAAGCTAGGTGCCTCTCCCTCGCCCCCCATCATTTTATTATTTTTTTCAAACATAATTGTCTGTATTCTCTTTTATTACTTATTTATTCTCTCAGATGAACTCTAGCATGATTTATCAAAGGTTCGGTCTCCATCTAGATATACTTTCATTTGAATTTTGATTTCAAGATAGTTAAACACATGCATTTGTATTGGGGGATAATTTGCCTCTTTATAAAATTAAGTTTTATGTATAGACAATGCTTGGAGAAGGCAATGGCACCCCACTCCAGTACTCTTGCCTGGGAAATCCCATGGACGGAGGAGCCTGGTAGGCTACAGTTCATGGGGTCACGAACAGTTGGACACGACTGAGCGACTTCACTTTCACTTTTCACTTTCATGCACTGGAGAGGGAAATGGCAACCCACTCCAGTCGTCTTCCCCAGAGAATCCCAGAGATGACAGCCTGGTGGGCTGCTGTCCATGGGGCTGCACAGAGTCGGACATGACTGATGTGACTTAGCAGCAGTATTTAACTTAATTAAAGGCATGTATGTTGTGTGTTTACTTTGCATCAGACATAGAAGTGAACAAAAAGAATCATGTTCCATGGAGCTTTCATTTAAGGAAAGGAAATGGATGATAAACAAATAAATAAGTGGATAATTTCAAATAATGGTGATAGTTGACAAGTAGAGTCAAGTCATATAAAATGACTGGGGATGATAGCGGTCAACTTTGGATAAGGCATAAAGGAATCTTCTTTGAAATGACATTTGATCTGAAGCTCAGAAAAACTCTGAAGCATGAAACAATCAGAGGAAAAAGCATTTTGGGCAGAGGAAACAGCACCAATGCCTCAGAACAGTGTTAGACAGAATCCACCAGGTGAGTAGGAACAAGATAACTCAATCAAGTCTTTGTTTCTATTTTTGATTAATGAATTTATGCAATGTTACCTCCATAGTATACATAGTTCTAAGTTTGACTTCTATAGAGAATATTTTTTCCCTGATGTTTTCTACATGATTGATGCTAGTTTATAGAAAAGTTATTGATTTTTAGAGTATTTCTTTTGAAATGGACACATTACTTAACTGTGGGTAATTCTGCAAACTCTTTAGTTTATGCACAAATGGATTTTCCCTTCTTCTCTTGTGTTTTTGAGATAGACACCCAAAACAAATGTAGTAATACTATTTTTGCAGTCACATGCATTTTGCATCTTCCTTTTAAAAGGTCATTACACCTTTGATTTCTGTTTCATAGCCTAACACTCGTTTTATTTTCACACATCTCAGTAGGAGTTATATTTCCCTTCTATAGTTAGTTGCATTTTTGTTTAAAGTAGAAGGCATGGTCCTTTTTTAAAAAATATATATTTTCATGGTGAATATAGGAGTGTTTCCCTATTTGGGTCTGTTATATGTAAAACCACTCGAGAGTATTTGCTTCTTTCAGCATTTATTTCTCCTCTAAATTATTCCCTTCAAGTGTATTAAAAGACCTCAAATTTATGGGTTAAAACACTGGCTGTTGGATAGGGGTCACTGGGCTCTGGACAAAGTTTACTAGCTACTTGCCACTGCTAGGCATACACACCGAGGAAACCAGAATTGAAACAGACACATGTACCCCAATGTTCATCGCAGCACTGTTTATAATAGCCAGGACATGGAAACAACCTAGATGTCCATCAGCAGATGAATGGATAAGAAAGCTGTGGTACATATACACAATGGAGTATTACTCAGCTGTTAAAAAGAATTCATTTGAATCAGTTCTGATGAGATGGATGAAACTGGAGCCAATTATACAGAGTGAAGTAAGCCAGAAAGAAAAACACCAATACAGTATACTAACACATATATATGGAATTTAGGAAGATGGCAATGACGACCCTGTATGCAAGACAGGAAAAAAGACACAGATGTGTATAATGGACTTTTGGACTCAGAGGGAGAGGGAGAGGGTTGGGATGATTTGGGAGAATGGGAATTCTAACATGTATACTATCATGTAAGAATTGAATCACCAGTCCATGTCTGACGCAGGGTGCAGCATGCTTGGGGCTGGTGCATGGGGATGACCCAGAGAGATGTTGTGGGGAGGGAGGTGGGAGGGGGGTTCATGTTTGGGAACGCATGTAAGAATTAAATATTTTAAAATTTAAAAAATAAAAAATAAAATTAAAAAAAAAAACCTGTCTAGGAGTTTACATTATAAATAATAATTTGATTGTCTTAGAGAAAAAGTGAAACTTTACTACAAAGTTGGGGAGAAAAAAAAAAAAAAAAAAAAAAAAACAAGAAAGGCAGACTGGCCCAGTCAGCATCTTGAGAATGTGATTGGAAGTCTGTGCCATCCCATTTTTGCTAGGCGGTTCCTGACTGTGAGGAATTGGCTCTCTCTGTCCCTGGGGAAGCTGTGCTGTATACTGACCTGAATTCAGACTCTGCGGTTGATTTGCTGTGCAACTTTGAACAAGCCGGTTAACTCCTCTGAGCCCCATTTTTCTTCGAGGAGACTATATCCTGTAGCTTCAGGGGCTGCAATTAAACTAAAGAAGGTATCCTGTTTGAAGGAGTCAAGCATCTTACCGTGGACAGAACAAGTCCTCAAATATTCTAGCAGTTCCTTCTCTTTCCTTCCAAGCCAAAGGGACTCCCTAGCTCCCATATATATAATCTACAGATGGTTGCCATTTGCCATCTCACAGGGAAAGCAGCCCCTCGGTGACTGGAAAGCATCAACACTGTGGATGCTTTGTTGTGACTGTTTTTGTCATCATCATGAAGAACACCATCATCATCTCCATGGAGATGAATCTACATCGTCTGGGTCACCTGGTGAGCACGGCTTCTTAATCTCCAGGCCAATTATGTACCTTGAAATATTAAAGCATGAAGGTAGATACAGGCAAAAGAGGTGATGTGTTTCTCACATACTACAGGGGTGAGCATATTATTGAACAAAGCATCCCCTTTGCCTCTGTCTCTGCCCTGTGGAGACTCCTTCCCCACTCCACCACCTCAAACCCCCTCTGCTCACCAGCCTCTTCTGACTGAACAGACACTCCTGAGAGCAAACGCACCTGTATTTATCATAACTGCTCTTTACACGTCCTGAGACTAGACTGCCACCCTCTCCTCCCCACCCCACCCCCAAGCCCAACACACCAAACTTCTGCAAATTGCATGAAGTGGTGTCCAAACTCGGCCATAATTTTTAGCCATCTCTTTGGGTGCCATGTTCCTAGAATATATTATTTCCTTTTCCACATCATTTCACAAAGAATGGGCTATGTACGAAATGAAATGTAAAATGGAAGGAATGATCAGAGAAATTTAAAGCACAAATGCCATTAAAATTCATGTTCCCGGACCTGAATGGTTGTGTTGAAATGATGTGGGCAGGTTGTGCTTCCTCAGGTACAGCAGTCCCTGTGCCGCCTTGTAGAGACTGGCTAATGGTGACTTGAGCACTGTCCATCTGCCACTAAGCACCATTCATAAGGGCCATTCTTGGCTCGCATGTGGACTGTCCACAATGAAAAAAACAAAACAAGCAAAAAGCTCTGCTGCCAAACTGCTGATCTCTGATGTCAAATAATCTGATAGATTGAGCTTGAAAGCTCAGCTCCTGCACACAACTCTCCTAGAACTCAGTTCTCCACCTGGAAAATTAAGAAAAGAACATTTCCCCAAATAGGAGCTTTTTGAGGGTGTTAGTGAAATAGTATTCATTTTATTTTATAAATAAACTATTTTCTTTATAAAATAAAATTTTATCAATTAAAAATTTTATTTATAAAATAAAATGCATTTTATACAGACTGGCACTTCATAAACATCTAATAAATTATAACCCTCATGAGTTTATTTATTATTTCTTGAGTCTCTAAAATAAAATGATTGCCGTCGGTTGAATGTTCATAGCTTGTACTCTGAGCTGTGGTTTCAAGGCCCAAGCCCTCATCAACACTTGTGAAGTCCATTTGCTTATTTAAAATTTGAAAACAATTTTCTCTCTAGTGAGCTAATTTAGGTGAACCAAAATCAACTTTCTTTTTGCAACTTCTGCTTGCTCCGTCTCATTTACCCAACCCTGCTGCTGAGGGCCACCGGCCTTTCTCTTTGAGCCAAAGCCTTGGCACTTTAGAAACCAAGCCTGGGACAAAACAGGAGCCTCTTCTGGGTTATTCAGTGGGGTCTGGATGATGTTCATTTGCCCCTGTTTCATTGTGTGCTCGCATTAGGTGTAGATCTAGGACCCCAGTCACCAAGCAAACATGCAAAAGATCAGCCCTAACTCCTGGGTGGTCAGACTACATCAGTGCATGTCTTAGAGCCTGGTAGTCCCAAGAAACAGAGCCTGAGATGGAGGCCGTTATGCAAGGGACTTATTGAGAAAGAAAGAAGAGTGAGGAAAACAGGGAAAGGACAGGGGAAAGAACTGTTCCTACAAGATAAAGTTGCAGTTTTATGTGGAGTCTAGCTTATGCCTGATCCCATGAGAGCTGTGGAGTATGAATTGTACTGCAAGGTTGATGCCCCTTGAGACCCAGGCACGAAGCCTTAGCTACTACGTGTCAGTCATCTGTTAGCTGCAGGTCACCTGTGTCCTGGGTGGGTGGGCGGAGAATGCAATTTTTAGGAGAATTCTCCATAAAACCATTCAACAGCCAACTCTTGGAGTAATTGGAGGATGGGTGCTCTGGCTCTGTAAAGCAAATCTCTGCAGAACACTCAAAGTGAGCGCTAAACTGACCCTTCTATTTGGGTCCCTGATACATATGTCTGTTCCCATTTTATGTAGAAACGAGGACTTGGTCACAGTTCTCAAAAGAGTGCCCAGAAGATTCAGCAGCTTTTCAGAACTTGATTCTGCACCTGACAATCTCCTTCAGTACTGACTGCTAAGAGCATTTACTACATTCATTTATCTAACTCATATCTTTTTCAGCAGATGATAAACTTCAGCCTGATAAGGACTCTGCACTGCAGGCCCTGCACTCAGACCATTACCTAGCTTATAATAGATGCTCAGTAAAAAATTGTGGTCAAACATATACAAACACACACATCACACAGATACAACATTACAGAGACACGCAATATTCAGTGACACATAATAATTCTCAGAAAAAGAGCAGTATAAGTTCATGTCAAGAGAAAATTGGCTATAACTGTAGCATAATCTGCTTCTGTGTGCAGTGGAATTGGCACCATCCATCACGTACATCATCACACAGAAGAGACCTAGTCCTTTCAGTTAATTGTGCTGATTGCTGACCGTGCTGGAGTTCACCGAGAATAAAAGTGGACCCCACTACAAAATGACTGGTATCTCAGATATATAAAGACTTAGCAGAAGTTTGCAATAATGGATTTTCTTCATCTCAAGGGACTGTAGTTATCCAAGCGACCCCAACATGGCCCAGAATAAACTCCCAAGGAAGATCTTAAGGCGTTTGACTTCCTCTTGGGTGGTAAACAGAAGGAAGAAAGAGCCATATCCCAGTACTCACACCATGAAAGGAAGTTGCAAGGGATCTCATATCCCTTCCTGGTATGCAGAGCACTCCTGCCTCTGGTCCACCCTCAGTCCCAAAGTCTCATTCCAGTCTATTGCTCCAGTCCAAATTTCCAAAACTCTCTTTTCTCTTCGGTTCTTTGATAGCAGAGAGTAGAATCAAAGTTCAGCCAATGCAGCTTAGAATGATGGTATAGAAACATAACCACAACCCCATAGTCCAAACTGTCCCCAGACGTGAATGGATAGACAACCATTTGTTGTTCAGTTGCTCAGTCGTGTATGACTCTTTGTGACCCCATGAACTGTGGCCAGCCAGGCTCCTCTGTCGAAGGAATTTCCCAGGCAAGAATACTGAAGTAGGTTGCCATTTCCTACTCCAGGGGATCTTCCTGACCCAGGGACTGAATCTGAGTCTTTTGTGTCTCCTGCATTGGCAGGCAGATTCTTGCCACTGCACCACCTGGGAAGACAATCCTTTGCTTTGAGTCAAAAATCACCCTCCTTATTCTCCAGTTCTCATTCTCTCGCCTATACACAAAATAAGTTTCTAGTTTTCATGATTGCTGTCATTTCTGAGATGATGGCAAGCATAAGCATGTTGCCTGCATGTGGTAACACACAAAGCTAGGAAGCAAGACTCAAAACTAGAGGGAAAAATAAAATATTGTTTATATATAGGGAGGGACTGAGCAAACAGACCTTGAGATTCAGAAAATATAGCTTTTCTAGAAGGGAAGTCTGGAATCAGGCCTTAGAATTTGCTACAAGTTAAAGGGTAATGGCCACTCTCAGAGCCAAAGGACTCATCTTGGTTAGGCTGCTGCTCCTGAGGCTACAGAAGCACCCAGTGCCCCAGTGGCTCAATGGGGCTGGTGCAACACGGCAACCTGGGAGACAGCAGTGCCTCTGACGGGCAGGTTTGATTTGGCAGCTCAGGCCATATGATGCTGGGTGCTGGGGCACTCATGCCTTGCTTTCAAAGGAGCTCCTGAAACCTGGCTTCCCACAGCATCCTCCCAAACTAGATCTAGGGATGCTGAGTCTGAATTTAGGGTTAAGTTCCCCTGTGAGAAGCCAAGGATATAGTGGGTAAGCCAGAAATTATCAAATTCATCTTTCAAGCTTTTGAAGGTAAATGTTTCTCAGCCAAAGCTGTGTCTTCATTATGCTAAAAATCTCCAGCCAGCATTGCCACTGCCTGTACTTAATTCAGAAGTATTTATCCAGTACCCCCTGTTTGCCAGACACTGTAGAAAGAGCTGAGGCTACTCACACAAAGTCCTAATTCCTGCCTGTGCTGGTTAATTTTATAGATCTGCTTGATCTGATAACAAGACTTGGATATTAGGTCAAACATTATTATGGATATTTCTATGACACCATTAGTTGGAAGAGATTAACATTTAATGGTAGACTTAGTAAGACAGATTGCCCTTCTCAATATAGATGGGCCATATCTAATCAGTTGAAGACCTGAACTGCTCCTCCTGAAATAAGTGGGAACTCCTCCTGTTTGTCTATGATTTGAGACATAATTTCTTTCTGCCTTTGGACTCTCACTGAAATGTGGCTTTCCTGGCTCTTGAGTCTGCTTGACTTCTACCATCAGGTCTCCTGGGACTGTAGATTGCAGACTACAGATCTCAGGACTTTTCAGTCTCCTTAATCATGTCAACCAATTTCTTCTAACCTCTCTCTCTTTTATTGGGAACCTTAAAGAACCCTGACTAACACACCATCTTCAGTTTCATAGTCTAACTACAGATATTTCATGTGGGAGACACAGAATGCCAACAAGAAGCCTATCAAGGCAATAATATGTGAAAAGGGTTGCAGTAGAGGGTAGTCCTGCTATGTATGGAGTTCAAGCTTCAGGAAGGCAGAAGATTCCAAATAAAAATTCTCCATTGCAAATGCAGACCCCTGTGCCTGGTGTGCAAGGACAGCCCTGCATCTGACTGGTGCTTCCCTACCTCTCATCTCTTCAGCATCATTTCCCCTCAGCTAAAAACCTGGGCTTTCGAGTTGAGCCATGCTGTTTGCATGCCACCTCTCCTACTTACAAAGGACTTCAGGTAAATTACTTGACCTCTCTTTCCTTACAAACCTTAGTTTTCTTATCTGTAAACTAGAAATGTTAACATCCACCTTGCAGAATTTTGTAAAGATCAAATAAATACTATTCTTAAAGCACTGAATGCAATGGCTGAGACATTAAAAATGACCCATATTAACAATTTTCAACATCCTCATTATCCTCATCACCACCAAAATTCTCAGCATCACTTTTACCATTATCATTACTGAACCACCCACTTTCCTCTTCACCATCATCTTCATGGTCAACACCACCACCAGCATCATCATCTATTCTGTTCATCATCTAGTTCACACATTATATGTGTCAAATAAAATAAACCCCTCCTCAGATTATTTTAAATAAAATATACATAATTTGGGGCTTATATAATTGTAGAATTCATAGTCATCTAGTCTGAGGTGAAGAGTGATCCAGCAACTCAAACAATATCACATGGACCCATTTCGTCTCTGTCTTTCTGTTCTGACTTCCTGCTGTAGTTCTGGCAGTCCTGGATCCTTCCCTGTCAGTTTAAAAATAAATGGCTGACACAGTTGTAGACCTTACAATCTCATACCACATTATCCAGAGAAAGCGTTCTGAGAGATTGTGGAAGAGAGAGGAGGCTTCTCTTTCCCAGAGTGCATGCAGGCTCAGTTGTCTCAGTCAAGTCCAACTATTTGTGACCCTATGGACTGTAGCCTGCAAGGCTTTTTTGTCCATGAGATTCTCCAGATAAGAATACTGGAGTGGGTTGCCATGACCTCCTCCAGGGGATCTTCCCACCCAGGGATTGAACCTGGCTCTCCTGTATTGCAAACAAATTCTTTACTGCTGAGCCACCAGGGAAGCTCCCTCTTTCCCAGAATTCCCAGAAAAGGCCTTAAGTTTCATTGGCTTTGAGTGGGTCATGTGCTCATCCACGAACCAATCACAGTGACCAAAGGTGTGGGTACAATAATTGATGGAAACAGTGACAGGCTATCCCTAAATCTAAGGATGGGGCGCAGTTGTACTGACCTCGCAAGCCTCAGAGTGTGGGTGGCTCCCTGAATAATGTTCAGTGCTATCTCCAGAGGATAGTCGGATGGAGAGAAGAGGGCAAGCTCCGCAGAAGTTTCACGACACTGACCTTCTCAGTTGTACCTTTGAATGTGCTTTTGTTCTCTCTGCCTCAGTCAACTCCCTTACCCTCATCTCAGACTAGCTCTTCCATGCCCAGTTCAGTGCCTCTCCTGACCATCCCCACCCTGGGCTACCTTAGGGGTCCCCTAAAGTCTCCTAACAAATGCCTGCTTTTCTCCCAGCACTTATACCACAACGTATGCTGTGCTCAGATGCTAAGTTGTGTTTGACTCTTTGTGACTCTGTGGACTGTAGCCCACCAGGCTTCTCTGTCCATGGAATTTTCCAGGGCAGAATACTGGAGCAGGTTACCATTTCCTGCTCCAGGGGAATCTTCCTGACCCAGGGATTGAACCCATGTCTCTTGTGCCTCCTGCCCTGGCTGGCAGATTCGTTACCACTGAGCCACGTGGGAAGCCCTTATATCACTATAAGTGCATGTTAGTATATTGAGTCACTGGTTATTGTTACCGTGACCCATTGGGCTATAAGTTTTGGGGAACAGAACAACTTGGTTGTTTTTCCTATTATCGCCAAGAGGAAACATAAAATCAGGAAGTACTAATTAAGCTAAAAAAGAGTTTAAAAGGGAACAGGGCTGGATGAACAAGCGACAGAATGATTGGGTAAATAACGCCATGAATGAGTGAAGTGACCTGGCCTCCAGTCTTAAGTCACAGAAAAATAAACGTCTTATTTCCTGCACTCTAGCAAGCTAGGGCAGATTGTGTCTTCCTGGCTACCAGTCAAAACTGATAGAGGCTCCTGCTTAGAATAAAAAAAAAAAATGCTGAAACTGGGGACAAAACCACTATAACACCATAAGAAAGAATTATGGATACAAAAATAGCAAATGATCACAATTAATTGTGATTTAAATAGTGGCCATATACAAATCTTCTCAGCCAGAATTAATGTAGTGAATTCCAAACCAAGGGCCCTGTGTAGTCACATGAAGACTAACTGTTGTCCATGGTGCTGTGCTGGAGGACTGACTCAGGTCTCATCCTCCTTCTGGGAATGCCACCCTTGGAGGTGACATTCCAGAGACAGGCCTGAGTCTAGAGAGACATGCAGAGGTGGAATCGGCATAGATGTAATCAGAGATGGAGCTCAGGAGTGTCACTGAAAGGGGTTTCCCCCAAATCATGAAGCTGATCATTAATTGCTACTGTGGAGCTTGCATTCTTGCAATCATCCAGGTTGTTGTTTTTTAGTGGCTAAACGGTGTTTGATTCTGTGCGACCCCATGGACTATAGCCCACCGGGCTCCTCTGTCCGTGGGAGTTTCCATGCAAGAATACTGGAATAGGTTGCCATTTCCTTCCTTCCGGGGATCTTCCCAACCCAGGGATTGAGCCCTCGTCTCCCGCATTGCAAGTGGATTCTTTACCACTGAGCCTGATACCCAAAATACAAGTCTGTGTCAACACTGCAATATACATGAAAAGGAACCGCCCTGACCATAGTCACAATGGAAATTAACCAGGATGCACAGCCTTGGCACCTTACAGACGGAAGCCATGGCACTCCTCATGTCATTATTGCTCCTTATCCAACCAGCCAGGAGGAAGGCATGCTTCTCCCATTTTACAGGAGGGAAAACTGAGCCTCAGAACACTAATGGGATTGGTGCGGAGCTACTAGTAATTGTTCACCTGCTGATTTGAACTCAGATTGCTTTTTCTACAGTCCTTAATACAACTTGCTCACTCTCCTCTTATGTCAAATGTGAGCAGCATTAAATGGAACTTTCTCTAAAAGAACATTTTCATTCAGAAATTGAGGCAAGTCATTCATGACACTGTATATACCTCTGTGTGTGTGCGTGTGTGTGCGTGCATGTGGGCATATATGTCTTTGTATATATATGTATGTGTATATACATGTGTGTATTCATATGTATGCTAGAGCATAAAAACTGTATAAAAAATAAACAAACAAACAAAAGCACCCCCCAGAAGTCAAAAAAGAGAATGATTTCCAGTAGGTTCGTGCAGAGCCCTTCTCTTTATTCCTGAGAGGTTCAATTAACGGGTGCAAGCCATAAACCAGTGCGTTTCCCCCCTGCTATGATGCATTGTTTTTAATCTCACTGCCTTGTATTATATCGCATTCCTATAATTCTTCCGACAGGAAAAGGCTTGTTTCATAAAAATATAGTCCCCCGCATTTGAAATATAAGTTCACATGCAGGCAACATATATATCACCGCGCCGGCAAACTAACTCACTTACTTAATCCACTAAACTTCAGGTGCTTCCTACATTATGTGAAATGGCTTGAAACAGGCAGCAGCTGCCAGGACCCATCACTGCTTCTTTGCTCAAGAGAGACAGGGAGAGGGGAGGTGAGGGAGTGGAAATCCCCTCGGTGGATGCCAAATAACAAGTCTTTCATTATCACCCGGTGTCAGGACACTGGGTAATGTTCATTGTGCATGCGCAATAAATTACTATTTACCTGGCAGCGCCTTTGATAAGCCCGTCTCCTCTCGCTCTTTCTGTCCACGCAGCACGGAGCAGCGAAACCCCTTTGCCTATAATTCTTATTAAGGTGATACCTTTTCTGAATAAGAAAGTACACACTCCCAAAGCCTGGCGCTCTCTGGGGTTTTTGAGGGACATTGTTTTTATTGGTTCCCTTTTATTTCTCCCTCCCCGCTGTGTTTTAATGCTATAGTGACTTCTGTGTATACAACTCTCATATTGAAATGTCGGCGGCTGCAGATATATGCAATATTAAAGAGCGCTTATGAATTTTTGACATCTAATTAGTCGCTACCCAGTTAACATGTCAGGACTCAGAGGGATTAGGGAGGCAGCCCTTTCTGAATAAGTTACAGCGAGGCCCCTGTCCTTTTCATGTATTATTCTTTAATGTAGGTGGTGATTATTTGGCTGTGATTAATTGATGAAGCTCATTGGTCTGGCAAGTGGTACCGAATTCACCATTCTTCACTTTTATTTCTCTCAGTAGGGATCTGCCACTTATTCGGAAGGATTCCCTTCCTTCCAGGCAGTCTGTCCTCTCAGTCCAGTGCTCCGGCTCTTCCCTGGGCCTGGCCTTGACCTCTCCCAGCTCTTGACTCACACATCGGCCGTGGCTTTGCATCCTGCCTTCTCTCGAAGGCTCCTTGTGGTGGCCCCGGCCCCCTGGAAACCCCATGGGACCCTGTCCCCGAAGAAAAGCTTCT
Source organism: Capra hircus (assembly GCF_001704415.2). Classification (NCBI taxonomy): domain Eukaryota; kingdom Metazoa; phylum Chordata; class Mammalia; order Artiodactyla; family Bovidae; genus Capra; species Capra hircus. The sequence continues at coordinate 62,375,100 of NC_030828.1, forward strand.
GGTTGCTCTGCTGTCTCTGGGCCGATGTTTCAAGCCTTGCCCTGGTGCCCTTAACACCTGTAGCATCCCAATGGGGTTCAGTTTCCACAGAGGTGCAGCTGTCTGCCAAGATGCCAGGTGACAGGCAGGGCCCTCCGGGGCCACTGCTGCCATTGTCTCCAGCGGTGGGGCCCCGGGAAACCCCACGGGCTGCGATGCGCAGTCTGATAGCGCTCTCTCTGCCCCGAAGGGTAAGTGACACCAAGCTCTGAAAGAGACCGCCTTGTAAGGGGAGGTCTGCGGGAGGAAGTGCCCCGGCTGCCCGAGGGGTGCCTGCCCGCTGGTGTCCGACATCTCAGCTGTCACCCTGAACAAGTGTGAAGGCGGGCCGAAAAGAAACACCTTAGGCTGTTCAGTGCTCGCAAAGCCCAGGCTCTGCACACGACTGGGTCCTCTTTGGGCTTGTGAAAGTTGGGTTTCAATTGTCTTGGATTTGAAGATGGGCATGATTTTTAATTTTTAAGGTAAAACAAGGAGGAGGATGGTTTGTGATCTACAGCCCTGCATTTATTGCAGGGGTGGGGGTTGCTATTAAGATTTATTTGTCTTCACTTTATGAATCTCCTTCAACATACTTTTGTATGCACACAGCCACATACACACTCAAAGACATGCGTGTGAACACACAGGGTATGCACACAAGCACACACACAGACACACACACCCAGTCAGAAACAAGCATCTACACACACAGACACACATCCCATGCACATGTGCAGCCACATACACACTTACAGACGTGCATGGGGACACACAATGGGTATACGCAAGCATGTATACACAAAGACACATGTACCCACACAGAAATGTAGGCATCTGCACACAGAGACACACATCCCGTGGACACACACAGACATTCACTAACACACATACACACATGCACACACACATACACACTCTCTCCCCTGTGGCTTCTCAAACAAAGGCTCTGCCATCAGACTTTCATACCCCAGCCTCCCGGTTTTATGGGCAAATAATTATTTCCTGCAAAGCAGAATCACCCCCCTTATAAACCCCCCACCATTTAAATCTATAATTGGGACAGGAACAGAGCTGTGGTGGATTCTCCTTTTTAAATGCACCAACTCTGGACAAACCATCCTAAAAAATGTATAATTATAAATAAACCTTCACCTACGTCAGCTGGCGGGGTTTTTAATTACCGCACTTGATGTCAATCAAGGCCAGCACTGGGCGCGGGTGCAACGGGCAATTTCAGAGAAATTTCACGGACATAAGCTGTCGCCTTATTCCATTATCTATATTTAAAAGAGACTGGAGGAGATGAGGCGGCAGCCACCAGAATGGGAAAGGGAGAATGTGGCGGGCTGGAGGGAATGGTGTGGAAGGCAGTTTCCCCAAAGGGCAGTGTCCTGCCCTGGAGAAAGCTGGACTCCACGCAGCTGACCGCTCTTTGTCTCCCCAGCCCTTTTCCTCCAGGAGATGAGCTGGGAGTGGGGTGTCTATTTGCTGATGGAAGGGGATGGGGTGGATGGACTTCTGCAGGGACAAGGCTGGATGAGTGGGGTGGTGGGGGACCAGACAGAAAAGCGGGGAGCACAGAGAGCTAGAAAAGAGGGGTGCTAGCAGGGAAAGAAATCAATTGATGCAAATTCACTTTCTCCTTGACGGCGGATTCTCTCTGAAGGAAACACTGAACTTTGTAGTGTTAGCAGCAGCTGAAATTTAGAATTATTGTTTCCTTCTAACAGAAGACTCATTTTCCACGGCCGCATTTGCAGCATAATAAGCTTTTTGTTATTTTTTCAATTAGAGTCAATTGACCTAACAAAATGCTTGGCAATTAAGTGATTTTTGTAATGGTCCGGGGGTAATTTAGTCGAGCTTGTCAGCTGTGTTTCATGAAGCCGAGATGTCTTTTTTTTTTTTTCCCCACTGCCTCTCTCTCTCTCTCTCTCTCTCCCTCTCTCTCTTGAGCATAATGGCTCATAATTTCGAAATCTTTTCCTTCTGTTTCCCTCACAATAATTCGCAATTACAGGAAGTTGTTGGAGGTGATTTTTTTTTCCTACCTTGCCTTTTGAGTCAGTAATTTTAAATAAAATGTACATACTTATAAAAAGGCAGCTATTACTGAAATCACTTTTTGTGTAAACTCAATTATTTTATGAATAGTGACACCAGCTTATACTGGGTCCTGCTCCTGAAAGCTGAGGCATTATTATCTTCAGGGTAAAAGGTTTGGAACACTCAGAACACACTTTCTAAATCAAACCAACGTTCGGTAATGTAAACACAACTTGAGGAGACAGGAGGCATGAGGGTTACCTGGTCGTGGAAAATGGCAGCGGCTACATCTCCAGTCTCCAGGCCGCTCCCACCCCTCCGCTAGGACTGAAAAGAGGGTCTCAGACTCTGATTTATGAGGGAATTCCTCATTTGCCTAATTGATTCATTTTCTTAAGACGACATCTGGAGTTACATTTCCTTTTTAAAAGGCTGCAGTTAGATCTGATGACTGGATCAGATGTTCTTTCATTGTACTATTATCTGTTTATACCTATATTAAGACACACACACACACAATATTCAGTTTGTAACTGCATGCACACGTACATATACAAACAGCCAGGAAGCCGTGCGCCCTTGTTCTTTTAGAACAAATTTGACAAAAGTCACTTTTGACAAGGCAAGTCATTATGGGGATGTGTGTTATCAAGGTTCATCTCTTTTAACCTTTAGGAGGCTTGAGTCTGCTCCTGCGTTAATTTTTTTTTTTTTTAAGGCAATCTCTGGTTTCTAACCCTGAGCTAGAATCTCCTGTTGACTTCAGTTTGCCCCTTTGTGAAAACCAGCTCAGAAGCTGCCCACCTCACACCTTGGCAGGAAACTCCCCAGTAGGGGGCAGTAGAAGAGCAAGCCAACCAAACCCCATTTGGCAAGCCCTACAAGAGGGGCCAGACCACCAGCCCTGGGAAACCCATCCCCTCCTGCCTCATGCATGGACACAGAGCTCGAAAGATCCATTAGTACAGATCACTGGTTTTGAATTGGTCTCCCAGTTCTGTCTGGGAAGCATCTAATCAAATGCTCTTCCTTCTCCTCTCTGGGTGTCTGTCTTTCCAAAAAGGCTCCTTGAAAACTGTGGCTGTTGTCAGCTGGGTGCTACAAACCTTGGATGCATTCCCTGCCTGGGTTGCTCAGGCCGCTTGGGGGGGATGGGAGACTTCTTGAATCCTGGAGGCTTTTGCAAGGCGTGAGAAAACAAGTGTTCAACACTATTCAACTCACGCCGGTTTACTTGACTCTTAAATTTGGCTCTCATTTCCTTTTCTTGCACCTCAATTTCCCCAGTTCTAAACTAGGGAGAGGTCAGGAGGTCAGGCTAGCTGCAATCTGTCCATCGATGATGCGTTCATTCAGTCTTGGCTACATGCATTTATTCTTACTATCTGCATTCTCTCATTATTGACTCTATACAGTCATGCGTTCATTCTGTAGTAAAGGCGTATTCATAGGCAGAAGACGTACTCCGTATTAACAAGGTTGTCATATTCTTGAATTTGATTTCATTATCTTTTGAAATACGGAGTCTTTGTTCAACTCTGAGTGGTTCTTTTTTTTTGGTTGACTAATTTGTCCTTGGTGAAGGCATAAAGAGATTTTTGGAGAATTCTGTTCATATCATAGCTTTTAATGTGGTGGGTGCTTTCCACGTACCACTTGTATTTAGAGACACTTGGGGATCTCTTCTCATTTCCCCAGTTGTCTTGGGCAGCCCTGGGTCTGGTTTAGTTTAGATTCTAAGTTCTCTTGCATTGGTCTGGGCTGGAGCTGGGCCCAGCTTCTCAAGGCTTTGATTAATCCGCTGCACCTCTCATTTCCCCGACTATAAAAGAAGCTACAGTTCTGAATAAGCATCTTGCCGAAGAAAGAAGCCAAAGCAGAAAGTATTAAACTTTCATCCAACACCATAGGAGAGATGTAGTTATTAAATTTCAGCTGCTTATCAAACTGATATGAAAGTCATTTTGCATGATTGCTTTGCATCCTCAAATCTTCTGCTTTTATTTGCAATGCATCTCTGTGCTTTCTTATTAGAAAAATACTCAAAGGATAAAAAAAGCTGATAATATTATTCAGTTTTGACAATTAGGTAGAAAAAACATTCAAAGAAGTGCTTTTTTATTGCAGCTGGTAATAATATCAGGGGTCCTTTTGATAGCCATCTATACTCACTCTTCCAAGGTGACACTGGTTTTACCTTCTAATTGCTGCTTACTGGGTACACTGGCTCTAGGCAAGTGAGGCTATTTCTAGTCTTTTCATTGGAACATGCAAATCTGGTTTATGAGACATGTAGACATTTTCTGCGTCTCCTGCATTTGCCCACTTTCATCTTTATGGCAGGCCCACTGTGCTTATTGGACCCCAGAAAGGGACTTTTGCTATTTATTCAGTATTCCTTTGTCAAAAAATAACTATGTGTTGGGAAATGTGATCAGTCCTAGGGACAAATCTCCAGGCAGCAGTCTACCTACACTTGAATTTCATCTCTTGTTTACTAAATCATCATAGTTTACTTTTAAATATATACACATGCAAAATTATAAATTATGTATATAGGTAGGGCCTTTCAATACGTTTTTTTTCCCCCCATCACTTCACTATGTTTCCATGGTCTGTAGAAATGCCAAAACAATACATTTGCATCTAGCAGCATACCTTATTTTATTTTGGTCTTTTTAAAGCTTTATGAGTTAGAGATACTTTCTCATTGGATAGCAGTGGAAACTGAAGCCGACAAGTGAAATGACTTGTTCAAGGTCACACAGCTGGTACATGATAGCTAAGTGTTTCAAGTTGTATCTGAGTAACTCTCAAGAGAGTGCTATGTTGACCTTTGTCTCCTGTCAAAGCACCTTCAGCCTCGTTTCCCTCATGGTCTCCATTACCCTTTATTTCCAAGTATTCAAAGACTTACACAGTTAGCATTGCCCAGTAACAGAAGTGAGCACCAAGCCTTCAGAAGCAGAGAGGGGGCAGTGGAAGCCCAGTCACCAACCCCCATCCTCCCCACCTTCCTTCAGAAATTCCATCTACCTCTGCTTCTCTTACTTAGAAAAAGAGATACCCTTACCCTATCCATCAGACTGATACTTACAAAAGGGAGGTGCAGTTGAAACCCAATCCTGGAACATTGAAAGAGCCCTCAGTAGAGGAAGTGATGACCACGCCCAGCGGAAGTCATTCTTACTGAAAGCCAAGAGAGGTCGTAATTAATTCAACAAGATTTACTGAGCATCTATGAATCAGACATGGCTCTTGGCACCTGCAACAAGGAAACACAGACAGGCAAAACTGCTTGCTACAGAGAAACCTGCCTTCCAACTGGGGAGCCAGGCTGGTAGCAACAGACATCACAGCAGGTTCGAAGGCAGCAAGCGTTGCAGACAAAGTGAAAGTGAACAGAGTGGAGGAGAAATATAGACCATTTTTAGAATTAAATAGCCTGGTCAAAGATATGGGAACCAACCTGGGTGTCTCTTTTGGGAAAGTGTTATCCCTCTGAGTCTCATATGTCATGACTGTGAAAGAGGAAGTTGAACTAAATTCAGTTCAGTCAGTTCAATTCAGTCGCTCAGTCGTGTCCGACTCTTTGCGACCCCATGAATTGCAGCACGCCAGGCCTCCCTGTTCATCCCCAACTCCTGGAGTTCACTCAGACTCATGTCCATTGAGTCGGTGATGCCATCCAGCCATCTCATCCTCTGTCAGAACTAAATTAAGAGTTTCCAAACTTGGCTCATAGAGGAATAATTTTTCTTTTAAATTTTGTCTCTTAGTCTGAACTTATAGATTCAGACTATAATATTATCATGTACCTGGGGCCTAGGAATCTGTATTGTTAAAAAAGAATCAAAAGAGATGAAGGTGTCCATCCAAGTTTAAGAAGCCCTGGACCAAGTGTCTGTGTGTACTCTAAGGATGTCTAAGGGTGTCCTCTGTGACCTTGGAATTATTCCTCAACATAAAGATATTCTTTATTCTCACGGTTGTTAATGAGGGTTGACTGATCCAACAGCTGGTAAAACCCAGGTCTTGGCACATCACTGGAGCCCAATATGACCTTCCTATTCTTTCTGGTAGTTCTAACATCAAATGATGCTTCTCTGGAAGAGTGAACACAAGACAAAGACATCTGAAGAACTAGATCTATGAGGGTTACGAAGAGAAGAGAAATAAAAATTGGTAAGGTGATTACCCTGCCAAGAGTAAAAGGACTCTAAGCCATAATTTAGGCAGAACCAGCTATATCAACAGTGTTAGCAAAACATGCCTGCTATTAACTGAGGTGATGGAGAAAGGGTGGACTTCAGTACTTTCCACAGTCAGTGCACCTTGTACTGGATGGGCTCTGATTTCCTCCAGGTTGCAGGTGCTGGAACATGATCTCTGAGCCTAGTGGGTTCCAGGCAAGAAAGCATCACCGAGCCTTCTGTTCACTTTCACAAAGCCCTGACATTCTACCTCTGCCCTTACGTTGTCTCTGTGCTTAGAAGTTCTCATTTCATTCATCACATCAGCTCTTATAAGACTGACATTACATTTAAAGGAATAAAAACAAAGTAGAAACAGGAGTGCCAGAAACCATACACCACAGACTCCTCTACGAAAGGGTGAAATCATCCATTCTGCCTTGGCTGCCTGTGAGGGCTCCCCTCAATCCATCTCGCTCCGTGTTTTCTCACACCGTTCTACGTTTTGTAGGGTTTATTCCCACCTGGTAGATCATCAGTTTCACTGTTGGTTGTCTTCTGGACGTGGTTTCTTTTCCCCCAACTAAGTAAAAACTCATGAGATTTGGGACTTGGAATCCCATACATTTTTATGCCCTTACATACCACATAACAGGTGCTCAATAAATGATATTTTGAATACATAATTTTCAACCTCAGTCAGGTTGAATGTCACCAATATTTTCTTTTCATTCTCTCCTTTCAATTCCCTTAGTCTTTTAAGCTGGCATTGTAATGGTATAAATGGCAAGCTGGTAGAAAAAGGAAATTCAAGAAAAGAAGAGAATAAATTAAAGGAGAAAGAAAAAGCCTGGTAGAAAATTGAGCATAAAGGTATTTGACTCAGTGCTGTCATCTTTATATATGAGAGTTGATGCCTATAGACTTCATAGATATTATATTTTGAATTTTAATTTGGGACACACACTTGTAGAATCCACCATATTAAGGCCAAAACAGGATTTTAATGGCCAAAGGCAATTTGCAGATTCATTTCCAAATTGCCAGTTTCTGATATATTACAGGAAAATGAGAGGCTGAGATATATTTGCAATGAGTCAAATATAGATTTTATTTTTAAAAACACTCTTTGATTAATTTCAGGTACTAATTATCTCCTCAATTTAACAACTGTTTCTGTTTAAATGACAGCTTTTTAAATATTTGACTCTAATAAACCTCCCCTGGAAACTTGTTATGCTATTAATTTGATAATATTTTTAATGGAATGTTCATTTAGTAAAGAAAACCCAGTGCATATCTAAAAAAGTCAATCTCTTTGAAGAATGTGATCCAAAATTGTATTTTACCCTCTCACTACCAAAATGACTGTGCTGATAGCATCCATCCCACCATGTGCTCTGATGGACTAGGGTGATGCCTTTTCTGAGGTTGGGGACTAGACTAGGGCACTGCAGACGGAAACCCATATGATGTCCTCTAGGCCATGTGGACTCTCATTACGGGAGTGATTTCATCGCAGTTCAATCTCATATGCAAATACAGCTGGGGAAACTCAGAATTCTACCATTCCCTACGTGTTCTTGACAATGATGACAAAGACATCTATAATAGGTAATTATGCTTTCCTTTCATCAAATCGTTTGTTCATCAGTAACAGAAGATTGAGGAGAAACAGTGACTAAGAACAAATGGATTTCCCCATTCCTACGGTGTCGCGTCTGGAACTTTGGCCTAGGAATCAGAAGGCCTAGATTCTAAGCCTAGTCTGCTAAAGACTGTACGCTCAAGCCCCCATATCCGCATCTGTATGCTGAGACTTTGGGATGAGCGTTAATATTTGAGCCATCTACAAAGGTAAAAAGCATGGCTGTGGAACAACATTTGGACTTGTTGGAAATTCAAGCGAGGAGTCATTTATCCAGTGAGTGTTCTGTGCCAGCCCACTACTAAATCCCTTCTGGGGAGTGAAATTAAAATATACAGATACATGCATGCATAGGCGTGCGCGTGCATACACACACACAAGAGTGGTTGACTTCAGGAAAATCACAAATTTTTGGATACTTGCAACTGGAAAGAAATTATCATATAGAAGTGAAGTGAAGTAGCTCAGTCGTGTCCGACTGTGACCCCTGTGGACTGTAGCCTACCAGGCTCCTCCCTCCACGGGATTCTCCAGGCAAGAATACTGGAGTGGGTTGCCATTTCCTTCTCCATATCATATAGAAGAAAAATGTAAATACCCTGTATTCTGACCTTGACATCACCTTCAGCATCTCTGTGATCTTGGGCAAGTGACAATCTCTTTGACTCACATAGTTTGCATCTCAAGGATGCCAATATGGATAGATACATCATGGCACAGTTACAGAGATGAAGGTAATTTGCTTTAATAGGCCACAGAAGGCACCCAGGCACACAGTAGGTCCCTGGGGAAGAGTGGCTGTGATGACGAAGATGACAATGATGGAGACAGAAAGATCCAGTTTGTCACTCCCTAAATAGGTTCCATAGGACAATAGGAGATTTCAGCCCAGAAGCTCTAAGTCAGGGACCCAAAGACTATGAGTCACCACTTTGCTTCGTGCCTGTCAGTTCATTTTTGAGAATCCACAGAAATAGAAATGTTCTATCAGACCAACTTGGATTGCCATCTGGCCCACACATTTTCCTGGCACGGCCCGAAGGCCAGCACTGCTATTCTCCCCTCCAAGCAAAACCCCAAGTTTAACAGAACAAAATCTGCTGCTGAAATACATCAAGCTCAGCATCAGTTCATTATCATGATTAGCGTATGAGTAGTTGTTATAGGTAACTAATATGCATAATAATTTAATCTAGGTTATAGTGGTTAACAGAACTACTAATGATAATAAGGTCAACTGGAAGAATACCATTTATAAAACAGCAACAGTCATTGGGAGGATTTCATACTTTCCAAGGGGCTTTCATATTCATTAGCCCTTTGGGTCTTCTTTAGAGGTATATGACTATCCTTGGTTTCCTTCTAAGGAAACAGGCTTTTAACAGTTGAAACTCACTCCACGTGATGCAGTGATATGCAGAAAATCTAGAATTAGAAACTCTGTCTTCAGGACCAGCTACAGTAATAGATGGAAGAGAAAAGAGAGAAATATTCATCAAATAAAGCATTCTTTGGCTGGATCGCTGAGTAACACAGTATGCCAGGGCCAGAGGGGCCTCAGCACACATTAAATACCATGCTTACATTGTACAAATGAGGAAACTGAGGCCCTGAGAGGTGAACGATTTACCTCCAGCGAACAGAGCTGTGAGGCAGATTCCAAATTGCTTTTCTTTTTTAATCTCAGTGTTCCTTTGTGTGGTCCCAGTCTTGAACTGGGAAAACAATCTTTCTAAAATTTTTCTGTGAACTGAAAACCAAATAATCACATTTGCTAAAGATGCATATTGACCTAACCAGTTTAACACTAAACCATAATTTTGGGCTGTATTTCCAAATTGTGCCTCATTTAATTAATTTGGTAACATGCATTCAGTTCAGTCGCTCAGTTATGTCCCACTCTTTGCGACCCCATGGACGGTAGCATGCCAGGCTTCCCTGTCCATCACCAACTCCCGAAGCTTCCTCAAACTCATGTCCATTGGGTCAGTGATGCCATTCAACCATCTCATCCTCTGTTGTCCCCTTTTCCTCCTGCCATTGATCTTTCCCAGCATCAGGGTCTTTTCCAATGACTCAGTTCTTCGCATCAGGTGGCCAAAATGCTAAGTCCCTTCAGTCGTGTCTGACTCTTTTTGACTTATGGACTGTAGTCAGCCAGGCTCATCTGTCCGGGGGGTTCTCCAGGCCTGAATACTGGAGTGGACTGCTCTGCTCTCCTACAAGGATCTTCCTAATTTGGCAGCACAGTATTAGCTATTGTGAGAAAAATAGTATTCCTTGGTCAGTTACATTTGGGCTACTCTGGGTTAAATCGTGAACTAAATAGGCTTTTGTCTTACTGATTCTTCTGATTTTTCCCTTGTGGTGGTGGTTTAGTGGCCAAGTCATGTCCAACTCTTGTGACCCCATGGACTGTAGCCCACCAGGCTCCTCTGTTCATGGGATTCTCTAGGCAAGAATCCTGAAGTGGGTTGCCATCCCTTCTGTACGCAGATAGAATACTGTATTCTCACTCATCTTTGACGATGAAATCCTTGGCTCTCAGAAAATCCCTTGAGGCTTGTGTTTGAAAGATCCCAGGATGAGAAACTGACTGCAGTGGCATTTTTTCCAGGGTTCTTGTCCATTTGCTTTGTAGCAGGTATTCCTGATATATCAGGCTGCTGTTTATTTCTGAGTCTCTGGCAACTTTTAGAATGTGGACGCCCCTAAAAATATAAACTGCAGATATAAGGAGAGCCGTAACAATCTAGTTTCATTTAACTGCCATGCTTTTCCAAGAAACTAAATCCACACTACATAAGATGATTCCAGACCTCTTTCTCTGTCCTAAAACTCTGTTAGTGACACTCACCTTCAATTGCTGTGTACCGAGTACCTACGATGAGCCGGTGTTCACATGATTTCTTGCTATTTTAAGCTCTTACTTCTGGATTTGGGCTTCCTGTGGTGAGACACCTGGGGAGAAAGTCTTCACAGAAGGGTGAGTATTTATAGGTTTGGGAACTATGAAATTAGGTAGTTGTACTTGAACAAATCATTTCTAACAAATAATCATAATCCTTGAATATCACCATATCAAGTGAGCAGTGAAGGCAGCCATATTTCCTAGGTGTCCTAGATAATATAACTACTGAAAAACAACAGACTTTGATGGAATAAAAATGTTTTTAATGAAAAAAATTAAGAAGGATGGGAGGCAATGAGAAAAGTCAAAGCATATTAACCAAACTCTTGGTAATATTTGCTGTTCTCAGAGGTACATTTCCTCTACTATTAATCTTTAAAATTGACGGGCTTTGAGTTGGAGAAGTGAGTTCTTACCAGTGAAAAACATGACTCCAGCTGTGTCTGTCCTGAAAATCTGATTGTCTGTTTGCTTCTTCATGATTTTTTTTTTTTAGGAAAAAATGTTGACTTTAAAAATTGCACGCAAATAAACAGATGCAGGATGGTTTGGGGTGTGGTCATCCTAACTTAAATTCAAAACATCACAATTCATTTAAAATTTCTAGTCCAGCATAGAAGCTCAATATTGTTTGCTCCATTTTGGGAAAGAAAAAAATAATAAGACTAGCCAAAATGCTGAGGTAGAAAAAGTGTCAAATGAACTATAACTTTCTTTCCCCCAAAGATCTGCACATATGGATTTTTTTACTTTGCACTTAAGGCCACGTTTTTCAAAGGCTGTTCCTCCCCTCGTCTCCTCCTTGAATATGTAAAACTGCGTGCATCTAATCGGTCCTTCAATTGTCCACTTGCACTTTCAAATTATGGGACAAGTGGCCAATTGGGCCTGCAATTGGCTAATTGCAGCAACAATTAGCCAATTGTGGGGATAATTAGCTGCATGTAGAATTAATCATACGTGCAGAGTGGGCGGCCACTCTTTGAAAGCGTAGAACTAAATGCGTTCTAGATGCACATCTGTGCCCGGACACAAAGGGGACACAGGCGAGGGTCCTAGATGAATCACTCTTAAGAGAATCATTAAAATAAATCTGGCGCTGGGTTAGAAAGACCACACGATTAACCACTGAGTGTCCAGTCTACTGGCTTTCTCTAAAGTTCCCGTGTGGAGTTCTGTGTGAGCAAGGCAAAGAAGATTCTAGCCTTGAAACTCAATTTGAGTTTAAGCCACCCTGGCTGCTGATGCCCTCCAATTAACTTTTCTAAAAACGAAATCTTTGGATGTATGGTATAGTTGGTGAGTTGTACCAGGCAGGCTCTAACTACAGTCCTCGGTAGGGAACCTAATGCATTTTGGTTCAAATACCTACCCCTGTAACACATGAGTGATACCATGTCACTCATACCTAACATCCAAGCTGGTATGTGGGCATTCCTGGGGGGACCAGGGACAATCCCAGGATAAGCACTATGTGTATCTATGAAGCTTCCATTGGTGGTAAGCAATATAAAATAATTGTAAATGTTAACAGAAAATTCTGAAAATGGTTAAAGTCGTAGTAATAACCCACATATGGGTTTATTTACTTAATTTCTCTACCACCTAGTTTCTTCAACTATAAGGATAAACTAATGCAACTTAATGAGAACTATCTCACAAGGATCTTTGTAAGGTTATACAAGGTCATATAAAATTATATACTGAAGGTGAGATTATGAGAAAGGGAGAAGACCTGGAATTCAAGACTCAATCAACCAAGAAACTAACACATTAAAACTTGAAATTTCATGTTATAAAGAATTCTTTGTTTATTTCAGCATTTTGCAGAACAAAAGTTACAAAACACTGGTCTTTTCAGGTCATACCTTTTACTTCATGCTGGGAAATGCCACTCCAGGTGAAAAATAATCAGTGGAGGACCACTAGCTACAGAAGAAACCCAGGTATGTTGTCTACTTCCATCCCTCATCATGGACCTCAAACTTCCCTTCTATTCTAATCTTCCATTTATGGCAGGACCTTTCAGAAATCCACCCATTCTGCAGGTAAGTCTCTCCACTGAATGTTTTTATCTGTATCTGTCAGCTCTTTCTACAATAATGCTGCTTAACAAACAGCTCCCAATTATTTCCCATTCCATGTTACATGTAAGTTGAAACATGGAGCTCTGTGCTCTGAAACTGTTTAATCTGTCCCTTGGGTCTTCTCACTCCAGGATCTAGATGAAAGAAACAGCCCCCACCCGCTGCCTGACATTTGCTCAAGGCAAAGATCAGGAATAAATGAGTTGGCAGAAACCCACTGCCTCAGACATGGCTGAGTGACTAACACTTTCACTTTCACTATGTTCAGTTCAGTTCAGTTCAGTCGCTCAGTTGTGTCTGACTCTTTGCGACCCCAGGAATTCCAGCATGCCAGGCCTCCTATGTTATGTCCCTACATATTATTTCCCCCACACTGAACAGTAAAGTATCAGAGCACAAGATACGTATTTGTCCTTTTATCTCATTACTAGTGTAGAGTTACTGTCATTTTAAAGAAGAGAAGAAGAAACCTAAGAAGACTTAGGGAAGCTAGAAAATTTCTCCACAGTCACACAGCTATGAAAGTAAAGACAAAAGAGCCATATTCAGACTTCCTTGACTGCTGACTGTATGATCTTAACCTATAAGTTACACTGAACTCATCTTCTTGTTCTTTGGAGTACATGGTGAAAGGAGAAAATGGATGAAGCAGAGTAAGCTTCTACGATGAGGTGCTAAGATATTAGAATCAAGAATAGTCCTACTATAGTGTATTTCTCTTGCTGGAAGATACGTCTGTGATGATACAGCATGTGAGGGTATCCTTGCAGAAATTAGCAGCAGACACACGTGGATGATGAAGTTGTTACCTAACAGTGCTTGCCTAATTTTTTATATCAGGGCACACATAGGAAATGTTTTTATTGGTGTTGACACCAGGGTGAAAAATAGCAAATATGTGAGTGATCTGGAAAAAGGTGACTGGCCAGAGGGCTCCAGTTCCCACAGACCCCCATGTGACCATCTAAAGGCACTGAGGTTCTCTGCTGAGGGCAAGCCTACTGAACACGGCCCTGAAATTGAGAAGCACACATGTTCACTCTAGTCAGAATCAGAGGGGGGCAGGGCTGGAGAAATAGACACATCTCAACCACAGGTGGTGTGATCAATACTTTGCATAACATATTTCTCAGTGGTTTGCTAAGCACTCTTGTAGATATAGTAAATTCTCTATCTAAAATTCAACTGAAAACATCACTGTTGGGGTAAATTAAAATACAACAATCAGGTCTTTTGAGTCATTAATATTAGGATACAAAAGTACTTAAATGTCAGTATCCTGATTCCTACTGCCAGACTTGAATATTTTTATCTGTAAATCACTCATCTGAGTCCTCAGCTCTCCACATCACAGCCAAGAAACTGAAAGGACTTCTCAGGCGCTAGTAACTTGAATCATGCATATGTATGTGCCTTCTAAGTTGCTTCAGTCATGTCCAGCTCTTTACAACCCCATGTACTTTACCCTGCCAGGCTCTTCTGTCCATGGGATTTCTAAGGCAAGAACACTGGAGTAGATTGCCATGCCCTTATCAACTTGAATCACGTGTGTGAGTCCTACTCTGCAGACTCAATTCAGAATCAAAAAATACAATAATAATCTCTTGCTTTTAAGGTTACTGAAAAGGACAAATAACTGAGATGGCTCATAAAGTTATTATCATTACACAGAAAATTGACTGCTAATAGGCCAACCTGGAAGAGAAAGACAAAAGAGAATTGTTTCTAAAAGTTAGAAGGTGGAGGCAGTGACAGATTTTATTTTCTTGGGCTCCAAAATCACTGCAGACAGTGACTGAAGCCATGAAATTAGAAGACATTTGCTTCTTGGAAGTAAAGCTATGACAAACCTAGACAGTATATTAAAAGGCAGAGACATCACTTTGTCAACAAAGGTATATGTTGTCAAAGCTATGTCTTTCCCAATTGTCATGTATGGTTGTGAGAGTTGGACCATAAAGAAGGCTGAGCACTGAAGAATTGATGCTTTCGAATTGTGGTCCTATAGAAGACTCTTGCAGAGAAGGCAATGGCACCCCACTCCAGTACAATTGCCTGGAAAATCCCATGGACAGAGGAGCCTGGTAGGCTGCAGTCCATGGGGTTGCACAGAATCAGACACGGCTAAAGCGACTTAGCAGCAGCAGCACCAGAAGACTCCTGATAGTCTCTTGAACTGCCAGGAGATCAGAGCAGTCAATCCTAAAGGTAATCAACCCTGAATATTTATTAGAAGGAAAAATGCTAAAGCTGAAGCTCTAGTACTTTGGCCACCTGATGTGAAGAGCGGGCTCATTGCTCTTGCTGGGAAAGATTGAAGGCAAAAGAAGAAGGGGACAACAGAGGATGAGATAGTTAGGTAGCCTCATAGACTCAGTGGACATGGAACTGAGCAAACTCCAGGAGACAACGGACAGGGGAATCTGGTGTGTTGCAGTCCACAGGGCTGTAAAGAATCAGACATGATTTAGCAATTGAAAAATGACAACAAAGCAAAAAGAAGTATTTCATTCTGGAGGCATTTGGTACAAGGGCAAATGGTCCTACAGTTCCCAAGTTTACGATTGTAACTAAGGGGTAAATACTATGTGCAAAATGTCAGTTGAGGAATACTTAAGTAGTTCAGGATGTGCATCGGAAAGTTTTCCCATCATTTTAAAAATAAAGCAAATAAATAAAAAACAAAAATAGGACAATAGGAATAAATTTGCCTTCAGAGGGAGAAAGGGAAGAAAGCCACCATTTAAAGTTCCTATTTGTTACTGTGTTGCTTAGTCCCTAAGTTGTGTCTGACTCTTTTGTGACCCCATGGCCTGTAGCTTGCCAGCTTTGGTCATGGGATTTCCCAGGCAGGAATACTGGAGTGGATTGCCATTTCCTTCTCCCTTCTCCCGGGGATCTTCCTGACCCAGGATCAAACCCACGTGGCCTACACTGGCAGGCAGATTCTCTACTACTGAGCCACCACGGAAGCCCTTCTAATCACGATAGAAAGAGTTTCAGATCTGCTTTATCTCAGATTTATCAATGAAGATTAAGGATAGCTCCTTTGCTTAAAGTCCCATTGTGAGTTTCAAACTCAGGTATATATTCTGTTTCAGTGCCCATGTCTTGAGATGCTTAGATAGTCCTTCTATGGGACACTTCATTTCCTTGCTGAAGTAAGGTAAGTTGAAGTCCTGTTGTTAAAGGCAGTGATTAAGGGGACAGGAATGTGATAGTGCTGTACACATTCACCAGCAAACCAACCACAGAGACGTGTCCTTCTTTCACCGCCTGGTCGACTGCAAGCCCTTTCCTTAAGTGAGTACAGAGAAGGAAGCTCAGGCTGAGTTCACACCTGGACCCCCATGAGATGATCTGTAGCAGGCAGACCCAAGGCATTAACTAAATGTTGCTTTTCTGTATTTATAAATAATAGCAACTATGTGCCACTAATGCAGTGCCATTCCATTTAATGGCATCCAGCACTGAGAAATTTAATTATTCTTTTAGTCACTGAAACATTCATCATAATTTTCCTTGGTTCCAAAAGAGCCCGGTTGCCTCCTGAAGCCATTAAGGTAGACTTGGTGAGTTGCTTTCTCCTAGAAAAATTTGCTCAGCTGTCAATCTGGGAAAAGAGGGCCGATACCTTTCAAAGTTTCCTTTCTGTTTTTGTGATTCATGGATTTAAAAAACGAAACAAAGATTTATTCTGTTCCTGATACGAGTACCTATTGTGTTCTGGCTTCTGCACTGAGCTCTTTTACTTAAGTGTGAAAACTGTGAGTCGGTATCCTTATTCCCATTTTATAGGTGAGAAGACCGAGTGCCAGAGTTACTAATAAAATACTCTACCAATGCCACACATTGATCTGAGATTTAAACACAAGTCCAATTCAAAAAATTTTGTAGGTAATTGCAAAACCACTGATAATAGTTATCCTTGAAAACAATGTATACCGGGCCTTTTACATTTACGTATTTTAGAATCCTTCAGATAACCCAGCAAGCTAGACCACTGTATTCTCAGATAAGGAAATAGACTCAAGGAAGTTGAATGATAAACTAAAGAGCGCATTAAAAAATGAACAGAACCAGGGCTCATTTGGGAGTCTAACTCTAAAGTCAACCTCGCACACATTGGTATTAATAGAATGTAATAGAATTCTTCAACAGTTATTGTGAACATTACTCAACACGCAAAGGTAGTTCCCCCTTTTGCCAAAAGAGTTTGATCCCTAGTTTGTCAGAGTTTTGTGATGTTTAAAATGAGATCATTCATAACATTTTTCTATCATGCATAATGATGAATATGTAACTATTTTTATTGGGTAAATGTAGGCATCTAAACCACTAGGCTTCATGGAGTCAGCCTAAGGAAAAGTCAGATGTATTTTTCAAAGGGAACTAAGCTACTTTAAGATATTCCATGGCTTCCCAGGTGGTGCTAGTGAAGTCGCTCAGTTGTGTCCGACTCTTTGTGACCCCACAGACTGTAGCCTACCAGGCTCTGTCCATGGGATTTTCCAGGCAATAGTACTGGAGTGGATTGTCATTTCCTTCTCCAGGGGATCTTCCCGACCCAGGGATCGAACCCAGGTCTTCTGCATTGTAGACAGACGGACACTTTACCATCTGAGCCACCAGGGAAGTCAGGTAAAGAATCCTCCTGCCAGTGTAGGAGACTAAGAGACAGGGGTTCAATCCTTGGGTCAGGAAGATCCCCTGGAGGAGGAAATGGCCACCCACTCCAGTACTCTTGCCTGGAGAATCCCATGGACAGAGGAGCCTGGAAGACTACAGTCCATGGGGTCTCGAAGAGTCAGACACAATTGAAGCATCTTAGCATATAGTCACAAGCTACTCGAGTGCCCATTTCCATCTAGACTCCATTCTATAACTAACTACATATTTCTCAGATCTTTAAAATGACCGTACTATATGACACTGAAATTACAGTTTAGGAATTTAGTCTAAGCAAATAATCAGAGATATGTGATGCAATATATAAGTATTTATTGCCAGGTTGTTATCACAAAAAAATAACAGAAACCATCCTACAGACTGTCATTGATTATGCAAATTATAGTGCATTCAGTCAACTGCATTTCATGAAGTCCTTAAAGAGGATGATATATACAAACTCAGACATATGCACACACACACACACACACACACACACACACACACACACACACACACACCTAGACAAGAAAGTGCGAGAATACTCAGGAACAAACCACTGAAAGTGTCTTCAGGTTAGATGAGGAGGGGTATTGTGGATGTGTCTTATTAGAGAGAATATGTGTGTGGGTGTGTGTTATGTTTACCAAGCTTCTATGTTGGCCAAGTTTTCCTTCTTGATTATAACTTCCTTTTTGTTATTGTTTAGCCGCTAACTCAAGTCTGACTGTTTTTCAACTTCATGGACTGTAGCCTGCCAGGCTCCTCTCTCCATGGGATTTTTCAGGAAAGAATGTTGGAGGGAGTTGCCATTTCCTCCTCCAGGGGATCTTCCTGACCCAGGGATTGAACCCACATCTCTTGCTTGGCAGGCTGATTCTTTAACCACTGAGCCACCTGGGAAACCATGACTTCTTTCAGTTCAGTTCAGTTCAGTCGCTCAGTCATGTCCAACTCTTTGCGACCCCATGAATCCCAGCATGCCAGGCCTCCCTGTCCATCACCAACTCCCGGAGTTCACTCAGACTCACGTCCATTGAGTCGGTGATGCCATCCAGCCATCTCATCCTCTGTCGTCCCCTTCTCCTCCTACCCCCAATCCTTCCCAGCATCAGAGTCTTTTCCAACGAGTCAACTCTTCACATGAGGTGGCCAAAGTACTGGAGTTTCAGCTTTAGCATCAGCCCTTCCAAAGAAATCCTAGGGCTGATCTCCTTCAGAATGGACTGGTTGGATCTCCTTGCAGTCCAAGGGACTCTCAAGAGTCTTCTTCAACACCACAGTTCAAAAGCATCAATTCTTCGGCGCTCAGCCTTCTTCACAGTCCAACTCTTACATCCATACATGACTACTGGAAAAACCATAGCCTTGACTAGATGGAACTTAGTCGGCAAAGTAATGTCTCTGCTTTTGAATATGCTGTCTAGGTTGGTCATAACTTTTCTTCCAAGGAGTAAGCGTCTTTTAATTTCATGGCTGCAGTCACCATCTGCAGTGATTTTGGAGCCCCCCAAAATAAAGTCTGACACTGTTTCCACTGTTTCCCCCTCTATTTCCCATGAAGTGATGGGACTGGATGCCATGATCTTCGTTTTCTGAATGTTGAGCCTCCTTAATACATTAACAACAAAACATAAGTTTGTGATATTTGATTATAGATTATGTATAGACTATTACAGATTATGTTGATTAGGATCTGCTTATGAGTAAAAGACGTTGATGCATTAATTCAGGAATCTTTTTAAATGATTTGCTATACTTTAATCCCAATAGAGTCTAGGTATGTATATGTATACATATTTATTTACATATGCAAGCATGCCATATATTTCTGGGCTTCCCAGGTATTTTGGTGATAAAGAATCCACCTGCCAGTGCACGAGACCTGGGTTCAGCCCTTGCGTTGGGAAGATCCCCTGGAGAAGGAAATGGCAGCCTCCTCCAGTATTCTTGCCTGGGAAATCCATGGACAGAGGAGCCTGGCGGGCTACAGTCTGTAGGGTCACAAAGAATCGGGCACAGCTTAGCATCTAAACAACAACAATGCAATATGTTCCTATGTCAAGTGTAGCAGTCGTTCGTATGGATCATGAAAACCAACTATTGAGCACTTACTGTATGTACCAGGCCTTGTGTTCGGTGCTCTGTCAGTATCATTTTGGTCAGTACTCATGGCAAACTCATGGGGTAAGAATGGCTGCCACTCTTTCTACAGCTGGGGCACTGGTTGGAGGCTTTGGCCACATGACACGGTCATGCAGTGGATTTCATCCTGACCCTTGAGCATGGGTAACTGAAAGTTTCACAAAGTTTGTTTATTACTGCAGACCACCACAGGGCCTTGGACTGTCTTACATTAAGAACTCCTATAACAGGGTCAATCCAAATAATTTTAGAGAGAGAGAAAAAAAAAAAAACTGTTTGGGATAGACTCTGCAGGTGGCCACTTGCTGAAAATGGAGGCTTGAGTCCACCCTCCAATGCTCTGTGGTGCAAGGTATTTGTACAGCTGCCAGGACAGTGGAAACCTCCCTTCACTTGGCACCATCACCCCCAGCCAGTGAGATGCCCTTTAAGGAGCAAGCCCATGCTGGCTTCCTCATTGCTCACTGGGTTTATCGCTGTGGCGAGGACCTTCCTCTCTCTGGCTTCAGTTTCTTCATCAGTAAATGAGTTAAGTGAGAGGTTTGGACTGTGAGTGCCAAGCTCTTGTACCCGAGGATCCCTAGACATAAAAGCAATGAGGTTTTATTCCCTCTGGCATTGCACACACAGGCAGAGGCACTTAAATGCCTCCATTTGAGATAAGACTATTTACAAAAAGATCCAACAGCCTTACCCTCTTAGAGGATAAGCTTTTTTTAGTGTCTTATTTTTGAGGGGTGGAGGGAAGGGCTTTTTTTTTTTTTTCCCAGATTCAACTCATGCTGTAAGAATTAGAGGTTGATTCTTTGATTCTTTTCAGGCCTTCCTGGGACAGTGTCCTATGTCTCCCCAGCACCAGCAAGTGGACTCTTTGTGTCCCAGCATCTCAGGAGACAGCAGGGAGAAAGGGCCACGGAGCCAGCCTGAGTCCTCAGTCGGGGTGGCGGAGGCATTCCTCGCTGCCAGTTCTAAGGGGCGAATCTGTGTAGATCAATGCATTCATTTCCCTCTCCCAGCCTCTCCCTCGGTTAACACCCCAGCACACACAATACCAACGAAGGTGATTATCTCTGCTAGCATAATTCCTCCCTAACATCTGCTTTCGCCCATAACACTCCACTAATTTTTCCCTCATTTCATTACACATAATTTTCTTTCAACACAATCTACATGTATTAAGTGGTAATGACTTTCCAGTTAAGAGCAAATCGACACCAAGGGACCCCCGACCCCCCCACGGTTGCCTGCAGAGCCTGACTCTGGCTATTAGAGATAAATTCGGTACCTCAGGAAGCTGCAGTGAGGTAATCAATCAATTAAGCGGTTAGGACATACATTATCAAACTTCCACAGTGCGGGGGGCAGGGGGCATGCTGATCTACTTGCCATGATTTTTTTTAGGAATTCAAAAAAAAATGAATAAATAAGACGGAGAGCTATTATACAACCAGGCTATAATTTGCCACTCAAAGTCAGGGGCTGGTTTTGTCAGACTTAAGGCTGCAGAGTGAATGGGAGAGACATGGGCCTTGGGAGTGCACTGTCTAGCGGGTAGGAAATCCAAGGTCTGTTATTTATTAGGGTGTCCTGGGGCACACAGTGCAAGCGGTGGGACAGGAGAGTCTGAGAACCTTGTCCTTTAAAAAAAAAAAAAGAAGAAAGAAACCTGGAATTATAACTCTTACTGCCCAGGTTTGCGACAGGGATTAACTAAGACCACATACACAGAAGCACCAGGCACATCACAGGCGTGTGGGGCGCCTTCATTATCTTACACCTCCTCATAGACTGTGAACTTAGGGAGTGTAAGGTAGCTGGAGATCGCCCCAATGCTGGCATTGAACTGTGCATTAAAGATCACAATCACCATTACCATCATCATGATCATCTTCCTCAGGTATTTTTTTTTAATTTGTCTTGAAGTATAGTTGCTTTACTCTGATACAAATCTTTATCGAGCTTTCCTGGTGGCTCAGATGGTAAAGAATCTGCCTGCAATGCAGGAAACCTGGGTTCGATTCCTGGGTCAGGAAGATCCCCTGGAGAAGGGAATGGCAACCCACTCCAGTTTTGGGCCTGGAGAATTCCATGGACAGAGGAGCCTGGTAGGGTATAGTCCATGGAGTCCAAAGAGCTGGACGTGACTGAGCAGCTAACGCTTTGATTCACTTCATAATTGCTTCACAATGTTGTGTTAGTTTCTGCTGTATAGCAGAGCAAATCGGCTATATGTGTGCATCTATCCCCTCCTTTGGGGATGTCCTTCCCATTTAGGTCACCCCAGAGCACTGTGTAGAGTTTCCTCTGCTATACAGTAGGTTCTCATTAATTATCTAACACATGCATAATATATGTCAATCCCAATCTTCCAATTCAGCCAACCCCCCTTTTCTCCTTTTGTTTGTTTTTAAAGAAAAATAGCAAAATGTATAACTTTTGAAATTACAATCAGAATATTTGCCAGACCCCAATTACCAACTTTGCCTGTGTTCCCTCTGTGCCCGTCTCATTTACCTCGTCTGTAAAATGGATGTTGTAATATTTCATCTACCACAGTAAGGCTTATGGGAAGACTCAAAAGAAACATATAGTAAGTGTTTTAAAAATTGTAAATCACCAAAAACTAGAGTTCTTTTAAATAAAATAGTCTACTTGTATTTTTTTCTATACTTGATTTATCTTATAAATATCTTTTGTTTCTGCAAAGTGTATTGAATGATACCTGCAAGATAAATCAGTCACAAAGGCAGAGGACAAAAGATAAAGAAACTCTAGGTAGATGTGTCAACATAAAAACAACATATTTCTGAAACAGACAAAATATTTTCTACATATGTGTCAACCAATGATATATGAATATGCATACATGGCATGTAATATTAAATTCTTACAAACCAATAAAAAGGAGACAATAACAATAGAATATGAGTTACAATAATGGTGAACAATGCTTACTCTTTCCCAAATATTACTAAAGCTTTTATGTATTTTAATTTGATTAATAAGAAAAGGAAAAAGACACTGAAATAAAAATGAACAAATGAAATAAACACTAAAATAATACATAAAATATTAAATATCCTCATAGAGAAATGTAAGATGAAATTAAGGAGAGAGGACTTTCCATCTATCAATAAGGTTTAAAAAACTGGTGCTAAGCCATCAGGAGAAGAGGTGATTTCTACACTATTCTTAGGAATGTAAATTGGTAAAAACAAATCAACAAAGACCACCTTTTGAGGAGTGGGAGAGAATTTCCATTATGCATGAAAAGCCTTTAAATATTCCCATTGACCCAGAGATTATATTTTCCTGCACTTTTTCTTTACACAGCTAGAGATGACTGTGTAAGTAAAAGATGTTCATCACAGTGTTATTTATAATCACAAAATATTGGAAGCATTAGAGTCCAGCATGGGAAGATTGCAGCCATTTATTAAGAAGCATTTCTTTAATAAACTGTCCTTGGAAATAATTGTAAAACTTTAATATTTTTTCTACCATGTATTCACTTTCATTACACACCTCTATTCATTTTTATTATTTGGGTTCCAAAGTGAGATTATTTTGAAGAAGATTTTTTTTTTATGTGCTATCCATTTCAAATAAATTAGTCAGTCAGTCAGTTCAGTTGCTCAGTTGTGTCCAACTCTTTGCGATGCCATGGACTGCAGAATGCCAGGCCTCCCTGTCCATCGCCAGCTCCTGGAGTTTACTCAAACTCATGTCCATTAAGTCAGTGATGCCATCCAACCATCCCATCCTCTGTCATCCCTTTCTCCTACCCTCATCTTTCCCAACATCAAGATCTTTGCCAGTGAGTTGGCTCTTCACATCAGGTGGCCAAAGTATTGAAGTTTCAGCTTCAGCATCAGTCCTTCCAATGAATATTTAATTAGGAGAGCTGAATATCAATTAGTAGAAATCTGTAAATGACAAAATTAGTGTCAAGTACTGTCAGAAAGGTATTGTTTTCATTACTAATTCTATGCAATAAAAGCAGATTATCCATAAAAACTAAAAAATTAATAAATAAAAAAGAAGAAGAAACATTTCTTGAGCAGCTATTTAGTGCCAGGCCTCGTTCCAAGGACTGAGAGTGCAACAGAGAACAAGACTGGATAAGATTCCATGCCCAAGGATGCCCAATTATAGTGCAAGGACATCTAAACTAAACAAGCTGTGATGTACACACAAGGTGGATGGTAGTGGATTTATTTGCCTAGATACTTATTTGGGGCCTTTCTCCAGTGTTCCAGACACAGCTTTAAATCTAAGAGATACAGCTATGTACAAAGCAACAAATCCTGTGCCCATAGAGCTTGCATTCTATTCGAAAATATTGGAAATATACATCTAAATATGAATATGATGTTGCAGAAATATATTCAATGACATTGGGGAAAAAAGCATGTTCTAAGAAGTGAAAATGGTTATATGACAGTGCACACAGTATGAAGCCATTTGTGTAAATAAGTAAAAATATTCATATATACATTTCCAAAATATTAGAAAGATTATACACCAATTTTAAGCAGTAGCAAGCATCTCCAGAATTTCTTATTTTCTAAATTTTCAGTATTTGCTGCTTTAAAATACAAGAAAATAAATTAAAAAGCTACTGACAAAGATGGCAAGTCAAAGCTGAGCTATATATTCCATTAACAAATAAATCAGTTAATTTACACATTTCAGCAGCCTCAAGATTTGATTTGACTTGATTTCTTAATAATGAGGATCAATAAAATAACGTGAGTCCTGGGTCATTTTCCAACTTTTGCTTTTCATGATATGGAAGAGTTCAGTGATAGGCTTTGACGGGAGGAAAGGACCTAGGGAATTATCCTCAGATACAGTAGAAAACTGAAGTCCCCAAGAGTCAGGAGGAGTCACGCAGGACGTGAGCCTAATTCAACTCAAACTGACTTCACTTTCCAGTGTTTTCAACGTTAGTATATAACTGTCTTCTATTGTGTGATCCTATTTAATCCTCTGCCTGCTAAGTAGCTAAGTAGCTTCAGTCGTGTCTGACTCTGTGCAACCCCAGAGACGGCAGCCCACCAGGCTCCCCCGTCCCTAGGATTCTCCCGGCAAGAACACTGGAGTGGGTTGCCATTTCCTTCTCCAATATCCTCTGCCTAGTTCTGCTCAATATCCCAAATGATGGAGGGCAACAAGAGGAGAAAAAAATATCCCCACATTGTTAGTCATTCCATGATACTTTCTTTGTTTCAACAAAAGCAGAACAAAGTTAAACAAACTATTGCTAAAACCCCAAGGAATAGATGTGGCTCTAGGTCCTGCACAGAATCAAAGAGAAAATGAGAACCTGTGGAACATAGAAACTCTCCATAGGATTAAGGTGTTTTACCTCTAAACAAACATTGTTCAAGCCTATACTGATCAGACGTGGTTCTAGAAAATTGTAGATGAACCCTGAGTTACCAGAAAGCAGGGAGTTAGAAACTGTTATCATTAACATCAGTGACAATAGGATAATTATCAGGTTATAGCTGTAGGTCCTATATTGCTGTTCAGTCGCTCAGTTGTGCCCAACTCTTTGCGACCCCACGGACTGCAGCATGCCAGCCTTCCTTGTCCTTCACCATCTCCTGCAGTTTGCTCAAACTCATGTCCATCGAGTTAGTGATACTATCCAACCAGCTCATCCTCTGTCGTCCCCTTCTCCTCCTGCCTTCAATCTTTCCCAACATCAGGGTCTTTTCCAGTGAATCGGCTCTTTGCATCGGGTGGCCAAGGTATAGGAGCTTTAGCTTCAGTATCAGTCTTCCCAATGAATATTCAGGGTTAATTTCCTCTATGTGTATATAAACTTTATAGCTTACAGATTCTGGGATTCTCCTGAGGATTATATTGCATCATTCTTGTACCCATTTCCTAGTTGAGTATATTGAGGTTCTGATAACCTGACCCATTTACCTGCAGTCACGTTTCAGGAATGGAACTGAGCCAGAACAAGTCATCTGACACCTAGCCCATTGTTCTTTTTACATAAAAGAATGGGAAAACGCTTTTGTACAATAGACTTACAACTTAAAAAATCTCGTCAGGAATTTGGAGAGGCAGTGCAAATATCAAATCAAGAAGTTATTGTATTGCATTTTTTTTTCTTTTTAATTAACCCAAAGAAGGCAACTGTGTGTATTCTAAACATCCAGCTGTCTGTTTTTCGTCTTCAAAGCCTTTTTAACTAAACTAAACCAAACCTTTACCTTGTTTGGTTTTTGAACTGAAATGTCCTTACTCAGCCAGATCCTCATGCCAAGCAGGGTTTTAATTCTTTAAGAAGTAAATCTGAGCAAGACAATATAAGAGCTCCAAAAAAACAGTAGTCTATGAGAAAACACATCATTTGTTTATTTGGCCATTTGTTTTTTTTTTTTTTTTTAGCTTTTAAATCATGTCATTTATTTTCTTTTTTTTTTTAATTTTTTTTTTTATTTTTTAAATTTTAAAATCTTTAATTCTTAAGACAGAAGTAAAAACACTGGGCTGAACAGATCAGGAGGCTTCAGGCTATTTCCTCTGAGACCGTAAGACTGGGCAGGATGAAACGTGAATAGAAAGCACGCCAGATGCACACAGTCCAAATACAACTTTCTGTCGCACGCTGCTTTGGTTATTTCTTTTTTTTTCTCAGACGCTAAAGCCCCCAATACTCTACGGAGCTGGAAAATAGAGTTATATGCAAAGTGATTAAAAACACCCCTTTGCACCAAGCCGGTCCTTACACAAAACACCTTTTACCCCCAAGGGGCTCACAGTGCTGCTCATCGTGAACTTTCTTCTTGGCTGAGATTAGTTTCTTAAACGTGTCAAAGAAGAATGCTGTCTAAATGGCTTAGGAGTATGATTTTATTTTCTCCCATTCTGTTCTTCTCTTTAGCCACTATTTTTCTTACTCCCCCTATGCTTCCCCTCCCTACTGCAAGATGTCTGGCACCCAACGTCTGGCATGAAATCTTACGGGTCTACATTTTCCGCAGGGCTGTGACAACAGGTTTCAACTTGACTTGCCATCCCTGGGAACATGAAGTTACATTTGTTTGTTTCTGAGGATAAGGAGGTTTGTAGCTCCTGGTGCTGAAAAGGGACATCTTTATGTTTGATTGGAGTTTTCTAAAGAGAAGATGAATTCATCTGTTGTGGATTATTTCAGAAAAGTATTTATTTTATTGTGTTATATATTGTGAAAGCACATTCCACTTATGCCTGACATTCTGTTGCTTTGTTGTTTTAAAATTACTGTTAGTCTTGAGAATATCCACTGGCAGAAACCTCCACTTAGCCCCCTAAAAATGCTAGCAACACAAGGATGTAAGGAATCATGTCACCTGTAAATCATGGTGTATTGATTCAGTACACCCTGGTTTTACAAGATTGGGAAACTGAGGCCAGAAAAGAGAACTGATTTTCTCGAAGTCAGAGCTGGTTCATGAAAATGTTGGAACTTGAGTCAGAATATCAGGGTACCTCAGATCCCTGGGGTCTTTGACATGGTCCTGCGGAGGCTTTAAATATTCATTTTACTTTTGTAGATTTAGTCATTCTCTTATATTGCAGCTAGTTATATTTTTAAATGTAGCCTTTCCATATAATGGTATCTTTATCGATGTGAACATATTACTAATATTTGATTATTTTGCAGAATTGAATATAATGATTTTCCCACTCTTCCTAAGTGCTACTGTACACTTTTGAGTTTTGAATTGCAGAATACCACCAATTTTATCCACTTCCAACAGACTGTGAGCTGTATACAGAAAATGATTTTAAAAGGGAGGAAAAAGGGATGGATGGATGGGTGGGTGGCTGGATGGATGAATGGAGGGTGGTTGCATGGATAGATGGATGGATGGATGAATGGATATTATGGATGAGTGGATATATAGGCAGATAAATACATATATAAGGCTTCCCTAGTGGCTCAGACAGTAAAATCTGCCTACAATGCAGAAGACCCCAGTTTGACCCCTGGGTCAGGAAGATCCCCTGGAGAAGGGCATGGCAACCCACTCCAGTATTCTGGAGAATTCCATGGACGGAGGAGCCTGATGGGCTACAGTCCATGGGGTCGCAAAGAGTAGCACATGATTGAGCAACTAACACTTTGACCGTCCAACATATGTATTTATATACTCATGCATAATTTAAGGATATCTTGTATTGCTTTTCACGGAGATCAAATTAATAAATGCTGTACATGTGAATCTCCTCAAACGTCTTCAGGACAGAGTCGTCTTCCCTTTCTGGCTGCAGGGCCTGGCACCCCTTAGACGTTGAAAATGATAGTAGAACAATAAATATTCGAAGGGCTCAAAGTTACAGAGAAACCTGAGCTTCAGGATTCAACAGAACTTCATCAGTTGAACCAGCTATAGCCTTGAATCCAGATCTTTCTACTTCCAAATGCGGCCCTCTCCCCTGTCTCAGCTTTTGGGGACCTTACACTCTGTTGATGTTTGAGGACAGGCTGATCTTTTTCTGCAAGGCGTATCTGGGGTCTACCTCGATGCCTTTCTCTCAGTTAATTAATTGATTTTTTTGTCTCTCCTCTCCCCCTCCCCCCATCCATCCCCCCTCCCTGGTGTGTTTACTCGCAGCATCCAGAAAGACCACCTTCCGACCGCTCTCTCCGCGGTTGAGCTGCACCTCTCTACTCCAATAAACCGTTTGCATTCCATCTGGCAAGCGTTTGCTCCGAAGACATTTCTCTGTCAATCTCTCCCGCCACATTAAAAATCTGTCATTACGATTGCATCGCCGCCTGGCTCCTGAGATTTCTGACTGCTTTATTGCTCTCCTCATTTTTTCTTTTTTTCTCTTCCCTGCTACAGCCGAGAAGCAGAAATAAAGGTTTGTTGTTGAAACATGGCCGGGAGGAAAGTAGGAGGCACACATCTGTCAAGGTATTACCTTTCTTCAACCAGGGATTAAGGTGTTTTACGGCACTCGCTACCGAGCATCACACTGAATAAATTTTCTCAGTAGAACATAAAAATGAACTCATACATTTTGAACCAAGATCCCTTCTTTAGAGCCAGCCCAGATCATTATGCAGCGGCACCCACGTGCAGGGGGGACAGCGAGGCAGGAAGTGCCTGCCACCCACCCCACCTCCCACCGAAGCTGCGTTATTCAAATGCCAGTGGAGTCTGGGGCAGCATCTGGATCAGGGGAGATGCTGGTTGTGAATGCACAGCCTTCCTTGCCTCCTGGGAGAGAGTGGAAGGATCCAGAAAGGACCTGGCCCCAGAATCCACCTCCCCCTTCCTGCCTGGCAAAGAGGAGTATTGAATCAAATCACATTCCTTGGGGAAGGTCCCTTGATTCCTCCTGATGCTTCCTCGGCACCTGCTCTGTAGGGCTCTGCTGTGATAAGCGTCTGTCCCAGGTCTGATTCGCCCACTGGTCCATGACCTTCTCCAGGCCAGGGGCACGTCCTCCACCCTAGTGCCTTGTGTCTACAAGACTTGGCAGGATTAACCAGGAGTATCACAAATCCTTTTTTTTTTTTTTTCCCCAGATTCCCTCTCTGCATTCTACTGTGTCCATAGATTAATCCATTAAAAATTCCCAGTAATCTGCTTCAGTGGACTCTTCATATTTTCTTTTCTGTAGACCAATGAACTGAAGCAGAAAGAGGGCTGTGTCTTGTTGAAGGTTAGCCAGTTAGTGTGGCTGGTCTGGGGTTTGAGCCCAGCAGGCTCAGGTCCATTCTGTGAATGG
The DNA here is from genome assembly GCF_001704415.2 of Capra hircus. Taxonomy (NCBI): domain Eukaryota; kingdom Metazoa; phylum Chordata; class Mammalia; order Artiodactyla; family Bovidae; genus Capra; species Capra hircus. The sequence goes on from NC_030828.1 coordinate 62,404,569, forward strand.
CAGGAAGCACAGGAAGGAGGGGGTTGTAGCGTGGCTTTGAAACAGCTTTGTGGCACCGCAGGGGCTCGGGAAGAGCACTGGTGCCAGAGAACGCTGTGTCGTCTTGGTGTCCTCTGTCCCTCTGAACCGTCACAGTCTCACCTGAGGTCGCAGTGGCTCATGTCTCTGCAGAGCTCAGGATTGGTGCCGTGGGCTCTGGTTTCCTTTGCGCATCACCCCCCAACACACACAGGCCCTACAGACACATATGCACACTCACACACGTACATTCACACACAGACACACTGTATTATTCCTATATTCATTCCCCTCTGCCTATGATGTCCCCCTACGTGGAATTATCTTTCTTTTTAAAGAAAACTCATATTCACCCTTAAAAACCATTGCTTCTTTGTGCATTTATTCCTCATAAGCATTAGAGACTCCCAAAGACCCCCAGAAGCCCTTTCTTCCCCTCTTGATAGTGGATGGCACTCCCTGAGTTTTATTATACATCATCTGTTTGCGTGTCAGCATCCCCAGTAATGATCAGAAGCCCCTCTGGTCTATTTATTAAAGGATAAATACAGTTAACAGTAGTCACTCCTGCTGCAAAAGAAACTTTTCCTTATATATCCATTTTATGCTATTTGAAGTTTTTGTGGGTTTTTTTTTGCAATGCACATGTAATACTTGCAATAAATTATGAGTTGATTTTATTTCAAGTACTCTACTAAGTCCTGGGAGACCGTCCTAAGGGACTAATAATATGTAGAGACAATAGCATCAGCTAAGGGGCTGTGACCATCCACAGACAAACCACGTGAGAAGTTGGGATCTCCAGCTTGGTTCATGTGTTCATGAACATATGGGACTTGGGAACCCAAGTCATGTCTCACCTTCTCAGGCTGAACCAGCCCTGCCTTAGGGACATATAGCTGTGATCTTGTCATCTTGGTAATTCAAGCACTGAGAAAATGTCCCTAGCTCCCCTGCCAGTTCCCTTTCCTTCCCTATTTGGTATGATTTCTGATCAGACAGATGGACCAGTTGGCATGACCATTGCAATTGACCTTGGCTGACCCCTGAATGGTTATTTGTCCTGTCCCAATCAGCCACGATGTAGAATTCCAAACATCATCCATACCCAACTAGGAACTCACCAAGGAACAATTACCCCATGTACAGGGTGTGGGGCGGGGGGCATGTCCCAATGGCCCTGGGAGCCTGACTCCACCTGTTAAAGGACATCCAGCTTGCTGAGCGCAAACCCAAGTCAAGTTCACCTTCTGGAGGAGCGAGGAAAAGGGAAAATGAGAAGCTGGCAAACCTTGAGAGCCTACAAGGCAGTAAGCACAGGGGGAGATCGACATATTGATCAGATAAAGTCAATTCTTGTCCTAACAACAGCCCTAAGGAGTGGGTTTTTCATTATCCCCATCTGCAGACGCAGAGGCTGAGCCCACCTGCGAGATGATGAAGATGGTGTGACAGGAGCGTCTCAGGCAGCAGGGAACAGACTCTGTGACCCCGTGACTCCTTGCGCTACATCTTCTGGCTCCACCTGGACAGTGAGGTGGGTGTGTGTGTTGGGGGGTTGGTGTGGAGTCAGCCTGCACAGGCTGGATTCTCATCCTCACCACTGAAAAGCCAAGTCAACCGGGATGACTGCCTCACTTCACTTTGGTTGTCTCATCTGTAATGAGGAACTTACCCTGTTGTGCTCTTGTGAGGATGAAGTGAGATACTCCTTAGAAGCCTCAGAGTCTGGACTGACATACGATAAATGCTCAATGAGCCCTAGTGATCCTGAGAATCCATCTTGCGGACGTGCCCCTCTTTGGGTTGATTCCTTGCTGGGAATTCACACATGTAGAGACCAGGACTCTATTAAGTCTCCCTTTCTGCCTGCCCCTTCCTCAAATTTGTAAAATTTGTTCTGTTTGTGCAATTATTTTGTGACCATTGTGTAAAACTGGTGTCCGAGCCCAAAATGCTGTCAACTTGAGCACGTGAATCTGAAATCCACATCAGAATATGTCATGTGATTTATAGACGTATTTCCTTCCGCTTAACTGTATCAGGTTCACATTACACTCACAGCCACTTTCGTCATCCCGCCAAACTTTGGAGTTTTATGGTTGCATCAAATGAACTGCAGCTATGTATCATCCCCAGTTGTCAGCCTAATTCTTTTGAATGAGTGGGGGCCTACTGGATGGGGCACCGTGGACACACACTGGCCGAAGGGTCGTGAAGGCCAGTGTTCTTCATCCGGGCCCTGAGAACTGCCGAGGGTGATGCGGAAGGCCCGGCTCTGCACCCCACCCCTGGGCTGGCCAGCTCTGTTCATCTCTTCCTCCTAGAAAATTCCCACCAATGATGCTTCCAAGAGGTGAGGTTTGCAAACAAGTCCTTGGCTTCCTTTTGCCAAAAAGCAACCTGCTCTTCCTTGGTTTTCCACAACAATCATTGAAGAACTCACCTGGCTAGTGTCAGGGTCGCTTGCTGGCCCAAGAGAAAAAACAGAGCATTTTCTTCAATCAAGGGAGAGCAAGCAGGATGGGTTGCAGGGCTGGGTGGGGAAGGGGAGCTCAGCATTTATAAACCAAACTCACAATGTATGGCAAAACCAATACAGTATTGTAAAGTAAAATAAGGTAAAAAAAAAAAAAAAATTAAAAAAAAACAAAGTCATGTGGTCAACCTCTGGTCACATCTTAGCAAGCCTGTAGGGGAAGATGGGTGTGAGCCTTGATGTTCTACACCAAGTATAGAGACAGAATTTTCTAGAAAGCTCAGCCAAAGCTCAGCTTTCTGTCCACAGGCCCTGCCACACCCCCACAGAAATAACCTTGGTGAACAGTGTTTTCCAGCTTCCGTCTACCTCCCTTGTCGAGCACCCGCTCTGTGTCAAACACCGTGGTGGGTGCTCCCACCTGCCTCTTCCCATTCATCCTCAGGTTGGCTGTGAACACCCAGAGGTCCAGGACCAGATACCTGTTGGTGGGAATGAGTGGGGGCCTGCTGGATGGGGCACTGGGAGATATGTGTCGGGGTCACTGCATCCCGCAGCAGCCCACGTGGCTTCTTTCTGGTGAGGACCTCCCCTGGTCACCACGATAAGTCCCTTGACAAACCAACTATTTCAAATGACGTGCTTCTACACCCAGGCCTCTTTCAAAGAGTTGCTTTGAGAGTGGTTTAGTTTGAAAGAGGCAAGTTCAGTTGAATGGCGCAGTGGCCGTGTCCCCTCTGGCCCTCTGTCTGTCTGTCCCCATTCTGGCCAGGAGAATCCTCCACGTGGAAGAAACCTCAGCCCCACAGCGGGCCTGGCAGCTGACACAGGCCTCCATCTTCCTTCTGGCCCCAGACCCCATGGCCTCCAAGCTCACGTGCAGCCTCGCTGACCTCCGGCCCGGCTGTGAGCGCATGCGCAGATGCAGCCCCGGAGATGCCACCCGGGGCCCCGGAGTGAGTGTTTAGCCGGTTGACACCACAGCTTGTGGTTTGCTCTGCTGAAGCTTCCCCCTGAAAGGGGCCTTCCAGGGTGATTTGCAAACCAGACCAGGGCAGAGTTCTAGCAGCAAAGGATGTGACTAACCCACAGTGTCTTCTTAAGGACCTGAGACAGTGGGAGTCTCCAGGGTGGGGCAGGGAGGCATGTTTTCTTAGAATGTGTACCAGAGGTGTGTCTTTCAGCCCCGAATTCTCCCACCACATTAAAAAGAAATACGTCAAATTCGAACGAAGGTAAAGACATGTCCCTGAGTAAGAGGAAGAAGGGAAGCTGTTGGAAAGGTTGAGGATTAGACAGAAAAAACGGTGCCCACGGTCTCAAAGACTGTTTGCTCGCTTGTCAGCGGGAGAAATAACTGCTGTTCTGTGTCTTGTGGGGACGCTCAGAGGTGGGAACAGGTGTGAGCGTTACCAAACTGCAGGGCGTGAAAAGGTGTGAGGATTTCATGTTAAAGTGTTATCCAAACTCACAGAAAGTAAAGGGGAGACTCTGAGAGGGGAAGCAGGAGGGGAGGGGAGGGGAAGGAATAGGTTCTACATGGGTGCCCCCACCCCAGCCTCCACAGACCATGCACCGTGCTTAGAACCAGGCAGTGCAAAGACTCTAAAGATGCCGAGTTCCTTCAGAGAGGCCCAGGCTGAGGCAGAGAGAGCCAGAGTCAGCCAGTCAGAGAATTTAATCAGAGATGCTCAGATTTCAGTCAGAGATGCCCATGTATAGCTCGGAGACGCCTAGTTTCAGTCACAGACTTCAGAAACCTTCAGAGACACAGCGAGTTCAATCAGATGCTCAGAGTTTAATCAAAGTTGCTCAAGTTTCAATGTCATGTGGCCCCTTGGATGGGAGGGGGTTTGTTGGGGGGGAGTGGATACATGTACATGTATGACTGAGTACTTTTGCTGTGCACCTGAAAATACCACAACTGTTAATTGGCTACACTCCAATATAAAATAAAAGGTCAAAAAAAAAAAAAAAAAAAAAAGAAAAGGTGTCCAAGATCTCAGTTCAAAGACATCCAGAATCCAGTCAGAGGTGCTCAAGTTCAGCGAAGGACCCCGAAGTTCAGTCAGAGTTTTGCCTTCAGCAACGTTAGGAGTAATCCTGTTTTCACGGGACTACAAGAAATATTGAAGGATTTGCTACCTAGATTCAAAGGACACACGTGTCCACTACTGCCATTCTGGGAAAACTTCCAGAAGTCCCCACCATCATCCAACCCCCGACTGGAGGTTAAAGTTCAAAATGAGCCATCGGTGCTGAGGGGAGGGTTCTCCCTGGATCCCCTTATTTATTCTAATTTTGGAGTCTTGTGAGTGTGTCTTTAGAGGGAGGCATGCTGGTTTTGAAGGAAGACTGTTCTGGGTAGAGACTGAGCTCTGTGACATGCAAGTCCTGTGACCCTGAGCAGAACAGATTGTCTGCAAACGCAGGGAACAAAATACTTCTCTCAAGGGGCCATTAGAAGGGTGGCGTTTGAAAGCAAAGCTTCTCGCAGAGACCCCAGTGTAGATTAGATCCTCAGCGAATAGGAGTCCTTCCCTAAACCTCGTACAGAGGCCTGACCTGTGTGCAGGAGGGCAGGCAAAAGGTGGGAGGAAGGAAGGAGCAAGAAGGGAGGGAGAGAGGGAGAGAGGAAAGCTTTATAAATAGATCTATATTTAGCATCTAAATCCCTACATTTTCCCCCCTTATTCTCCAGAATTTCTTCCCCAGAGAATATTAGCCTTAGGTAAATGGAGATATTGTGACAAGCTCTTTATGTACAAAATCTCTCCTAAACAAATACACATTTTTTTCTTTATTTCTATAAATTTAACTCATCAGTGATCAACTACTACTGATTTGTTATCAGAAACTACCTATTTGACTGACCGAATAAAAATAGTATAAATTCAGTTTCCATTAAGAAATCACATACGGTAGTAACCCAGGGATGGTCAAGTTCAGAGCCAGCCCATCTCAAGATTTGAAACAGAGAAGTTCAAACAGAAGAGTCCTCCCTCTCTTGTGAGGATTACAGGGCAAGAGAAGCTGTGGGCTCCCCCCCAGGGTTCAGGCCTCTGTGGAGGGCACTCCATCGATGGCGGTTGTTGTTCAGTTGCTCAGTCATGTCTGACTCTTTGCAATCCCATGGCCTGCAGCGCTCCAGACTTCCCTGTCTTTCACCATCTCCTGGAGCTTGCTGAAACTCATGTCCATTGAGCTGATGGTGCCATCCAACCATCTCATCCTCTGTCACCTTCTTCTCTTCATGCCCTCAATCGTTCCCAGCATCAGGGTCCTTTCCAATGAGTTGGCTCTTCACATCAGGTGGCCAGCGTATTAGAGTTTCAGCTTCAGCATCAGTCCTCCCAATGAATATTCAAGACTGATTTCCTTTAGGATTGACTAATTTGACCTCCTTGCTATCTAAGGAACTCTGAAGAGTCTTCTCCAGCCTCACAGTTTGAAAGCATCAATTCTTTGGTTCTCAGCCGTCTTTATGGTCCAGGTCTCCTCACATCCATACATGACTTCTGGAAAAACCATAGCTTTCACTATACGGATGTGTGTCAGCAAAGTGATGTCTGTGCTTTTTAATATGCTGTCTAGGTTTATCACAGTTTTCCTTACACGGAGCAAGCGTCTTTTAATTTCATGGCTGTCGTCACTGTCTGCAGTGATTTTGGAGCCCAAGAAAATAAATTTGGGTCAGGGCTGGACAGGATGATAAACCCCCATGGAAGATTCTGGACTTTGTGCAGGGGACACAATTTCAAGAACGAAGGGAATTCCTCTGGAGTGCCCATGCTTGTGGTTTAGAACCTAAAGGAAGATGAAAACATTCACCCATGAGCTCACATGATAGTAAAGTTCAAAAAGAAGTTGTGGAGGGCTGACCACCCCTGTCTGCTCTGATAGGATGGAGGCCAGGGCTGCAGCTGGCCTCTTAGTTTAGGGTGCAGAACAGACCCCCCAACAAAGGATGATCCAGGCCCAAATGTCAACAGGGCCAAGGTCTTGAACCCTGGCCTAAAGGTCACCAATAAACCCCTTTCACGTGGTCCACGTAACACTTTCTGCATTGCTGCTGACTTCCATCTTCTCATCCGTGGGTCCCAGACCAGAGAGTGGCCAAAGTAGCTCAGGCCTTCTTAGGCCGAAGTCTATGCAGACCCCAGGACTGCCTCCTTGAGGACCAGAGAGCCGCCGACCCCTGAAATGAGCTGCTCTGACTGTGAGTCTCGCAGGGGACAAACCTGGTCCATCTCCTTCCTGGGCTGGCCGGGACCAGAGTCGTGTATAATCCAAATGTATTGAATGGGCTTATGTGCGAGCAAAAGGACTGTCCACTGGGCAGGTTTGGACGACCCTCCAGCTTTATTGGGGCCAGCCTGCGTTCCATCACACCTTAGCTGGTAACCTTGAACCGGTTGCTTCACCTCTTTCCATTTCTTCTAGAGAGGATTAAGTATGATGTTATCCTCAGGGATGGTTTCTGAGATCGCTGAAGTGTTTCAGTGAGACTTTGAACAGTTTGGGGGCCAGGTGTTTACACGTCGAGGTCTCTGAGGGCAGGAGCCACAGCGTGTGGTCACAGAGTTTATCGAATGTTCACGAAGCTAGCTCATGCAGCAGCCAGGGACTGGAGGAACAAGGACTTCCAGGCGATCCCAGCCTGGCCCACGGCTTCCAACTCTTCTATCCCAGACCACGTGATGGATTTGTCCACACGTCTATATGGCAGGTGTTTCTGGAGCAACTAGTTGTTCCGCTTGTGGGGACATCTGGTACTGTGTGCTTAGGGGGTGGAAAGGGCCAGAATAAGCTCCTGCCTCAATGCCATGGGGCCCTCGTTTATGCAGAGAAACACAGCAATGCCTTCATGAGCCGGGGAGGCCCTCTTAGGGCAAGGACATTGGATCTTTCTGGCTTATTTAAAAAATGAAAGCCATCCTCAAGTCCAAGAGCATCAACTGTGATTACTAATCATTCAGGGGAGTAAGCCATGAGCAGTTGGTTTGCAGGCGTAGAGATAGTGGGAAAATATGTACCTGCGGGGTCCCGAGAGAGAAAATGCTAATCGCTGAGCTAGGACCATTTCACTGGCTGGTCTTCCAAGAAGAGGCAGGACTTTGCCTCATCACATCAGCTGGTAATTGGAGAAAACTGGGAAGGGCGTTCAGGGGGTAGGGATGGGACTAGTAGGGGGCACGTTTCTGTAAGCCAGATAGCAGATGTAGGTGGGAGACCTTGAGTGTTTCTGTTGCTGAAGAATAGATATGAGGGCAGATGTGGCCGGGGAAGTCAGTAGCGATGCAGAAAGTGTTACATGTACCACGTGAAAGGAGATTGTTGGTGATCTCCAGGTCAGGGTTCCTGACCTCGGCCCTGTTGATGTTTGGGGCTGATGACCTTTTGTTGGAGGAACTGTTCCATGTCCTAAAATAGGATGTCATCTGCTTCCACAACCTCCATCCGCTGGATACCCATAACATCTCTCCCCCAGCTGTGACAACAGGAAAAGTTCCTAGGCATTGTCGCATATCCTCTAGGGGACGACCTGGCACTCTGTTGAGAATCCGGCTCTAGATGAGAGACTGCAAGCATGGAGGGGCAGCTGGGGTTGACAAGAGGGACATGGGTAGGCAGTGAGCCTGCAGAAGCCAAGGCTGCCCGCTGCAGGCCATCTGGCCTGGTTCCACTGCCTGGCACGAAGCAGATCCTCCATGAATGGTGCTAAGTTACACAGAAGGCAAGGCTTAAGAAAGCAAGGTTTAAGGTCCTTAAGAGAGCAAGGCCCTTAAGGGCCTTAAGAAAGCAAGGGATTAAGGGCCTTAAGAAAGCAAGGCTACTGAAGATCCTCGGAGGCTCTAGGTGTCCACGGGATTCGCACTCAGCAGGGCCTGGCCCTTGTCAGGCTACCCTCCCCTGGGCTGGGAGGCCACGAGGGGTACCTCCTTGGGGGCCGGGTCACGCTGGGTGGCTGTTTATCTGTGTGCCCAGGGCTGCCTGCTGGGCGTATTAGAGGCCATGAAATAATGATGAGACCTAGGAGGGGTAATTAAAAGCCATGGTGACATTGATCTGCTGAGATTTCTGAGCGAACCCAGAGCACACGGGGCGACTCTCCATCTTACCTCATGCAGGCCCGGCCTGATTGGCCCCCTGGGCATTGCTGGGGCCACAGCATCTCACCTGTGGCCAGGAGACTCCCAGGGCAGCAGCCGGGCAGGCTTCAGAGGCTGTACAAAACAGGCAGCCTGGGCCTGGGGGTAGCCAGCTGCTGGGCTCAGCCCTGGAAAGGCAGGAGCTGGCGAGTCTGTTAAAGACACAGGTCATCATTCTGCATGGCCTCAAAGGTTAACCTTCGGCCCCAGAGGTTCTCCAGATAAAGACTCTGAGATATTCTAGAGCCATGCTGTGGGTCTCGGTGAAGGGCGTGTCCACCTTTGCAGTTCAGACCCTTTTCAGCCTGCAGTGCCTATAGGAAAGGTTGCTCTCTGGATGCAAACTTAACTATTCTTGACCCTCTGTCCTGGGTTGAGAACCCAGCATACTTTAAAAACTGAGAACTTGGAATATTTACTCATTTTAGTCTTTGTGAAGCTGGATGGTTTGATTAGAAGAATAATGCTTTTCTTGCTGTTAGTACAGGTTATCAGTGATTTGCTTCTTAGTTGTTACTTTAGTTTCAAACCTGACCTAGTGAGTGGATTTAATACAATATAGAGTCAGACAGCCCTGAGATGTGGTCTCAGGTCCACCAACATCTCTACGATCTCGAGCCAGTCACTTAAGGATATTGTGTCTTAGTCTTCCTGTTGGTAAATGGAGATAAAAATAATCAATGCCACAGTGAGGATTAAATAAGATGTTTGCAAAATCATGAACAATGAGGAAGGGTTAGTTCATTAGGTGAGTTGCTGTAGGCTTGAGATCCTTCTGTCCTCCAGGCCCTGTGAACTGGCCATAAGAAGCCCACTTCACAGATGAGAAAACTGAGGCAGCAAATTTTTTTTTTTTTTTTTTTATGCGCTGGGGTTCCATAGTGAGCCTCCCCACTCAGCCCATCTCAAGGACAGCTACCCAGGCACTCGCTCTGCAGGAAGCCCCAGGATTGCCTCCCTTCCCACCCACCCGAGTCTGAACTGGCAAGTACCCTGCCTAGTTACGTAATCACAGCCTCCGTGTGTCTCTGTGAAAACCTGGCCTATTTTTCTGCTCTCGGCCTTCACCACGTGGCAGAGGGGTCGGGGGGTGGGGGATGGGAGCTTCATCTCTGCTCTTCGTACTGTAAAGGAAGTAACAACCCTATCAGATGGGAGGAAGGAAAAGTTTCTCAGGGCCTTAGCAAAATAGCCCGTCTCCCACGCGAGTGCAGGCCTGCGGTCAGATCACTAGTTTAAATGTAGACGGGCCTGTTTCTTTCTTGTAAGCTGCCTGGAGTAGGTTGAAAGAGTCTTCCGGATTTTGGAGAGGATGCTCTGAATTAAAGTCTTAGAAAAAACACCACCTCCTCATGATCGCAGCCTCATGCCACCTTTTGCAACAAGGGTGATGCCTGAGCTTTGGTCGGCCAGGGGGACATCTGCAAACTGCTCCAAGTTAAATGCAGTGTCACCCAACACTGATGGAGAAAAGCTTGGAGGAAGGAATGACCGTGTTCTGAATGCCCTGGTCCATGTGTCTGTTTATTTAATAGAAGTTTGATCTGACTGACACCAGGCTCTTCCAGGTGATGACAGTCACAAGCACTGTCTGCAGAATGTTTACCGAGCCTCAGATCCTGGGCTGTCGCAGCCAGGCTGTGGCACTCTGCCGTCCACTGCTCTGCTAAAGAACCTTCTCTGCTTTGCATGTGGGCTCTGCTTGCGAATGACATCGAGTTTATAAACTGAAACTGTGCATGATCCTTGGGCTGCCATACGTGCCGTCTGTCACATGGAGAAAAGAGAGAGCATCCCCTGTCTCTTAGCTCGTACCAGTCCACAATCTTAGAGTCTCAGTTTCAAAAAAACTTTGTAAACCAAAGTCATTTTCCTTGTTGATCTGGTGGCAAAACTGGACTTGAACTGATGGGACGGGTATAAGGCTATTTATAGTCCTTTTGCCCCACACAGTATGAATATTCATACATTTTGCTGCAGAAATCTGAATGCATGCTATCCCAGGAGGGCTGCCCCAGAGTCTTCTTGGAGGCGGGATGTGTTGGGGGGCTGCTGTTGTATAGTATACAATTCTGACACACAGTAGCATTCTATAAAGGGCCAAATTCTGATTTCTGAAGGGCATCTGGCCCCACTAGTTTCCAAACAAGGATGGCGGGCCTGTGACTCACATCTGCTGCCCTCTTCAGAGTTGGACTCTGCACACAGTGTAGGGTGGTGGCAGCTGTAGGCACTGGAGATCAGATCAACTTTGCCCTCGAGTCTGCTTGATGCAGGTGAGGCCTGCAGCATTCCCAGAAGGTGGACACCAGGGGAGCCTTAGTTTTCCCATCTTCAGGACAGGAAGAGATAACAAAGCATCCCCCTTGCAGGACTGCGGGGTGGTTGATGTGGCTGATGTGTGAAAGAACCACATAGGCATGGCCTCTGGGTGCACGCTCAACTGGGTCCCCATTTTCATCTGCTCTGAGTAAGTGGCTTTCAGGCCTGATGCAAAGATGCAGTGAAACTCTCACCTCTTCGGAGATCACTGCCCTCAGCCTGAAGTCAGATGCGGCCCCAGGGAACTTGGGCAGGGGCGATAACGACACACTGAGACCTGCAGAGTCCGCGGCAATTAGCAGGAGCTACCAAGACCTCTTCAGTATTAATTAGCTGCCCCTGACCTGGTGCCGCCGGGACTCCCAGCCTCTCGGGGGCACTCAGGGAGGAGTGCAGCCCTGACCTGGAGAGCTGAATAAATAGGACAGAGTTTGGCTTCCCAAGCGACAAGGGCGATGATGCAAGGCTCTCCCTGGGATCAGGTGTGAGACAGGCTCTCTGGACAGACAGACAGGGGACACTGGGAGGAAGGACAGTGGGGAGGGGCAGTTCTCCCGTACTCAGCCTCCCCACTTCTGCTCTGACGGTTAGATTATGATTCAGCTCCTCTCCTTCTCTCTCCAGGCATTTCTCCTGTCTCTCTGTGGACGGTCACTGCAGGGGTGCACTCAGGCCACCAAGCACAACAGCCCTCTGGGCACAAAGCTTCGTGGATGGGACAGCCGAGGGTCCTGGCTCTTCTCCACTGAACCCAGGGTTAGCTCCCCAAAGAAGGTAATTCATAAAATGCAGGAGAGCTTGCCTTTCCTGGGTGAATTTTCCACTTTATTTCAGACATAGGTATTCAGTCAAGCCAGCTGCTTGCCAGGGACATTTTTGATCCTGAGGATACAGTAGGGAACAGGAGAGAAAGTCCTTGATCTAATGTTGGGGGGTGGGCAAGAGAGAAATATAGAGATAAAGCAAAGAATTTCAGAAGGTGACAAGTGCTATGAAGAAAACTAAAGGTGGATAATAGGATAGAAAATGCTGGAGGCAGGGGAGGATGATCAGGGAAAGGGTCTTTGACAAAGGAACACTGAGGTCATACGAGTTAAGTGACCAAGGAAAAAAAAAGTCTTGCTAATTGGGAAGAGCAGCCCAGGGGCAGACAGAACAGAGAGTGCAAAGGCCCTGGGGCAGAAGCCTGCTTGGCATCTTTAAGGACAATCAAGGAGGACGTGTGGCTTCCCTGGTGGTTCAGATGGTAAAGAATTCGCTTACAATGCAGGAGACATGGGTCGATGCCTGGGTCAGGAGGACCCCCTGGAGAAGGGAACGGCAGCGCATTCCAGTACTCTTGCCTGAAGAATCCCATGGACAGAGAAGCTCGGTGGGCTACAGTCCATGGAGTCACAAGGAGTTGGACATGACCAAGTGACTATTACTTTCACTCTTTCACTTCTCTAGGAGGATGTAGGAGAGATGAGGCTAGAATACAGAGTCAGAGAAGCCAAATGTTTTCTCAGTTAATCACTGCACTCTTCTGCATAGAGGTCATCCACTCCATTTCACAAAACGAAACTGAATCAGAAAATGGAGTGTTTGCGCGTCACCAAAACTTTAAGTTACCAAAGAGGATCCTAACTCAAGTCCACAAAGCACAGACCATTTCCCGCAATACCTTTCTAGAGCTGGAGAATTTAGAAAAAGTTGTCTAAGCCCCAGCCAGCTAGTGATGCCGTATCTACTAAGAGCTGTAGGGACTCAGTAACTATCCCAACCTGCACAGCAAGTGACAACCACGGAAATCCAGGCTCCACCTTCTAAGAGGAGCAGCCTAAGGATGGGTTGAAAGTAAAAGTGTTCGTCAGTCAGTTGTGTCTGCCTCTTTGTAATCCCATGGACTGTAGCCCATCAGGCTCCTCTGTCCACAGAATTCTCCAGGCGAGAATACTGAAGTGGGTAGCCACTCCCTTCTCCAGGGGATCTTCTCCACCCAGAGATCTAACCCTCGTCTCTTACTTCTCCTGCATTGGGAGGCAGGTTCTTTATCACAAAACAAGGAGGCACTTAGAACTAGGGAGACCGAGGCTCAGAGAAGCTGAGCATCTCATCTAGGGCTTGTAAGCAGTGAGGTCTCCATCCAAAGCCTGACCATTCGCCACATTGGATGGAGCTGGATACAGATGAGATGGGAAAGTCCAAACAAAGAAGACCAGAAAAAAACAAAAATGTCATCCTGGTATTTGAAAAGTTCCTTTTATTGGATTGATCGGATTTCTGAGAAATCAGCAACTTCATTTAACTGACAAAAGACCACTTTTCCACCGAGAGAAAAAAAAAAGTTATTATTTTAACCTCCCACCTGATTCCTTTTTAAAGAGTGAAACGTGATTTTGAAAGAGTAATTACATATATTTATATCCTATGAGTGGGAAGCAGAGCCCGTCAATGAATCACCTGCTTTCTACAACTCTGCGTCTGCCCAGACACGTGCAATAAACCTAAAGTTGATGTCTGAGGGGTGGGACCCCTGCCCTGATTGGATAGTCACTTGTGGGGGGAGGGTTGAGATGGAGGAGGGAAGAGGCTCCCACTTGCCTCCCCATCCTCCTTCACAAAGAGCAGTCACTTCACTCAGGGATGGAAGTGTTCATTCACTCACGTTTTCTGCTCCTCTTTCTCTCTCTCCCTCCCTCCCTTTCTCCTTGCACAAACGTTTACCTGCTACCTACTGGGGTTCCAGCCCCTTGCTTGTATGAAAAGTTAAAGACCAACAAGAAGCCCTTGATTCTTCCTGAGTTAAATTTATGAGAAACCAGCCCAGGTTCCTTCCCTCGAAATCCTCACATTCCAGGGATGCATGTGTAACTCGTGACATCAGGATACGGCCTGAGATTCGGAGAGAAGCAGCCGAGGTTCTCAAGACTCCAAGGACCTGGGTGGGAAGAGGCTCTGCCTTGGAGAGAAGGGGTGCAGCCCCAGTCTGGGGGCTCCAGGGCATCAGAGCAGGACAGAGGGGCCAGCCAATGTCCGTGGGAACAGTGGTGTTTGTCAGAGTGGATGCAGGAAAGGATATGCACCGCTCTTTACATGGAAACAGTGATCACTCAAGGCTCTGAAACCCAGGCTGACTCACATCCTCTGGTAGGAAAGCCCCCACCCCAGTGCCTCCCTGGGGTTCAGCCAAATTGTTGGAGACAAACAAGGGGCCCCGGCACAGCAATCACAACGCCAGGATTTCTGTTCTGACCAGTCATGCCCTAAACGGGCCCTTAAGTTCGTATTCTGACTCTTGGGATTTTCTGAGGCCTCAAAAACCAACTTCATACAGAGGTGAGGGTGTGGAGAACAAGATACTTCTGTGGGCAGGCCAAGAGTGTCTAATTAGATATGAGGCTTTGGGCAAATTGCATAACCTTTATAAGCCCATCTCATCACCCGTGAATAAAGGACTATCACCCACTCCATCTACGTGCTATGAAAAATGAGTCGCTGTATTACAACACTCTGTAATCTGTCATATTTATTATAAATAGGAGAGAATTAACATTCTTTAAAGAATGTATTGATATAATCACACCCAGTGTGTGTGTGTGAGTATAAATAATAAATGGATCTATATATGCGGTGTTATATATGCCAATATATGCAATTTGATTTTAAAAATGGGTCTTGAAGTATTGTTTTAACTCTCATAGCTTTCTGATGGGCCTGGAATCAAATTAGTCGACGGCTATGACTGCCATGGGGAAAGATCATTTCAGGAATGATAAGAATTGCCATATCAGTTAGTACGGGCTTGTTAATGAAACTTCAGAGTTGAAACCAAAGTAGGAGTCTTGCAGATGGCTCCAGAGAAAACGTCGTGCATTTCTGCAAATCTTCTTTCCGCCTTTAATGAGTGTGTCACCTCTCTGCACTTGCATTTGGGCATCATGGCCACCAGTCAAATTTTCACTTTAGTTCATGTATTTTTTTTTTTCCCTCGTTTAATCCTGAAAATCTGTAGCCACATCATCAGCTCCTTCTTAATTATACCATATTCTTTACATCTGTCCTGCTAAATAACTCTAATTGAAATAGCACCGGCGTGAATTTTTGTAATGTTCCCCCCAAGACATCCCCAAAGTGACTCACGAGAAAACAGACTGAAGTCACAGCTGGAAGCACGTCAAGGATCATTTCCATTTTTACATGATTAATTTGAATTTAATATCTTAAATCAAAACCTGATTAATTTAAATAAAATTTTGATGGTGCCCTGCTTCTAATATACATTGCAGTAATTAGATTCGGCTTAATGTGATTTTTTTTTACATAATTAAAAAAAAGGGGGAAGTCAAGTGTAACAACGCAATGTTGATACAAATCTGTCTAAATATATATAGGGGACCAGTGTTTTGGACATTATTCAGGTGAAGAGAGAGTGGTTAATGGAAGGGATGAAACTGAGCTGATGATGAATATTCATAATCTGTGCTTGCCTGTATCTCAAGAGAAACAATTCATCCTAAAATTAAAAAGGAGACAAAGTTTTCATTCCAAATATGTGAAACTCACCGTGTGTCATGGAACCAAGAAGTAAATCATGGACAACATACAATCTTGCTGGACTTCCCTCATGTGTCCATGCGTGTAGACAGTCGTGTCTGACTCTTTGCAACCCAAGAGGACTATATCCCGCCAGGGTTCTCTGACTCTGCAATTTTGTGGCCCGGTGATTAAGAGTTCACAACTAAGCCATAACCAGAGAGCCCACGAACCCCAACCAAAGATCCCACATGATGCTGCAAAGATCCTGTGTGCCGATAATGACTCGGCACAGCCAAATAAATAAATATTATATATATGTGGATATACATGTATATATATATACACATATACATGTGTGTATGTATTTATGTATATGTACACAAGTATACCCACATATATATGTGTATCTGTATATATCCACATATATTTATACATATCTGTACATATACATATGTAATGTATATATACAATCTCACTCATGCCAAGGTACATTTCTCAAGTTCTTCAGATGCTGAGTGAATGCCTCCTATATCCCAAACTTGCAGCAGTGCCGACCCTGCCCAGGCAACTGGGAACATGGGGCTGACTGCTGGCAGCTCCCTGGCTTTAGAAATGCCACGCTCTGAGGACCCTGCTAGGCATGACTTCCTCCTCTTGGGAGAAGGAAAGGAGTCTGAAGCTTTTCATTAAATTCATTCTTCTGTTTACCCCAATTCTAGTTAGCCTAGATTTATATACTATGAAGTCCCCTACAAAGAAGGAAGCATCCACATCCAGACATTTCAAGAGGAGGATCTCATTCTAGAGAGATCTACCTCAAACTCCCTCTGTAGTAACCAAGAGGAAGTAACCTGATAAGAGAGTCCTTCAGAGAGATTCTGAAAAATGTGTTTTCTAACCTGAGTCTTACCCCTATTTGGATGCGTGACCCTAGACCAGACACATCTTCTCAGACCAGAGTCAGTAGCTTTGGAAGATGATTGGAAGTGATGAAAGTGAAAGTGTTGGTCTCTCGGCTATGTCTGACTCTTTGCGATCCCATGGGCTGTAGCCCACCAGGCTCCTCTGTCTATGTAATTCTCCAGGCAAGAATACTGGGGTGGGCTGCCATTCCATCTGAGCCACCAGAGAAGCCCTTTTGGGGCTTCTCATGATAAGGGTCTTCCAAGCTAGTTCTGCAGGACCCTTGCCTGGAGAAGATGAGCCTCAGAGATCTCAGAGCTCAAGAGGATTGAGATGGCCAAGGTCTGTCCCATGCCAGGGTTCTTGGGTGGATTCATTTGATGTTGTCCTGCAAAAGCAGAGGTCCCTGTCTGAATGTTAATGAACTCATGATTTTCAGAACCAAAGATGAAGGAGGAGGTGCAGTAGATGGCAGAGCAGAAGGCAGGCTGAGACTGATGACTCCTAGGTCTTCCAGTTATATATTAAACGTTGGCTTTCCTGGTGGCTCAGTTGGTAAAGAAACTGCCTGCAATGCAGAAAACCTGGGTTTGATCTTAGGGTCGGGAAGATCCCCTGGAGAAGGAAATGGTTACCTAATCCAGTATTCTTGCCTAGAGAATCCCATGGTCAGAGGAATCTGGCAGGCTTATAGTCCGTGGGGTTGCAAAGAGTCAGACACCACCAATCAACTAATATTTTCACTTTCAAGGAATCTTTGGAATATGAGAAAAAGAGATGAGATAACATAGACCATGTGTTATGCAGAATAAAGGCTGCTGGTAATGATAAAAATTACTATTGTTATCCAAACTTAAATTTCACATTCCCTTTGAACCCTGGTGGCTCAGATGGTAAAGCATCTGCCTGCAATGCAGGAGACCTGGGTTCAATCCCTGGGTCAGGAAGATCCCCTGGAGAAGGAGATGGCTTACCCACTCCAGTACTCTTGCCTGAAAAATTCCATGGACAGAGGAGCCTGGTAGGCTACAGTCCATGGGGTCACAAAGAGTTGGACATGACTGAGCGACTTCACTTTCTTTTGAATGAATCACTGGTATTAGGTATTTTCTATATGCATAGCACTACTGTGTGCGGAGCACAAAAAGTCCTGTTTTCTGTGAATCAGAAACTGCAAAATAACACTCTACATCAGTAAAATGCCTCCTACTATAAAGATTTATTCGCCACCTCTCTTCTCTCTCTTCCTTTTCACTCCCTCCCTTCTTCCTCCCCTTTTCCTCCTATTCTTTATTTCTTCCACCAATTCAGGATCCATACTCAGGGCTGATTTCCTTTAGGATTGACCGGTTTGATCTCTTAGTCAATCCTAAAGAAAATCAACCCTGAATATTCATTGGAAGGATTGATGCCAGAAGTGAAAAACTCAAATACTTTGGCCACCTGATGTGAAGAGCCAGCTCATCGGCAAAGACCCTGATGCTGGGAAAGATGAGGGCAGGAGGAGAAGGGTGTAACAGAGAATTAGATGATTGGACGGCATCACAGACTCATTGGCCACGGATTTGAGTAAACTCTGGGAGGTAGTGAAGGACAGGGAAGCCTGGTGTGCTGCAGTCCATGGAATTGTAAAAAATCGGATACAACTTAGTGATTGAACAACAACAACAGCAAACAGTTTACTCAGAAGTTTGTCCAGGCACCATAACCCCACAGGATTTAGGGGAGAGAGAAATCACCAGGTGGGTCAGAGCACAGAGGCAGGAAAAGAATGTTATGTTCAGAGACTCAGGGGAAAAAATCTGCCTGATTTTAAATGGCCAAAGGTCACACTTAGTCTAAGTTCAGTCATTAAACTGTTGCTTGAAGGGTTTGCTTTGCGTGTTTCATTGTGAGTTTTAGCTGCGGTGAGGATGAGAGCTGTTTAGAAGAGAGCCTTGCCTCCTGTCATGAAAGGGAGGGAAAGCTTGACCTCAGACTGCTATTCATGACCTTTTGTCCAAACTGGACAGAGCACAGTTGGAAGTCACTTTCAGATCTCCCTGTGGGTTCCCTCCTGAGTCTGTAGTATCCGGATACTGCAGCTGTCTGCAGCACTCCCCGTAATTACTGTAATTCTGATAGCTGCTGTGGATCTTGGACACCTACATAGCATGCTGTGCTCAGTTTCCATACAACACCCCTAATCCTTTGTCCTCTCTATATAAGGTGTAATATTCTAACCATTTTCCAGACTTGAAAACTGAGGTCCGCAGGAACAAAGGAACTTAGTTGGATCCCAGCACCAGTTGGAACCAGGATTCAAATCAGACTTGTCTTCCCCTCTTTGTGGCACTGGATGGGGATATGCCTATTGGTCCAGGTACGTGTCTGATGGACCATTCCCTCCCCGGAGGCCAGGCTGTATAGAACTCTCTGATGTGCTGCTGGACAGAGCTGCCCCTGTTGGTCCAGGTACGTGGATGATGGACCAGTCCCTCCCCGGAGGCCAGGCCATACAGAACTCTGACAGATCCGTAGCTACGTATCTGAGAAGCTCTGTGTCGATGAACCAGCTTGCGCCTGCCTCACCCAACACATCTTCTGATGCTTCCAGTTGACAGAAGGAAAAGAACTCAAGAATTTCAAGGAAATCGCTGATTTATTATTCATCACAGAGGGTCTAACGTGATGACTTTCTAATCTGACAGCCAGGACTTTCGATGACAATCAACAATTTAATTTCTTTCTAAATTTAGATTTTTTTTTTTCCCCTCAACACCAAAGCCGGCTAAAAATAGCTGAGAGGTGAATGTTAGACGGGAGAATTTTACCGATTACAGCTTTTTTTTTTTTTTTTTTTAGTGTCAAAGTTAAAGTCAAAACAAAATTAATCAGAAGGGGTTATCTATAATGAATCACCATTCAGTTCAGAAGGAAGGGGGTTGGGGGAGATGTGTCTGCCAGCCACTGAAGGAATGTTCCTTCAAAGAGCTACATCAGACTATAGACTCCAAGAGAAAGGTTGTGGATCTTTCACACCCAGCAGCACGAATCAAAACTCCTCAACTCTGGTCTAACTTGCTTTTTTTAGTATGAGGCAGCAGTGGGTAGGGTTTGTATGGGCTGTGATTTAAATGGTTAATTGAAAGGGACAATTTCAACAGCCCCCCCGGTGAGCTGTTTCTGGCTATAGTATTACTGGGACAATCTTATCTGAGTTTACAGAGTTATTTCCAATTTGGAAATGCTGTATACATGTCTGCCAGATAAAACCCTCAAACGTCCCAGACCTGAGGAAAGGGGCCTTGCTGTTCTAGACCCTTCTGCACCTGCCCCTTTTCATCGTCTCTCCACCTCCTCTTCTTCCCTCTGGTGCCCTCCCCTCCTCCTCCTCCTTCCTGCCTTTCTTAGGAGTCATTTCACTACCCAAAGCCACAACCTTCACTGAGTCATAGAGCCATGGGATGAATAGGAAACCAGCCTCCATGCCCCACTGGACAGAAGAGGAAACAGAGGGTCAGAGAGGTCCTTCAAGCACCTCTTACAAGTCCTTACAAGTACCATTGTAACAACTTACAATGAGAGAGCGACATCATTCAGATCAGACACCAGGCTTTGCTCCTTCTAAGCCCAGTGTCCTCTGGGTAGCTTGGAGGTCACCAGAGGGGTAGCCTCCCCATAGGATCTGATATGAGGTGGTGACCTGAGATTGCATGTGTGATGGCTAAAACCACGCAGTCTGCTGACCATATAAGCATGACTTGACTCTTCCAGAGGATCCTTGCCCAGGAAGAAAAAAAGTTGTACATATCTTCATAATGAACTTCAGGAACAGAGAATGATTCTACTTTTTAATAGAAAGCATCAAACAATAGTGTACCCCCAAGGTTTCAAAATCTTCACCTTGCGGTGTCCACCCACCCTAACCTACTGTATCTGGACTCTTTCCATCTCCGGTAGTCAACGAGGCTCCACATTGCAAGAGCTGCCTTAAGTCAGAGTCCAAAATCCTTGTAAATATCTTGACGTTGGCCCAGGTTCCTCCACCTCATCCTAGTCAACCACTAGGACCATGTCAAGGGCATGCTTTCAGGAAGAATGAACTCAGCATTCTCAGATCAACAGGGCATATTTGGAAAGCCAGCATCTGGCCCGGGTAGGACCCAGGATGATTAATGTGATAAACGTGTGCAAGTGGGATGACGCACGAAAGGAACAACCGGCCGATGAACAAAAAAGCTTCCGTGGAGAGGGCAAAGGTAGAAATGAACACTTGCTGCAGTCTCAACCCAGGGTGGGCGTGGAGCCTCTGATAGAAAGAAGAGGTCTTGGCCCTCCTGGAGCTCCCAGCTCCAGTGATGCCCCACATCACAAGGGGGTTTGATGAGTGAAACAGCAGACTGGGTGAGGGCAGATAGCATCTCTCAGTTGGTTGGGAAGATTCTGAGACAAGATGACTTGAACTTGACAAGGAGCATCCAGGTTGAGAGTATGGGAAGGCCTTGCCAGGAGAAGGGCATAAGCTTGGCAGTGGGGTCCCAAGCACCCTGCATCCAGGCTGAAGTGGCCCAGGTACACACTGGGTGCTGTGGGGGCTTCAGGCTAATGTCTTAGCCTTGCACATGTCAATGTCTTCATTCATTAAAAGGGAAACATACCAGTAGTACCCATCATGGCAGGTAGCTTTCAGTGGTAAGCACAGAAAAATGACCACGTGTTTATTAGCTTCTTTGACCCTCTTTTTTGTCCTCTGTCCAATAGAGTTTAGGAACAAGTCTCCAGTTTGTAACAAAACACGTTATTTGGGGAGCTTTGATGTGCTCCTAACAAACTTTTAATTAAAAAAAAAAAACAAAAGCCAATAGCCACCATCTTATTAGACATTCAAGGGTGGATTTAGAAGCTACCCATTCTACCGTTCCCAAACAGTTGCTCTGTCCTCTACGGTTGCCCTGTCTCTCCCATTCCTGAATCTGTCTCCTTATTTATAAGGTGGGTGGGGTGGGGGCACAGGATGACTTAGAGAGAAGCAGGTGGTCTCGACACCAGCCCTCACCTCTGTAGCCCATCCCCCGTCTCATCATCTTTCAAGAACATCACCTTTGCGAACTCGTCTCTTGCCTGAGATGTGAGGAATATCTCCGGCTTTGTTTCTCTATTATAATAGATGTAAATTAATGTTTTGCCTTTGTTTGCCGTGGTAATCATAGAGGCAAGTATATATTCCTAACAGCTATCTTATTTTCAATTTGCAAAGCGTCCTGTGCTTAATCCCATGAGGCAGCCCATGGCTCCAGATATGAATTTTAAAAGATAATTAGCCCAGTGCAGGAAGCGCTCTCCACAACAAGGAGCAGGCACTGGAGCCTGGTCAGAGGGGTCCTCCAGGGGACCCTGGTGGGTCACGGTCCCCCCGCCATGATTTATTACTTTTTTTCATTGCTCCTGCCTTTGTGCAAACCAGCTGATTTGTTCATGAAAATTTAAATCATGTCCATACTAGAAGCTGAAATTTCTTTGGGGGGGTTGTAATTTGAGCATCCCCACCACTGCCCCCCACCATTCTTTTTATGCTATTCGTGGAAGGTGACAATTTATTTTCTTTTTCCCTTTTCCTTTTTATTTTTTCTATTTTTTAAAAATAAAAACCATCTAACTGGAAGAGCACCAGGCCTATGTTGCCTATTTGTATTGTTTGATGCCAATGGCAGATTAAGTAGCCATCTATTAGAAACAGCCTCAGAAAGTCCCAGGTCCAGGAGACAAATGTTCTGCTCAGCCCCGGTCATGGATTGTTCCTGTGTGAACTTTATCCCCAGCAGGAAATCAGTTCTGAGAACAAACAGGCAAGCAAGCAGGCTGAAGAATTGTGCTGTTCACTTGCATCTCTGGGACTTTAGTCAATGGAGCCTCAGACCCAAGCAGGCTTTACTGTGTTTGCCTTCTGGACTTGATGCCCAAGAGTGGCACTGCTGTGTACCTGGCAGTGTGCCAGGGGGCCACGGGGATGTGGGCAGTCTGTGTTCTCGGGGACCAAAGGCAGGTGGGGGCCAGAGCTACAACAGAGGTGCTGGCAACAGTCTTCACTATGATCAAAGGAAGCAGAGCAGATCCTTTCCCTCTGACAGAGTCTGAGGTGCCTGCCTGGAGGAGGTGCCACTTGAACTGCTCAAAAGTAGGTAACTCACATTTTAGTTGGATCAGGCCGCTACTCGTTAGTCTCAACTCCCACAAGAATGAAACCTCGAGGAAAGGCAGCTCACACACAAGGAAGGTCAACTGTACAGCGGGTGATTTCCTAATGAGCCCGTTTCCTGTACAACACCGGGCTTCGTCCCCATGACCTTGGACTTGTTCTGACATCTAAACGAGGACCCTGAGACACAGAAAGGATTCAAAGATACCCCAGGATCTTCCTGAAGGGGCACAGGTCAGGATCAGAACCCCAGCAGTTTTCCCACACAGGCCTTGCTGTAGCAGATAACTGGTTCAGGGAGTGGTCACCCCCTTTGACCCGGACACCCTGATGGGAAGTCGAGAGAGAAATGCGCTTCAAAGCTTCATTCAAGGAGGTATTGCATCACAGGACGTGCTGGGCTGAACTGAAATGCCTCCTTCACAGCAGTCTGCAGCTAGCTTTGGTTGAGTTCCACATAGCCAAAGAGCTGAGCTTCAGTTTATGTGCTCGAATTCAAATCAGGTTAATAAAAAATAAATAAATAAAGGCAACTTAAAGGCGTGTTTCCCCTTTGTTGCATAAGCAGCTAGGGGACTTCCCTTGTAATGAGTGAAATGTCACTTCATCTTAAATTCTTAGAGTTCATGGAACTCTGCGCTGGAAAGGCATGTGTGCGTGTGTGTTTGCGTGCACGTGTGTGCTCACTACTTATGTGGTATAAGTTTCTGTGAACTCTAAGAATTAAAGATTTTATATATATATATATATATATATATATATATACATCATCAATGTTAGTTGCTCAGTCATGTCCGACTCTTTGCGACCCATGGACTGTAGCCCTCCAGGCACCTCTGTCCTTGAAATTCTCCAGGCAAGAATTCTGGAGTGCATTGCCATTTCCTCCTCAGGGGATCTTCCCAAACCTGGGGATAGAACCTGGATCTCCTGCATTGTAGGCAGATTCTTTACTGTCTGAGTCAGCTGGGAAGCCCATATGAATACATATACATATATACATATATGTAAAACATAGACTATTGATGGATATGTATGCATCCATCATACACATATATGACAGAGGATCACACTGAGATTTCAGGTCGATTTCAAAAGTGTTGAGATCCTTTTGAAATTTGTTCTGACTTGTCCCTGGCATTTGCTGTGTTGTCACATGCTTGGAGATTTCCTCCTGGGCATTTCTGAATTTTTATCCTATGTGGCTGCAGAGGGCACTTTGTATTCAAATGGACAGCTGTAAAAAAAAAAAAAAATGAATGCAACAACTTATTGAAGCTCTCTAGAAGGGAGAGAAAAGACAGTTCTGGAGCGTTTTGAAGCATGTCCTTCCTCCACCTGGGTCCAGAAAGGCAGGGAGCCTCAGTAGACACATTTCCTCAAAATAAAAAGGATGGCTTGCAGTTGGCATCATTGCACTATAAATCTTGAACTATTCATTAGCAGTCCTGTTCAGAATCTCGTTTTCTTATATTTCCATGTACTTTGCGGTTTCAGGGAAAACAACGTTTAGACCCTATGAGAGGGTACCTACAATGCCACAGGAAAACCCAATCATAAAATGAAGAGCCAGCTTCCAATTGGTGAAATCTCATCTTGGTGTGACCAAAAACAAGCAAAAAACAACAGAACAAAAGCTGAATGTCTCCACATAGTGATGTTTTCATTTTGAATGGCAAGGAAATCCTATAAGACAGAATAGAGGCTTCATTGATGATAGTCTGGTACCCGAGCGCTTGATTATCAAAAGTCTATCTCTTTGAGTCTCTTCCTCTTTTGCAAATACATTTATTTGGGTGATTTTTTAAATAAAATCCACAAATAAGTGATGTCATGTATTTGTCTTTGTCTGACTTGCTTGGGGAGGGAGTAATGTGGTCAGGGTGAAATAAATTAGGAGTCTGGGTTTAACATATACAAATACATACAATAGATTATCAACAGGGACCTACTGTATAGCACAGGGAACTCGGCAGATTTTGTAATAACCTCTATGGGAAAAGAATCTGCAAAAGAGTGGATATATGTGTATGTATAATTGAATCACTCGGCTGTGCAGTGAAATTAACACAACATGGTTAATTACAATGGTGGTGGTTTAGTCGCTAAGTCATGTCTAACTCTTGCGATCCCATGTCTGTAGGCTGCCAAGCTCCTCCGTCCATGGGTTTCCCAGGCAAGAATACTGGAATAGGTTGCCATTCCCTTCTTCAGGGGATGTTCCTGACCCAGAGAGCGAACCTAGCTCTCCTGCATTGCAGGCAGTCTCCTGCATGGCAGGTGGATTCTTTACCACTGAGCCAACAGGGAAGTCCCAAAATACTCTAATAAAACAAAAATTAAATGAAAAAAACAGTTTATTTCTTACACTAGAAGCTAATTTATCAAACAATGTTGATTCTCTTGTATATCATGGTGATTAAAGATAGGAGTGACCAATGGTTCCTTTGCAAAGAGCTTTGTTTATGGGACATGAATATAAATTGCTGGAGAGGGAATTATGAAATAATTTCCAATAATCTCTCCTTGAAAATAGACTAAACAAGCAGAGTTGTTTGCTGACATTTAATGAACTCTCGTGACACTTCCTTTTGCCTTCTCCACTGGCCTGGGAAACATGGCTGCCTAGAAAATATTCGTTCAAAAAACCTTTCCTGAGGTCTGTCCTTGGAGTAAAATACTGCCTTCTGTGGCCATGTCCAGGGCTCCCACCTGCCCCCAGGAAAGGCTGTTGCCTGGCTCCTAGGAGATTTCTTCTAGATTTTCCTGCAAACCTCAAGCACATGCTCTGGGGGTCTGTGATGTTCCCCTCTCATTGCATAGGAAGGTGAATGAAGGTTAAAGCCACATGTGGTCACAAAACCAGATATGTTTCCTGCCACCTGCTCTTCCCCTCTGCCACCCTGGATGAATTTTCACACACCTTTGATGAAAATATCAAGAAGGAGCTAAAGCTTTCCCTGGGAAGATCCCCTGTACAAAGTCCAAAATCTCCGATACAGCTGAAGACCCCAGCGCTCTTGGTCAACACTCCTGCCCCTGAGGCCACCAAGATGAGAGCTCTGCCAGAGTGCTGGGCATGCGGTGAGGACTGAGTGAGTTACTGTCTCAGGGTTTTGGGAAGCGTTCAGAGCACAGCGTGAACAGAGAGTAAGCATCACTATTATTATTATTATTTGAAAGAATGCGAAGAGAAATTCTTTGTCACTCTGCCTTAGAATTCACTCTTCTTTCATCATCTCTTTTACCGTAAAAGCATTCTTTTTTTTCAAAAAAATATATATTTTTTTCACACACCTTGAAGTTGAGTCATAGCAAGCCAAAGCAGCCACTATGATCAGCTACATAAACACCAGATCACAGATCGACTCCTTCACTTTTCTTTCAGAAGAAAACTGGCAACTTAAACCTAGATCCTGTGGCTTGTCCACCTGGATACTTTCAGTGAACAACCGGGAAAATCAAGAAAGCTAAAACCAAACGCATCTGTTCTTGGATCCTCACACGTTTCTTTGGCTTCCCAACCAATAAAGAAAGATCTTATTGCATATGTGAAAGGCCCTTCTTAAGATGAAAAACTGTCATCTAGCAAAAATTTTGTCTTTATCCATTGTGATGAGAAATCCAACACAGTTGTCTCGTTCTTGGTAACAGTCTCCAAGAACTGTGAGAGCAGGGAGTTTTCCTTCTTAATCAGTGGGTCCCAGCACCTGACAGTGGGAAGTTTCAATTGTCAATAAAATAGCCTCCTAGGCTGGGAGGCATAAATGGTTGTTTTAAAGGTTTAGGTGTTTTAGAGGTCTATGATTTACAGGGCAAGACCCAGGTTCCAGCTTAGCTTTCAGTTTGAACTGTATTTCCTGAGGGTCTGTCAACTGTTGGATCTTCTTGGAAATTCTTGCTGACCTTGGAAGTATATTATGGTGGATTCTTTCAGAAGATGAAAGTTGCTCATTACAGGAGCTGACCTTCTTTCTGATATTATCTCCTTTGGACTTAACATTGATGAGTTCCTGCAGCCTTGATTTTTCACTAGCAGAGAACCAAGTTCCCCTTATTTTGTCAACCACTAATGCTAATTCTTAACCATGAGTCATAATGGCAAGGAACCATGTCCTTCTTGTTCATGTTGTAATACTGGTGCTTAGCCAGGGGCTTAGTAGTTACTGATAGGCAGAGAAAAAGAGGGCTTCTCAGGTGACGATAGTGGTACAGGTATCCCCTGCGCCACAAGAGACATACGTTCAATCCCTGGGTCAGGAAAATCCCCTATTGTAGGGAATGGCTATTCACTACAATATTCTTGCCTGGAAAATGCTATGGACAGAGAAGCCTGGCAGGCTACAATCCATGTGCTTGCAAAGAATCAGGCATGACTGAGTGAGCACACAGAGCCCAGAGAGAAAGGCAGAAGGAAGGAGCAGAGAAGAAAAGGCTAAAGGAGACCAGTCCTGGGTGTTCATCGGAAGGACTGATGTTGTAGCTGAAACTCCAACACTTTGGCCACCTGATGCAAAGAGCTGACTCATTTGAAAAGACCCTGATGCTGGGAAAGATTGAGGGCAGGAGGAGAAGGGGACAACAGAGGATAAGATGGTTGGATGGCATCTCCAAGTCAATAGACATGAGTTTGAGCAAACTCCGGGTGATGGACAGGGAGGCCTGGCATGCTGCAGTCCATGGGGTCACAAAGAGTCAGACACGACTGAGTGAATGAACTGAACTGAGAACTTTTGAACAACTTCTTTGGTGATGCTTTGACAACTTTGTCTTGTAAGAACAGAACAAGGGTCACTGGTGAGAGGGTTTGAAGACGTAGGTTTGAGTCTACAATCAGAACATTCCCAGCAAAACTTTTTTTAGGGGGATACAATCTTAACTCCTATACCAAGTGCTAGAGAGACAGTATCAGTTACTGCCTTTGACACTGAGGACCCAGGAGTTCAAGATTCAGCTTCCTCACCCAGGGCCTTAGAGTTTAGGAGTTTTGCTCCAGGTCAGTCAGTTGGCATCTCTCCATCCTGTGTGAACATGTCAGTGATGCCTCACTTACCAGGCAGCTCCTTAATGGGAGGTATGGGCCAGGAAGCTGCGTCCTCAACACCTAAATCCTTAACTCCTCTATCCTCCATGTCAAAGGCAGTGACTGCTGCTGTTTCTCTAGCACTTGGCAGAGGGGTCATGTAGAGTGAAGTGAGTCAGAAAGGGAAAAACAAATATTGTATATTAACACATATAGGTGGAATCTAGGAAAATGGTACAGATGAACCTATTTGCAAAGGAGAAATAGAAGCATAGAAAACAAATGTATGGATACCAAGGGGGAAAGGGGATGGGGTGGGATAAATTGGGAGATGGGGGCTGACATATATACACCATCAGAACAAGGTATAAAATAGTTCACTGGTGAGAAGCTACTATACAGTATAGGGACCTCCATTTAATACATCGTGCTGACCTGAATGGGAAGGAAGCCTGAAAGGGAAGGGGATATATAGATATATATATATGGCTGATTCACTTTGCTGTACAGTAGAAACTAATAACATTGTAAAGAAACTATACTCCAATCAAATGTAATTTAACAAGAGCTCTAAGGCTATGTATGAACGTGTGAAAACATTTGCTGAAGGACTAAGTCTTTACAATTTGCTGAAGGACTAAGTCTTTACATAAGAAATTATTATGTAGCTCTTGCTATGATCACACGTACTAACACTGTGTATTGCACGTTCTTATATCTGCATGTTCACCTGCTCCAGCGATTCTCTCTTGAAATGCAAGAGGAAGAGCTTCCCAGGCTTGCTTGGATGTCTCCTGCTCCAGAGCCTTCCTGAGGAACGAGTGGCTCTAGAGGGAAGTCCTTCCCTTGAATGAGCTTGTAATGACCTCCTTGTCCTGCTCTTCCTGTTCTCCATGACCCCAGGAGCCACACATACAGATCTTTGCATCTTCAAAAGGAGGAAATCTTTGCATGTTCCCCCTAGTGGATCGGTTACAAGTCACCCATCCCACTGATCTTGACTGGGTCTTGGCAACCTGAAAGTTAGCATGATAAGGGGACTCTAGTGATGGGAAATGGAGAAAAGACACAATCTCATGAGTACCATAGATTAGCAGTTGAAGGGGCTTCCCAGGTGGCACTGCTGGTAAAGAACCTGCCTGCCACTGCTGGAAACATAAAAGACATGAATTCAATCCCTGGGTCAGAAAGATCCCCTGGAAGAGGTCATGGCAACTCACTCCAGTATTCTTGCCTGGAGAATTCCATGGACAGAGGAGCCAGGCAGGCTGGTCCCAAAGAGCTGGACAGGACTGAAGTGACTTAGCATGCACGCATGATTACCAGTGTGGTTGGGAGCCCCAAAAGAACTTAACGCTGATGTCCACTTACGATTTGTAGTTCAGGGAAGTCCTGCCCAGCCCATGAAGGTAGGAAATCAAGAAATTCTTTGGTCACATCCTGCTTCTAACCAATTACTGTCTGTGTTCCTCCAAAAGGAAGAAACTAGAGATCTCCTTGGAAGATCATTAAAGCTGCAACAATTAAATAAGGTGAAGGGTATGAAAATGCCACTGATGAAGCTGACATTGAAGGGTCTTTTCTGCCTAAGAATCTTAGCTCATGCCTCTTCCTTTCCCAACGAGACTGTAGGTTTTCTGAGCTTGGAGGCCTTGCAGAATGCACAGCAATCGTAGAACAGCTCCTCACCATACAGGACGACAGGCTCTGCAGTTGCAGCAGCACTTCACAGTTTACAAAGCAGCTTCATACAAATTACATTTTCACACTGCAACCTTATAGCTGCCTGGGGCTAGAGGCTGGTGGCAGAAAGTGGGCACTGCTACTATCTTTATCTTGTTTCTATAAAAGAGGGAAGTGAGTCTCAGGGGAGTTCGAGAGTGTCCCCAGGCTTCACTGCTGGTAAACGGTACCTAGGTCTTCAACATCTTCACTTTTCATTGGAAAAATATCTTTCTGCAGTCTGCCTATCCAGCCACATAGTCCTTCCCTCCTGACCCTGTCAGGGTGGGACGTGCATTCTCTAATTCTTCGTCCACCTTCTTGGCCCCTGCCTTGGACGTCCAACTTTGTCCCGGACATACTCTGGAGTTCAAGCTCAGCTTCCCTGTCTGGAGGTTCAAAGGAGTTGTAGTGAGTTCCCAGCTGAAATCCTGGACCCTTCTCTCACTAAAGCATTAAAACCCTGACATCACTCCTGAGACCAGCTTGGTCTATTCCTCACCTCTCCAACCCGACATGTACCCCAGGGACTCAGTACTGCTACTGTCCACCTACGTGTGATTTTCTGCCCATAATCATGGGCAGCTCCTTACAAATTACTGACCCTTGAAGACAAGTCAGTAGGTTCTCAGTGAAGGGATTGCCTACAGGACTGCATTAACCAAGGCACTGTGTAGGCAAATAAACAGAAGGACAGACATCAAGCTCTATCCATGGCTTCTGTCTGTCTTAGGCGATTCTTAGATGTCCTTTAGCCCTCTGGACTATTTGATTCCTGAGCCTGCAGCTTGTTAATTAATTTTTTGTTCTTTCAGGTAGGACTGAGCTTTCAAACTGGGCAGACCACCAGAGTTCTGGCCTTGGGGGAATAATTTGCCTTGTTGGGGATGCTCGGTCTTGAAGCCTGAGCTATAAAGATCGATGTGAATAAGACTTTTCACAGAAAGGCCCCTCTGGGCCATACCCTGGCTCCCTTGGTCTACTGAATTATTTCCTGGGACCCCCTCACTCACAATACCTCCTGATCTGCTTCTAGTCATAAAATCTCAATCCGTATTTACTGGGGGCTGACAATTTGGGGGTGGGAGTAGAATGAGGCCCTAACTGTGCCAGGGCCAGGTGTCAAGGAGTATCTACAAGACAACTTGAAACCAATTTTGGTAACAAGCCACAGGAATCCTCTCCACTTCTGGGAGACAGGTGTCTTGCACCTAAAGAAGACCCAGGCTTTGGAAAATTTGGGGAGTCATTTGGGAAAAAAAGTCGCTCCACGTACATATTTTCTTTGAAGAGGGTGATCACAAAAATAGAGTCATGCATGAAAGGAAGAAGACAAAATGAAAACACGCAGCGAAAGACAACATCCGCTCTCATTTCAGTTTCCTGGAAGCGGAATGTGGTTGCGCAGATGGTGCTCTTTTGTTTCACTAGAAGAAACGATAAGATGTAAATATGCAGGGCCATCCTTAGCAGGGCAGGATGGAGAAGGGGCCCGTGGCCCTGTGCGCGCGGACCTCCACGCCTGTGGGGCTCTTTCTTCTTTAAGTTGAGTTGGTCATCCCCACTGAGTTCCAAAGATGCTGCCTTAGACAGACAGCTCTCAATCAGGGCTCCAGAGTTCTCCAGCTTTCCATAAACGGGCCACCAAAGAACCTGTGAACCCCGTTATATGGTTTGAAAAACATTACTGGTTTGTGTGCTTCCTACAGGGGCCTCCGTATTTTTCAAGAGAGGAGTAGATGACTCAATGTCCATTGCCTGCCCGCCTCTTCGCTCAGCACCGTTCACAGTTTGCATGAAGTTCCACGTGGCTTTGCAGACTTGTTTTGTACCATCACCCCACATTCGCCTTGTGGTGGAGGCTTTTCAAGACTCGTTCACATAAAACTGTCTCTTTTGATTCAGCGGCAGGAGCGGATACCGGTAGCCCATTTCACAGCCCAGGAAACCTGGCTGGCCGTGTGGACCCACACATGCCGAGCAGGACAGACACAGCACATCATCCCTGATGTCTCCTAGTCCAGTGGTCCTTCCACCCCCGCTTTTGCCCTCATTTGGGGAGAGGGGGTTGGGCAAAAAATGGCCATTGATATTTTATATCATTGAGGATTGGGGCATTTGAGCCTAAGACATATATGAAATGAAAGAAAAGGAAGACAGAGAAAAATAGAGATCACCAGGCTTCCTCTTCTAGGTAATTATATATATGCTTGTCTCCCTTCACAAAGTAGTTTTGAAGCCAAAATTCTATTTAACTCTGTATTTTCAGTGTCAGAACAGTATCTTCTGGTACATAATAGTATCTTCTGGCTCAAATATTCGATGTATATGTATGAATAAAGAACCAGAACTAGTTGTACAAGGAATAAATTGCTTGGTTTCTAGGAACCTACCAGAATTCTGTAATGCGTTACCAGAAGGATCTTTGCTGAAGAGTTTGAGATGATCATACTAATTACAGAATCACAGCAAGGTTTGCTAGAAGGACAGCTCACTGCTAGAATGGTCCCCATGTCCCTAGATCAGGTGTATCCATGCCACCGCATTTGGATGCTACTATTGACCTAACTCTCTTATTAAGTGCTCTTGGTCAAATAAGCTGTTCTTAAGCTAGTCTCAGAGATTCCCTGGTGGCTCAGACAGTAAAGAATCTGCCTGCAGTGCGGGAGACCTGGGCTTGATCCCTGGGTTGGGAAGATCCCCTGGAGGAGGGCATGGCAACCCACTCCAGTATTCTTGCCTGGAGAATTCCATGGACAGAGGAGCCTGGCAGGCTACAGTCCATGGGGTCACGAAGAGTTGGATACCACTGAGCAACTAAGCACAAACTAGTCACATCCCCTAGGTGTGAGAGACAGAAAGATCTCTTGCCTCAAATAGAGGAAGTAAAAACAATTTACCAAATTCCAATCAGAAAATGGATGAGATGGAGCTGTGAAAGCATGTCCCCAAGAGCTCTTGAGAGAGAGAAATGGCAGGGGGAGGATATTGCGATGAATGTTCTATTTAAGCATAGATTCCACATGAAACAGGAGTCAGATGAACGGCCCACAGAATTTCAAGGACTGTGGTACTAACCTCAGTTTGACCCCTAGACCTAGAAGAAATCCCAAGTGGGATGCCCTTTTTCACACAGTTGGAAAGGTCAGTCTTACACATTTCAATGTGTCTCTGAAAAACAAATCATTTATTTTTACAACAGATCTTGGCATTAAATAATACAGGATACATTTCTAAATATGGACCCCCTCATTGAGAATCTCATGCATTTTAAAAGTAAAAGGTTTTCTTCCACCATTGACGAGCATAGACCTTTCTCTCCAGCACCACTTACTCGTCAAGATGGGGCCACCTATATTAACTTTGGGGGAAAAAAAAACCTTGAGAGTGAGACAAATTGTTTCACATCATTAACTGTGAGAAGCTGGTTAAAAGACCTAGTTATGCAAAAGGAAGTTTTGTTGGACCCAGAGAGATGTTGTGGGGAGGGAGGTGGGAGGGGGGTTCATGTTTGGGAACGCATGTAAGAATTAAAGATTTTAAAATTTAAAAAATAAAAAAAATTAAAAAGAAAAATAAATAAAAATTCATTGAATTTAAAAATAAAAAAAAAAAAAGAAAAACTTCACATTACAAAAGGGAAATTTTCCTGGTTGTAGATCTGTCTTTTGTCCCTTTGGAGGTGTTGGTATCTGAAAGTACCATGTCACTTCAGTTCAGTCTCCTTGCAACCCCAAGAACCACAGCACGCCAGGCCTCCCTGTCCATCACCAACTCCCAGAGTCTACCTAAACCCATGTCCACTGAGTCGGTGATGCCATCCAACCATCTCATGTCTTCCCCTTCTCCTCCTGACCATGTCAACTATATATTAATGTGTATATTAATAAGTATATCTGTTTTACATAACTTAAAAGTCTTTGTCGGGCTTCCCTGATGGTCTAGTGGTTAGGACTTGTCCCTTCCAATGCAGGGGGCATGAATTCAATCCCTGGGAGGGGAGGTTCTGCATGTTGCAGAACTGGTGCCAGTTATCTGGTACCAGTAAGCACTGACATTAGCACAGCATGCAAGTTCCAACCTTTCTTTCTGAAGGACAACTTTTTCCTTGACAAGTATATTGTCATGATAATACTAAAGACAACTCTAAGGCAACTTTCTCACCCCCTGTTCAATAAACTTAAAAGCTCAGAGCCCGGGACCAGATCACCATACACATTGAACTAGAATTTTCAGAGACCTAGCACTGAACATACTGGCTTGGGGTGGGGGATGTAGACTGGAGCTGTTGAATTATTTTTCCTAAGGAAATACTGTTATAAGAGCAGAAGTCTTAAAAGCATCTCTTTTAAAACATTTGCTACTGAGTTTTCAGCTGATCCCCAAGGATTTACCAGAGCCCACAGTGAAGAGGTACCAAAACTGAGGAGGTCACAGGGATAAATCCCCATCATCTGACTCAGAGAAGGCTCCCCATAGTTCACATCTTTGATAATGTATTTGCTTCTGAGAACAACACAATGAGCTAACAACTCATGTTTACTCTCATTGTACAGAAAGGAAACTAAGGCATTGCCATTCATTCTTATATATTCTTGCCTCCATACTCAAGACTCTCTCCAAGAACCTATGTAAGCATGACTTGTTTTCCTAAATTTATTCCTTAAAATGAACCGTAAGGACCACCAACTCTTTATTCTATAGACATTGACTCCCAAGCATTTCTCTCCTCTTTTCCAAGATTGCACATAAGCTTGTTTTGAATAATATTGCTAAGAATTAGAAAACATAGTTCTAGCACTTTGACTTGATCTCACCAGCTCAGAACCTGTTTTTTCATCTGTACATTTGGATAATAAGATCTGGTTTTCACAACTTAAAGGTCTTTGTAGGGTTTCCCTCATGGTCCAGTGGTTAGGACTTGTCACTTCTAATGCAGGGGGCATGAATTTGATCCCTGGGAGGGGAAGTTCTGCATGCCTCCTACAGCTAAAGAAAGAAAGATCTATGTAGTCATCAAATAAAATACTGAATTCCATTTTCACTGTACAGATACAGATTAAACACCTATGCTGGGCCAGATACCATATACATGGCTCTGGAAGAACAATGGTGAACAAGACTTAGTCATTTATATCTTCTAATAAAGTCTACAGTCTAATGGTGAATCTAGACACTAAACATATGTCCATATGCTTAAAGAATGCAATGCAAAGGTAGGTATGGGATAGCCAGGGGTCATAAGAGTGCAAAGGGCATTGTCAATACTGAGAAGAGGAAGCTGAGAAGTTTTCCCTGAGGAAACTAAGGGAAATTAAATCTGAGCTGAACCATTCAAGTATAGGAACAGAGCGCCATATTCTTAGTGTGTGCTAGCATTGGCCTCAGAAGTAGCCTTGACATTCTGTTAACAGTATCCTGTTCAGGCAACTCTCCGAGCACCTTTCAATACAGGCAGGGGAGCAAGCAGCCTGCTGTCTGATCCTCTCAACCCCTCACCGACACAGAGGCTTAAGACTTAGAGAACTCAGGGTGGCTGGTTGGATGGCATGGTTGGAACCGCCCACTCCTCACTGGCATTCTCTGGAAGGAAGGAAAAGAGAATGTTGCAACACCCACACTTCCCAAAGGAAGAAACCTGTCAGTTGTACCCACTCGTGTCAACTCTGCTTAGTGACAGCAGAAGCGCGCCCACTCCTGGGGGCTCAGACTCCAGAAGGACAGGCTTGCCAAAGCTGCCCACATTCCCAAGGACAGCATGGGAGATGGGTCAAGGCCCTTCCCACCAGCTCCAAGGGCTGAGAAAAAGGAAGGATCTAAGCCAGGTTTCAATGCCCACCTCATTCTCTGAACTAGAGGCTCCTTGAGGTCAGAGCAGACCGAGAATTAATCATCTCTGTAACACCGACATGAGACGCAGGACCTGGCGCAAAGCAGAACTTTAATGCAGCAGATACAACAACCACCACAACAAAAAATGCTGCGGTTATTGTTGCTGAACTGAATCTGACACATGGTGAGGAAAGAGGTGCATGAGAGGCAGATCCAGAAGGGACATTTTATTTAGAATAGTAACTAATTTTATTTTAAGACTGTAACTTTATTATTTTAATGACATTGCTTCAAGAGCATTACCAAAGCCCTAAAAGTTTAAAAGTTCATGGGAGAAGGCAGACAAAACACCAATAAAACTCGAAATTCAAATCCATGCAACTTTATGTGAGCAGGAGCTGAGGACATGGGGACAAGCAGCAGAGAGTGGAACAGACAGGCATACCTTCTGTTAGGAGGACCGAGCTGGCCTCTAAGTGTCCCCCGGGGACATCCTGGCAATGCCACTGTGGCTTTTCATGGCTGGCAAAGGCTTCTCAACGTCCAAACTGACTGAGGATGTCTATGCCTGCCATTTGGTTACTGGGCACGTAACGAGGGTCTGGGTGTCTTCCTCATCAGACCTGGAACAACAGCTAAAGGCAACATGGGAGGCTGAGACACTAATGGAGGAGGATGTGTTTGTAGGAATCATCGAGAAAGATCAGAATCATTTAGAAAGATCAGAAAAAAGCACAGTGGGCTAGAAGGGCTTCCCTGTGGACTGTGGATCTGGCAGAAATGCCAAAGGCCCCAATAGACGAGAGGAAAAAGACGAGTCCTACTCTGTGGTTAAATGAGCACTGAAGCCTCCTGCTTATTTGAAGAATCACAGAAAGGCTGAACTCTGTATGAAAAGCTGCCTTTATCATAAAGAGATCAACCCCTCACCTCGCCTAAAACACCATTAGAGATCAAATCATTGAGAAATCCTTTATCTGTCACTCAGAATTCCACAGAAAGTCCCTAGAAATGTACTTATAGACCTACCACACCTGACTGACCCCACATGAGGAAGTACAGAAAACAAGGGGCCTGTCCAGTGACCTCAGTGCTATGTTTGAAGCATCCTGGGCTTCTCTTCAAAGCTTTAAGCTAGTGACTCCAGGCTAAGAACACCTAAAGAACAGCTGCAGGTCCTAGAGGTACCCACACTGCTCTGAGAAAATAGGCAGAGAGGAGAGGTGGCATTTAGAATAATATGGAGCTAAAAGAAGTTAGTGACTGATTTTCACTTTTATTTGTAAGTTTTGTGAGTTTTTAGAGAATAAATGAATCATGTAACTACAATCTATGTATGTAGGTCAGACTGGGGAGATAAATAATCACTTACAAGGGATCATTTGATATTAGATTTCTTGTTATTGCAATCTAGGGAAAATTTTGAAAAGCAATGTCTTAACACTTTGGCTATTACTGAACACCCAGGTTAGAAGCCTCTGAAAGCAGGGGAATTCATTTATAACCTAAGTTTCTGGAGCTAAATTAATGTCACTTTGTATTTGCCTCCTGTTGAGTCTCACATATTCAACAAAACTTTATCTAAAGCTACAGATTCAATGATAGTCGTAAGTTCATTAATAAAATGGAGTCTAATTTGCCATATCCAACAGAATGGACCTAAAAAAATAGTTCAACTGGAAAGGGAAAGTCACTCAGTTGTATTCAACTCAATGTGACCCCACGGTCCATGGAATTCTCCAGGCCAGAATGCTGAAGTGGGTAGCCTTTCCTTTTTCCAGGGGATCGTCCCAGCCCAGGGATCGAACCCAGGTCTCCCACATTGCAGGAGGATTCCTTACCAGCTGAGCCACCAGGAAAGCCCAGTTCAACTGAAAAGGTATTTAAAACTGTTGCAAGACCAACAAAAGCAAGAGATGTGTCAGTCAGGAGCATACAAGCTTCCTTCCATCTCGTGGGCCAAAAGCAAGTGTTCTGGAAGGAAGTGACATTTGAGCCGGGCCTTCCAGTTCAAACAGGCTTTTGATCAAAATGCAAGAGAAGGACACAGACAGTGATGGCAATAGCATTCAGTGTGGAATATGGGGGTATGGGGGCTTCGCTGGTGGCTCAGTGATAAAGAATCCACCTGCCAATGCAGGGGACATGGGTTCGATCCCTGGGTCAGGAAGATCCCATGGAGAAGGAAATGGCAACCCATGCCAGTATTCTTGCCTGGGAAAGCCAATGGACAGAGGGGCCTGGCTGACTTGTAGTCCATGGAGTTGGAAGAGTTGGGCAGGACTTAATGACTAAGTCACCATCATGGGAGTTGCTGTAGCACACTCGGTGGTCTAGATGACCCGGGGGTGTATGCGGGGCCCTGGACCCCTTGGAGGCCAGGTCAAAACCTTTGAACTTCCTCCATAGCTGGCAGGGAGCGCTGGGGTGTTTTCAGTGGAGCAGTGGCATGTTTAGAGATATTTATGCTTTGGGAAGATCAAGTTATTACTGATGGTGAGACACTGGAAGAAGCCAGTCTGAGACAGGGCAGTCTGCTGCGGGGCTGTCACAACAGAACAAGGGAAAAGTAAGGGGGAGACTCCAAGGTTTGGAGGTGAAAATTCCAACCTGCTTAGACCCCAGACTCCTGATTCCTGGACACCCAAGGGGAAAAATTGGCATGTCTAAGTTGGACTCTGGGTCTGATTTTCCTTATGCTGGCATGATCCTTTCTTCTTGGCTGCATGGCTGTACCAGTAAATTTAGAATGGCAGAATGAGCTGCTTTCTTGTCCCCTGTTCAGTTCAGTTCAGTTCAGTCACTCAGTCGTGTCCAACTCTTTGCGACCCCATGAATCGCAGCACGCCAGGCCTCCCTGTCCATCACCAACTCCCGGAGTTCACTCAGACTCACGTCCATCGAGCCAGTGATGCCATCCAGCCATCTCATCCTCTGTCATCCCCTTCTCCTCCTGCCCCCAATCCCTCCCAGCATCAGAGTCTTTTCCAATGAGTCAACTCTTCGCATGAGGTGGCCAAAGTACTGGAGAGCTATTTCTACACCTCCCAGGTGACAGTCATGGGGTTTTAATCTGATATCTTGGTTCAGAATGCAAGCTTTAGAACTGAGGAGAAAGAACAACACTGACCCTGCTAGTTACTACTCACGTGACCCTTGCTGACCCTCAGTTTCCCTGCTATGACACTAGGGTGAGGGCAGAACCACCCTTGCAAGGCCCTTAGAAGGCAGTGACTGGGCACAGTTGGCCCAGAATCTGGCACTGGTTACGTATTCAGTGTTGGCTCTTATCTCAGGTCCGCAGTTCCTCACTTACAATTCTGAAAGTTCCAACACTCTGAAAGCCTACATTTTGTAACTAATTTGGCTACAACAACTGACCTGAACTGAACTCATCTGACAGCAAAGTTTGACTTGGGCTGACACCTGGCTATTTATAGTCCTTATCGATCGCACTTCATGCTTATATTCATACATTTTCCTGAAGAATTATTCACGTGCTTTGATGGCAGGGTGTTGCCCCAGGCTCCACTGTGCATGTTAAATAAAACTGAGCATGCAACATATTACCGTCCAAAAGCTGAAACATTTCAGAAATCAAAGTGCATGTGGCTCAAGGTTTTTAATACAGGGTGTGGATACACGCTGCAAAACTCACATCTTCTCAAGGAGTGGTGGGTGGCCTCCACCTTTAAATGAAAAGAAGAAACTGCCAATGTTGATTTTTTTTTTTTTAATTTTCAGACACTTACAGAGGGAAAGAAAACTGGGCTTCTAAAATACCTGTGAGTAGTACTGGAAGAACAGAGTGTGAAGCCCACCTCCCACCTAAGAAGTTTCCGTTTCAAAAACCTGTCTCTGTGTTACCCCTTCTCTCATCTCAGTTTCCTGTTGCGGGAGCATGAATGAGGAGGACGAGTGACGATTCTTTTTTATTTTTATTTATTATTGAAGTATATTTGATTTACAATGTTGTATTAGTTTCTGGCTTACAGCAAAGTGATTCGTATACATATGCATTCATGTCCATATATGTGTGTGTGCATATATACATAGGGCTTCCCAGGTGGCGCTAGTGGTAAAGGACCCCTGCCAATGCAGGAGAGACATAGAGACGGGGGTTCGATCCCTGGGTCAGGAAGATCCCCTGGAGAAGGAAATGACACCCCACTCTAGTATTCTCACTTAGAGAATTCCATGGACAGAGGAACCTGGGGGGCTACAGTCCATGGAGTCACAAACAGTTGGGCACAACTGAGCAACAAAATACACACACACACACACGTATATGTACTCTTTCTCATATTCTTCTACATGACGGCTTATCATAGGAAACAATACAGTGCCCTGCGCTACACAGTAGGTCCTTGTTGTTTACCTACTTTGTATATAGCAGTGTGCATCTGTGAATCCTAAAGTCCTAATTTGTTCCTCCCTCCTCCTCCTCTTTTGGTAACCATAGTTTTTTTTTTTTATTTTCCATGTCTACGAATCTGTTTTGTATACTCGTTCATTTGTATCCTGTTTTAGATGCCACGTGTGAGTGACAGCCTATGGTATTTGCCTTTCTCTGTCTGGCTTACCCCATCAGCATGACCATCTCCAGGTCCATCCACATTGCTGCAAATGGCAGCAGCCGGGCCTCTTTATGGCCGAGCAGCGTTCCGCTGGATATATGCATCGTCTCTTCTTTTATCTGTTCTTAAGGTATATAAACCTTGTTTTCTAGTTGATGTTGTTATTTATTCTCCGAACCTTCCTATAGATGGGGAAACTGAGGCTCAGAGAATGACTTTCAAGAGATGTGGCCACAGGGCAAGGGAGCAGTGCCGGACAGTCCTAATTGCCTTGGAGTCTAACAACCAAGGGGAGAAGCAAGAGACCAGGAGCTCCAACCAGGCTCTGGTGCCAGAACCTTCTCCCTTTATGCCCTGGTCTGGCACTGCACATAGTAGGTGCTCAGTAAACATGAATGGGATCGAAGCAAGTCTTTCTGAGATTTTGTTTTCTCCATCTCTCTTCTCTCCTCCCTCCCCACTCTCTTCAGCAGAGGGAGGAGGGATGCCGAGTGGTACAGAAGCAGCCCAGCTCTCTTTCATCTCTTGAAAAGCCTGCCAGAAGTTGACAGGGTGGCTTGCCTTGTGCAATCGGTACTTCGGCAAACTCTGGGTCTGCTGGCTGCTCTGCTCTGTTCTGTGTCCTGAGCCACTG
The DNA here is from genome assembly GCF_001704415.2 of Capra hircus. NCBI lineage: Eukaryota > Metazoa > Chordata > Mammalia > Artiodactyla > Bovidae > Capra > Capra hircus. Next base: position 62,444,927 of record NC_030828.1, read on the forward strand.
GCCAAGGTACGCTGGCTTTCCACCCTGCAAGATGGGCCTTCCACCCGACTCAGGCTAGAGTCTTCGATGTGTGGACAAGGATGTCAGGAAACAAACATCATAAGTGGAACAGTGTTCAAAGTGAAGACAATCTCGCTTTCTGGGGGAGAGTCAAGGTGGAGGATACCAGGTGGAAGGGTCCGAGCCTGTTCCATTCAGCCCCTGTGTCAGCAGGGACTCGTGAAACTCTGTGTGTGCGTGTGTGTGTGTGTGTGTGTGTGTGTGTGTGTGTGGCAGGGTGGGGGCGGAATTCCTGAAACCCTGTGCATTCTGGTGTTCCTGGAATCTTTCTTCTTTCTATATAAGCTGTGTTTGAGAATAAGCCTGCCAGCATTATTCCAGGAACGCCCCAAGTGCTGCCTCAACCGTAAAGCCCCGTCCCTTCCACAGCCAGTGTTTGGAGACCGAGAATTTCCCCCAGGTCTCAGCTCCCTGGAACTACTCTCTGGGTCTACACTGTCCTGCGTTGTCACTGGTTTGCTCATCCACAGCCCCCACATCCCAGTCCTTGGCTGGACCTGGTTGGTGCCTCTTACTTTCCCTGGGACATCATCTTTTAAATATCTTGCTGTCAACCCACATTTCTGGATCATCACTTATTTAATCAGAAGTCCTCGATCCTCTCACACCACCCTGAGGCCGCTCCCACGGGCAGGGCCACCACATTCCCCAGGGAAGACAGCCCCTCACCGTTGGAGTCACTAACAGCTCCCCATCTTTTCACCTCTGTGTTCTGGGTCTAAGCTGTTTTGAGATCAGAGGTCTCTTTGGGACTCTATGACACCCACCTGAAACGCACACAGGGGATTGTTGCTATTCTGTTACTTAGTCACTAAATTGTGTCCCACTCTTGGGCAACCTATGGACTGCAACATGCCAGGCTCCTCTGTTCATAGGATCACACAGGTGATAGGAATCCTCTGAGCTTCATCCAGGGACCCCCTAATGCAACGCTTCTTAGTATGGTTCGTGCACGACTGCCTCAACCCCAGGTGGGTTTGCTTGTTTAAGGCATATTCTCAGACCACCCCCCAGACCTACTGAAACAATTGGCACTCAGGAAGGTTAGATGAGCTCCCCAAAGCACACAGCCAGCTCACGGGGATGCTGCCAGGGGCTGACTTGCAAGGTCATGTTCTGATGAAGGAAGCAATCTTACGTTTTGCTGGTTTTCCAAGAAGGAAATTAACAGGATGAGGGAGTGTGTATGTGTGTGTGTGGGAGGGGCAGAATTAGGATGACCCAGGATTTGAGGAGGAAATGGGTGCTATCAAAATAGTCCCGGGCTCTGTCCCCAAATGTTTGAGCCCCAGGAAGAGAAAACACAGGTCAGACACCCCATCCGGGGGTGCGCTCCCCAGCAGGTAGTTTGCCCTAGCCCTCTTAAGCTTGCCCAGTGAAAATCAATGGCGGCCACTTTTATCTGAAAGGCCAACATCCTTGAAACAAGAAGTCACTGAAAGTAAGTCTTGTAAACATTAAGGATTCAAGGTCGGCAGTCCCCGAGGGAAGCACCCCCGGGGGGACACGTGGGGCGTTGGACAGGAGCAGAGTCCTCGCCACGTGGGACTTTCCAGGCTCGTCTCGGAGGGAAGTTGACAGATAACTGGGCCGTGCACCGCGGGCGAGGTGCCCAGAGCCGCGAATCGCTGCGTCACCCTTTGCTCCCGCGACTCGCCTGCAGGCTGCTGGGCTGGGCGTCAGAGGAACTGGTGGTTAGTTTGTGGTCACCCAGCAGTTTTATGAAGGCCCTTGAGGTGCTTCAAGTACCAGGTGGCCCCAGCGTGGTTTAACTGTCTGGGGGCCCGAGCTCTCTCAGTGGCCAGCTAAGTAGCGCAGACAATCCTGCTGTGAGAACTGTTCAGTTGACTGTGGCAATTACATAATGCACCCAAGGAGCCAGTTTCACCTTAGCTGAAGAGGAATGTATTAGAAACGCATATATTAGGAATTAATGCAATAGTCAGCACCGCTGCCGCAACTCACTGTCGATAGAGCACTCGGGGTCAGGGGAGGCATGGTCTCATTGAGGGAGTTATTGGTGCCTCATTGGTCCCACTTCACAGATGTGGGTAGTGAAGGTCATCAAAGTCAAGGACCCGTCCTATGTATTGAGCACAAAACTGGCCAAGAGACTATCCCAGCTGAGATTACATTATTTGTCAATGACCCCTCAAGGCTGAGAGTGTTCCCACTTTGCAGACAATGACACGCCCAGCCTCCAGCCCAGTCCTCTTCCCCAGCCAGCGCCTCCTTCTCCCTGGAACATCTCTGAGCCGCAGTGGCTTACAGCTCCTCAGCAGGTAGGAACACGATGGCTCTATTTTCTCTTGGTCTTATTCCCAGATGCTCTGACAGAGAGCAATTTTTAGAACAAATGTAGAATACAAAATAACTCAGACCTCTTCAAGAGCACTCAGAAAGCTTGCGGGTGACATTTTAACTGCCTTGTCTCTCATCTAGGGCCTTGCTTTCCTTTCCTTAAGCATCCGTCATAGTGAGTGCCAAGGATATGGCCAGGTGTGGACCAGGAGCCCTGGGAATGCAGGAGAGATGGAAGACATGCCCAAGCACAGATACCTGCACACACGCACACACACCTTCCGCCCCGGAAAGAAGGGTATACCAGAAAGACCACCAACCGGTTCACTGAGCATTCATTACTCACACCTCACACTGCGGAAGGAGCTTCACTTTTTGTGCATGGAACTTGATGCATCCTCACCACGGTAACTCCTTCTACCACTGTCTGTCGTAAAACTAAACATCTCAGTGCGTGTAGATTTGCTTATAGCTCTGTTTTCCTCACCAGGCGATGCACAAGCTTTGGATGGGAGAGCCCTCTCTTAATCATGACATTTTTTGTTCACTGAGTCACCCAATCAATGTTTATTGAGTGTCTAGTATAGACCAGGTTGATGCCAAGCACAGGTGAACAGCTGGCTTGGGGACATGCTTTTGCACCAGTAAATAAATGAATGAGAAAATAACTGGTTTGGTGGCTGTTGCGTGCCAATAAGAGGGGGTTACCAAGGGGGTTCAGTGTGTGTGGGGTTAGGAGGGGTCTGGTTCTTCACCGGGAGCTCAGGGACCATCAGCTGGCCTGTCCCCCTCTGTCACCATCAGGACTCACAATTGTAAATTGATGGGGATTAGAGTCCCTACCCTATGGAGGTCACTTCAACATTAAGTAAGCTCATGCACGTGAAACAGCCTGGGGCCTAGAAAGTTTCCACTCAAATCTAGCAGTTACTCCGAGTGTAAGTAGATACAGAACAGACTAAGCAGGCATTTGGGAATACAGGCATATGCATAAACATTTTGATAATTAAACCCAAAAGCAAAAAAAAAAAAAAAAAAAAAACAGAGAATGGTGTAACCAGATCTGGCCTTTCATGATTACCACTGTCTCCCATCTTCTGGATGAAGTCCTTGTGAATTCTGCAAGAGGCTCCTGGCCCATGATGAGAAGCCAGGTTTCTGAAACCATCTGGGTGTCCCTGATCTCCCTGCCCCTGCCTGCACCACCCCCCTTGGGGACAGGGCCTTCCCTCCTTTAGGGCTGGTAGCCGGAGCCATCTAGCTGCAGGTCCCCTGAGATGGGAGGGTAATCCAGCCTGCCAATTATTGGAAATTAAAGCCAGGTAATTTGAGCCCATCTGCTGGTCGCCTGACCACAAACCACCTCTTAGCTAACCCTGAACAGGATCTTGTTACTCCCTCAGCGCCTGCCCGGCTTCATTACCATGGCCCTGGGAAAGAAGGAAACCTAGAGGTTACTGGGGTCTTCAGTTAGAGCTTTGTCATTAGTGTGGTTATGACCCAAGTCCTCTCTCCCTGGAGACCTCAGGATGCAGGCGCTGGGAGACTGACTTGGTAACAGGACGACCAGCTCCCAGGTCTCACCAGATGGAACGGAGGCCTCATCAGATGGGCCAGCAATTTGGGGTGGGGGGGTGTCACTTGCCAGGGTAGGCGGATTCCAGGAGGCCAGTCCACAGTCCTGCTGGTAACTCAGTGTCTCTGGCTTCAGTGCACTGCAGATGGCTCTTATGGGCAATTATGTTGACCATGCAAAGCTTGGACAATGACATCAGACAGACTTGGGATTGAAAAATAAATATACTCCTTGCTAGATCTTGGGGAAGTTCCTTAAACCCCAAAGCCACAAGTTCCCTGACAATACAATGAAGATAAAATCTCCATCACAGTCAGCTCTCACCATTGTTAGCTTGAACTACCTTTCTAGAGGCTTCTCTGGTGGCTCAGTGGTAAAGAATCCGCCTGCCAATGTAGGAGACATAGATTTAGCTCCTGGTTCATGAATATCCTCTGCAGGAAGAAATGGCAACCCACTCCAGTATTCTTGCCTAGGAAATCCCATGATGGGCTACAGTCCACGGGGTCGCAAAGAGCTGGACATGACAGCACTTAGCGACTAAACAACAGCAACAAAGATTTCTGGAACCAGAGTAGGATTAGAAGCCCCCAGTGAGGCTGAGCAGACTCAGGCTGTATCATAG